>NW_027596107.1:1200000-1765051 GCF_964194155.1 Cetorhinus maximus
TTCAATATTGAGGTTGTTGTTGAATTTGTTGGTATTTTGCAATGTTGAATTTGTTGAATTTGTTGGTGTTTTTCAAAGTTGAGGTTGTTGAAGAATTTTTTTGTGTTGTTAATTGTTGAGGTTGTTGTTGAATTTGTTGGTGTTTTTGAATGTTGAGGTTGTTGTTGCATTTTTCGGTGTTTTTCTTTGTTGAGGATTTTGTTGAATTTGTTGGTGATTTTCAATGCTGAGTGTGTTGTTGAATTTGTTGGTTTATTGAATGTTGAGGTTGTTGTTGAATTTGTTGGTGTTTTTCATTGTTGAGGCTGTTGTTGAATTTCTTTGTATTTTTCATTGTTGAGGTTGTTGTTGAATTTGTAAGTGTTTTTCAATGTTGGGGTTGTTGTTGATGAATTTATTGATGTTTTTCATTGTTGAGGTTGTTGTTGAATTTGTTGGTGAGTTTAAATATTGAGGTTGTTGTTGAATTTATTGTTGTTATCAATGTTTTTTTAAAAATTTTTATGTATTTTTCAAAGTTGAGGTTGCAGTTGAATTTGTTGGTGTTTTTCAAAGTTCAGTTTTTTAATGCATTTTTTGGTCTTTTTCGTTCAAGCCATTTATGTTGAATTTGGTAGTGTTTTTGAATGTTGAGGTTGTTTTTGAATGTTTTGATGTTTATTATTGTCGATGTTGTCGTTGAATTTGCTGGTCTTTTTCAATGTTGAGGTTGTTGAATTTGTTGGTGTTTTTCAAAGTTGAGGTTGTTGTTGAATTTGTAGGTGATTTTCAATATTGAGGTTGTTGTTGAATTTTTTGGTGTTTTGCAATATTGAGGTGGTTGAATTTGTTGGTGTTATGAATTTTTATTTTGCTGCACATTTTTGTATTTTTAAAAGTTGATGTTGTTGTCGAATTTGTTGGTGTTTTTCATTTTTGAGGTTGTTGTTGAATTTGTTGGTGTTTTTGAATGTTGAGGTTGTTGTTGAATTTGTTGGTGATTTTCAATATTGAGGTTGTTGTTGAATTTGTTGGTTTTTTCAATGTTGGGGTTGTTGTTGAATTTTTTGGTGTTTTTCTTTGTTGAGGTTGTTGTTGAATTGCTTGGAGTTTTTCAAAGTTGAGGATGTAGTTAAATTTTTTCGTGTTATTCAAAGTTGAGGTTTTTGTTGAATTTTTTGTTGTTTTTAATGGTTGAGGTTTTTGTTCAATTTGTTCGTGTTTTTGAATGTTGAGGTTGTTGTTGAATTTTTCGCTGTTTTTCTTTGTTGAGGTTTTTGTTGAATTTGTTGGTGTTTATGAATGTTGAGGTTGTTGAATTTTTTGGTGTTTTTCATTGTTGAGGTTGTTGATGAATTTATTGATGTTTTTCATTGTTGAGGTTGGTGATTTTCAATATTGAGTTTGTTGTTGAATTTATTGGTGTTATCAATGTATTTTTAAAAACTTTTTTACACTGTTCAAAGTTGAGGTTGCAGTTTAATTTGTTGGTGTTTTTCAAAGTTGGGTTTTTTTTTTGCATTTTTTGGTGTTTTTCATTGTTGATATTTTTGTTGAATTTGTTGTTGTTTTTGAATGTTGAGGTTGTTGTTGAATTTTTTGATGTTTTTCATTGTCGAGGTTGTTGTTGAATATGCTGGTCTTTTTCAATGTTGAGGTTGTTGAATTTGTTGGTATTTTTCAAAGTTGAGGTTTTTGTTGAATTTGTATGTAATATTCAATATTGAGGTTGTAGTTGCTTTTGTTGGTGTTTTTGAATGTTGAGGTTGTTGTTGAATTTGTTGGTGATTTTCAATATTGACGTTGTTGTTGAATTAGTTGATGTTTTGCAATGTTGAGGTTGTTGAATTTGTTGGTGTTTTTCAAAGTTGAGGTTGTTGTTGAATTTTTTTGTGCTTTTAATTGTTGAGGTTTTTGTTGAATTTGTTGGTGCTTTTGAATGTTGTGGTTGTTGTTGAATTTTTCGGTGTTTTTCTTTGTTGAGGTTGTTGTTGAATTTGTTGGTGATTTTCAATATTGAGGTTGCAGTTAAATTTGTTGTTGTTTTTCAATGTTGAGGGTTTTGAATTTGTTGGTGTTTTTCAAAGTTGAGGTTGTTGTTGAATTTGTTGGTCATTTTCAATATTGAGGTTGTAGTTGAATTTGTTGCAGTTTTTCAAAGTTATGGTTGTTGCATTTGTTGGTGTTTTTCAATGTTGTGGTTGTTGTTGAATTTTTTGGTGTTTTTCAATGTTGGGGTTGTTGTTGAATTTTTTTGTGTTTTTCAAAGTTGAGGTTGTTGTTGAATTTGTTGGTGTTTTTGAATTTTGAGATTCTAGTTGAATTTTTTGGTGTTTTTCATTGTTGTGTTTGTAGTTGAATTAGTTGGCGAATTTCAATATTGGCGTTGGAGTTGAATTTGTTGGTGTTTTTCATTGTTGAGGTTTTTGAATTTGTTGGTGTTTTTCAATGTTGACGTTGTTGAATATTTTGGTGTTTTTCATTGTTGAGGTTTATGTTGAATTTGATGGTGTTTTTCAATGTTGAGTTTGTTGTTGAATTTTTTGGTGTTTTGCAATGTTGAGGATGTTGTTGAATTTGTAGGTGATTTTCAATACTGAGTTTGTTCTTGAATTTATTAGTGTTATCAATGGTTTTTATTGTACTTTTTTGTATTTTTCAAAGTTGAGGTTGCAGTTGAATTTGTTGGTGATTTTCAATGTTGGGGTTGTTGTTGAATTTTTTGATGTTTTTCATTGTTGAGGTTGTTGTTGAATTTGCTGGTCTTTTTCAATGTTGAGGATGTTGAATTTGTGGGTCTTTTTCAATGTTGAGGTTGTTGTTGAATTTGTTGGTGATATTCAATATACAGGTTGTTGTTGAATTTGTTGGTGTTATCAATTATTATTTTGTTTAAATTTTTTTCTATTTTTAAAAGTTGAGGTTGTTGTTGAACTTGTTGGTGTTTTTCAATGTTGAGGTTTTTGAATTTGTTGGTGTTTTTCAAAGTTGAGTTTGTTGTTGAATATTTTGGTGTTATTGAATGCTGGGTTCTTGTTGAATTCTTTGGTGTTCTTCATTGTTGAGGTATTTGTTGTTGAATTTTTTGATGTATTTCATTGGTGAGGTTGTTGTTGAATTTGTTGTTGATTTTCAATATTTTGGTTGTTTTCGAATTTATTGGTGTAATTAATGGCTTTTTAAATTTTTTTTTTGTATTTTTCAAAGTTCAGGTTGCAGTTGAATTTGTTGGTGTTTTTCAATGATGAGGTTCTTTAATTTATTGGTGTTTGTCAACGTTGAGGTTGTTGTTGAATTTTTTGGTCTTTTTCATTGTTGAGGTTTTCGTTAAATTTGTTGTTGTTTTTGAATGTTAATGTTGTTGTTGTATTTTTTGATGTTTTTCATTGTTGGGGTTGTTGCTGAATTTGTTATTGAATTTCAATGTTGAGTTTGTTGTTGAAGTTTTCGGTGTTTTACATTGTTGAGGTTGTTGTTCAAATTGTTGGAGTTTTTCAATTTTGATGTTGTTGTTGAATTGGTTGGTGATATTCAATATACAGGTTGTTGTTGAATTTATTGGTGTTATCAATGTTTTTTAAAAAACTTTATTGTGTTTTTCAAATTTGAGGTTCCAGTTGAATTTGTCGGTGTTTTTCAATGTAGAGGAAGTTGAATTTGTTGTGGTTTATCAAATTTGAGGTTGTTGTTGAATTTCTTGGTGTTTTTCAAAGTTGAGGTTTTTATTGAATTTGATGGTGATTTTCACTGTTGAGATTGTTCTTGAATTTGTTCGTGTTTTTCATTGTTAAGGTTGTGGTTGTTGAATATTTTGATGATTTTCATTGCTGAGGTTGTTGTTGAATTTGTTGGTTATTTGAATGTTGAGGTTGTTGAATCTTTTGGTGTTTTTCAATTTTGAGGTTGTTGATGAATTTTTTGGTGTTTTTCATTGTTGAGGTTGTTGTTGAATTTGTAGGTGATTTTCAATATTGAGGTTGTTCTTGAATCTATTGGTGTTATCCATGGTTTTTATTGAACTTTTTTGTATTTTTCAAAGTTGAGGTTGCAGTTGAATTTGTTGGTGTTTTTCAATGATGAGGTTGTTGTATTTGTTGGTGTTTTTCAAAGTTGAGTTTGTTGTTGGATATTTTGCTGTTTTTCAATGTTGGGCTGTTGTTTAATTTTTTGGTGTTTTTCATTGTTGAGGTATTTGTTGTTGAATTTTTTGATGTATTTCATTGTTGAGGTTGTTGTTGAATTTGTTGTTGATTTTCAATATTGAGGTTGTTTTTGAATTTATTAGTGTTATCAATGGTTTTTATTAAAAAATTTTTGTATTTTTCAAAGTTGAGGTTGCAGTTGAATTTTTTGGTGTCTTTCATTGTTGAGGTTTTTGTTAAGTTTGTTGTTGTTTTTGAAAGTTGAGGTTGTTGTTGTATTATTTGATGTTTTTCATTGTTGAGGTTGTTGCTGAATTTGTTGGTGACTTTCAATGTTGAGTTTGTTGTTGAATATTTTTGTGTTTTTCATTGTTGAGGTTGATGATGAATTTTTTGGTGATTTTCAATATTGAGGTTGTTGTTGAAATTATTGGTGTTATCAATGTTTTTAAAAAAACTTTATTGTGTTTTTCAAATTTGAGGTTTCAGATGAATTTGTTAGTGTTTTTCAATGTAGAGGAAGTTGAATTTGTTGTGGTTTTTCAAATTTGTGGTTGTTGTTGAATTTTTTGGTGTTTTTCAATGTTGAGATTTTTGTTGAATTTGATGGTGATTCTCATTGTTGAGGTTGTTGTTGAAATTGTTCGTGTTTTTATTATTGAGGTTGTGGCTGTTGAATTTTTTGATGATTTTCATTGCTGAGGTTGCTGTTGAATTTGTTGGTGATATTCAATGTTGAGTTTATTTTTGAATTTGTTGGTGATTTTCAATATTGAGGTTGTTGTTGTATTTATTGGTGTTATCAATGGTTTTTTTTGAACTTTTGCATTTTTCAAAGTTGAGGTTGCAGTTGAATTTGTTCGTGTTTTCCAAAATTGAGGTTGTTGTTGAATTTTTTGGCGTTTTTTCATTGTTGAGGTTTTTGTTCAATTTGTTGGTGTTTTTGAATGTTGGGGCTGTTGTTGAATTTTTTGTTTTTTTGCATTGTTGACGTTTTTGTTGAATTTGTTGGTTATTTTGAATGTTGAGGTTCTTGAATCTGTTGGTGATTTTCAATATTGAGGATGTTTTGAAGTTATTGGTGTTATCAATGGGTTTTTTATTTATTTTATTGTATTGGTTGAGGTTGCAGTTCAATTTGTTGCTGTTTTTCAATGTTGAGGTTGTTGAATTTTTTGGTGTTTGTCAAAGATGAGGATGTTGTTGAATTTTCTGGTCTTTTTCATTGTTGAGGTTGTTGCTGAATTTGTTGGTGATTTTCAATGTTGAGTTAGTTGTTGAATTTTTTGGTGTTTTTCATTGTTGAGGTTATTGTTCAAATAGTTGGAGTTTTTCAATGTTGAGGTTGTTGTTGAATTTTTTGATGTTTTTCATTGTTGAGGTTGATGATGATTTGTTGGTGATTTTCAATATTGAGATTGTTGTTGAATTTATTGGTGTTATCAATGTTTTTAAACTTTTTTGGGGGGTATTTCAAATTTCAGGTTGCAGTTGAATTGGTTGGTGTTTTTCAATGTAGAGGAATTTTATTTGTTGTTGTTTTTCAAAGTTGAGGTTGTTGTTGAATTTTTTGGTGTTTTTCATTGTTGAGGTTTTTGTTGAATTTGATGGTGATTTTCATTGTTGAGGTTGTTCTGGAATTTGTTGGTCTTTTTCATTGTTGAGGTTGTTGTTGAATTTTTTGATGTTTTTCATTGCTGAGGTTGTTGTTGAATTTGTTGGTGATTTTCAATGTTCTGGTTGTTGTTGAATTTGTTGGTGATTATCAATATTGAGGTTGTTGTTGAATTTATTGGTGTTATCAATGGTTTTTTTTGAACTTTTTAGCATTTTTCAAAGTTGAGGTTGCAGTTGAATTTGTTGGTGTTTGTCTAAGTTGAGGTTGTTGCTGAATTTTTAGGTGTTTTTCATTGTTGAGGTTTTTGTTGAATTTGTTTGTGTTTTTGAATGTTGAGGCTGCTATTGAATTTTTTGGTTTTATTCATTGTTGAGGTGTTGTTGAATTTGTTGGAGTTTTTCATTGTTGTGGTTGTTGATGAATTTGTTGTTGTTTTTCATTGTATAGGTTGTTGAATTTGTTGGTTTTATGCAATGTTGAGTTTGTTGTTGAATTTGTTGGTGATTTTCAATATTGAGGTTGTTGTTGAATTTATTGGTGTTCTCAATGGTTTTTTTTTTAACTTTTTGTAATTTTCAAAGTTGAGCTTCCAGTTGAATTTGTTGATGTTTTTCAAAGTTGAGGTTGTTGTTGATTTGCTGCTCTTTTTTAATGTTGAGATTGTTGAATTTGATGGTGTTTTTCAAAGTTGAGGTTGTTGTTGAATTTGTTGGTGATATTCAATATTGAGGTTGTTGATGAATTTGTTGGTGTTATCAATTTTTATTTTGTTGAACATTTTTGTATTTTTAAAAGTTGATGTTGTTGTTGAATTTGTTGGTGATTTTCAATATTGAGGTTGTTGTTGAATTTGTTGGTTTTTTTCAATGTTTGTATTGTTGAATTTTTTGGTGTTTTTCATCGTTAAGGTTGTTGTTGTATTTCTAGGAGCTTTTGAACCTTGAGGTTGTTGAATTTGTAGGTGTTTTTCAAAGTTGATAATGTTGTTGAATGTTTTGGTGTTTTTCATTGTTGAGGTTTTTGTTGAATTTGTTGGTTTTTCTGAATGTTGAGCTTGATGAATCTGATGGTGTTTTTCAAATTTCAGGCTGTTGTTGAATTTTTTGGTGTTTTTAATTGTTGAGGTTTTTGTTGCATTTGTTGGTTTTTCTGAATGTTGAGGTTGTTGTTGAATTTTTTGGTGTTTCTCATTGTTGAGCTTTCTGTTGAAATTGTTGGTGTTTTTGAATGTTGAGATTGTTGTTGAATTTTTTGGTGTTTTTCATTGTTGAGGTTGTAGATGAATTAGTTGGTGATTTTCAATATTGAGGTTGTAGTTGAGTTTGTTGTTGTTTTTCAATGTTGAGGTTTTTGAATTTTTTGGTGTATTTCATTGTTGAGGTTGTTGTTGAATGTGTTGATGATTTTCAATGTTGAGGTTGTTCGTGTTTTTCAAAATTGAGGTTGATGTTGAATTTTTTGGTGTTTTTCATTGTTGAGGTTGTTGTTGAAATTGTTGGTGCTTTTCAATGTTGGGGTTGTTGTGGTTGAATTTAATGATGTTCTTCATTGTTGAGGTTGTTGTTGAATTTGTTGGTGATTTACTATATTGAGGTTGTTGTTGAATTTATTGGTGTTATCAATGGTTTTTTTTGAACTTTTTTGTATTTTTCAAAGTTGATGTTGCAATTGAATTTGTAGGTGTTTTTCAAAGTTGATGTTGTTATTGAATTTTATGATGTTTTTCATTGTTGAGGTTGTTGTTAAATTGGCTGCTCTTTTTCAATGTTGAGGTTGTTGAATTTTTTGGTATTGTTCTAAGCTGAAGTTGTTTTTTAATTTGTGGGTGATATTCTACATTGAGGTTGTTGTTGAATTTTTTGGTGTTATCAATTTTTATTTTGAAGAACATTTTTTTTTTAAAATTAATGTTGTTGTTGAATTTGTTGGCGTTATTAAATGTTGAGGTTGTTGAATTTGTTGGTGTTTTTCAAAGTTGAGGTTGTTGTTGAATTTTTTGGTGTTTTTAATTGTTGACGTTTTTGTTGAATTTGCTGCTCTTTTTTAATGCTGAGATTTTTGAATTTGTTGGTGTTTTTCAAAGTTGAGGTTGTTGTTGAATTTGTTAATGATCTTCAATATTGAGGTTGTTGTTGAATTAGTTGGTGTTATCTATTTTTATTTTTTTGAACTTTTTTGTAATTTTAAAAGTTGAGGTTGTTGTGGAATTTGTTGGTGTTTTTCGTTGTTCAGGTTGTTGTTGAATATGTTGGTGTATTTGAATGTTGAGGTTGTTGTTGAATTTGTTGGTGATTTTCAATATTGAGGTTGTTGTTGAATTTGCTTGGTGTTTTTCAACGTTGAGGTTGTTGAATTTGTTGGTGTTTTTCAAAGCTGAGGATGTAGTTGAATTTTTTGGTGTTTTTCATTGTTGAGGTTTTTGTTGAATTTGTTGGTTTTTTTGTATGTTGAGGTTGTTGAATCTGTTGCTGTTTTTCACAGTTGAGGTTGTTGTTGAATGTTTTGGTCTTTTTCATTGTTGAGGTTGTATTTGAATTTGTTGGTGTCTTTGAATGTTGAGGTTGTTGATGAATTTTTTGGTGTTTTTCATTGTTGAGGTTTTTGTTGAATTTGTTGGTGTTGTGAATTTTGAGACTGTTGTTGAATTTATTGGTGTTTTTCATTGTTGAGGTTGTAGTTGAATTAGTTGGCGATTTTCAATATTGAGGTCGGAGTTGAATTTGTTGGTGTTTTTCAATGTTGAGGTTTTTGAATTTGTTGGTGTTTTTCAGAGTTGACGTTGTTGAATATTTTGGTGTATTTCATTGTTGAGGTTTATGTTGAATTTGATGGTGTATATCAATGTTGAGTTTGTTGTTCAATTTTTTGATGTATTTCATTGTTGAGGTTGTTGTTGAATTTGTTGGTGATTTTCAATATTGAGTTTGTTTTCGAATTTAATGGTGTTATCAATGGTTTTTTTTAAATTTTTTTTTTGTATGTTTCAAAGTTGAGGTTGCATTTGAATTTGTTGGTGTTTTTCAATGTTGAGGCTGTTGACTTTTATGCTGTTTGTCAAAGTTAAGGTTGTTGCTGAATTTTTTGGTTCTTTTCATTGTTGAGGTTTTTGTTAAATTTGTTGTTGTTTTTGAATGTTGAGGTTGTTGTTGAATTTTTCGGTTTTTTGCCTTGTTGAGGTTGTTGTTGAAATTGTTGGAGTTTTTCAATGTTGATGTTGTTGTTGAATTTTTTTGGTGTTTTTCATTGTTGAGGTTGATGATGAATTTGTTGGTAATTTTCAATATTGAGGTTGTTGTTGAATTTATTGGTGTTATCAATGTTTTTAAAAAACTTTATTGTCTTTTTCAAATTTGAGGTTGCAGTTGAATTGTTTGGTGTTTTTCAATGTTGAGGTTTTTGTTGAATTTGATGGTGCTTTTAATTGCTGAGGTTGTTGTTGAATTCGGTCGTAATTTTCATTGTTGAGGTTGTGGTTGTTGAATTTTTTGATGATTTTCATTGCTGAGGTTGCTGTTGAAATTGTTAGTGTTTTTCAATGTTGGGGTTGTTGTTGAATTTTTTTGTGTTTTTCAATGTTGAGGTTGTTGTTGAATTTGTTGGTGTTTTTGAATGTTGAGGTTGTTGTTCAATTTGTTGGTGATTTTCAAAATTGAGGTTGTTGTTGTATTTTAAGTGTTTTTCAATGTTGGAGTTGTTGTTGAATTTTTTTGTGTTTTTCATTGTTGAGGTTGTTGTTGAATTTGTTGGTGCTTTTCAATGTTGGGTTTGTTGTTGTTGAATTTATTGATGTTTTTCATTGTTGAGGTTGTTGTTGAATTTGTTGGTGATTTTCATATTGAGGTTGTTGTTGAATTTATTGGTGTTATCAATGTTTTTTTAAAAACTTCTTTGTATTTTTCAAAGTTGAGGTTGCAGTTGAATTGGTTGATGTTTTTCAAAGTTGAGGTTTTTTTTGCAGATTTTTTTGTTTTTCATTGTTCAGATTTTTGTTGAATTTGTTGGTGTTTTTGAATGTTGAGGTTGTTGTTGAATTTTTAATGTTTTTTATTGTCGATGTTGTTCTTGAATTAGCTGGTCTTTTTCAATGTTGAGGTTGTTGAATTTTTTGGTGTTTTTCAATGTTGGGGTTGTTGTTGAATTTGTTGGTGATATTCAATATCGAGGTTGTTTATGAAATTGTTGGTGTTTTTGAATGTTGAGGTTGTTGTTGAATTTGTTGGTGATTTTCTATATTGAGGTTGTTGTTGAATTTATTGGTGTTTTGCAATGTTGAGGTTGTTGAATTTGATGGTGTTTTTCAAAGTTGAGGTTGTTGTTGAATTTTTTGGTGTTTTTAATTGTTGACGTTTTTGTTGAATTGTTTGGTGTTTTTGAATGTTGAGGTTGTTGTTGAATTTTTTGATGTTTTTCATTGTTGAAGTTGTTGTTGAATTTGTTGCTCTTTTTTAATGTTGAGATTGTTGAATTTGTTGGTGTTTTTCAAAGTTGAGGTTGGTGTTGAATTTGTTAATGATCTTCAATATTGAGGTTGTTGTTGAATTTGTTGGTGTTATCTATTTTTATTTTGTTGAACATTTTTGTAATTTTAAAAGTTGAGGTTGTTGTTGAATTTTTTGGTGTTTTTCATTGTTGAGGTTGTAGTTGAATTTGTTGGTGTCTTTGAATGTTGAGGTTGTTGATGAATTTATTGGTGTTTTTCATTGTTGAGGTTGTTGTTGAATTTGTTGATGTTTTTCAATGTGGAGGTTGTTGAACTTTTTGCTGTTTGTCACAGTTAAGGTTGTTGCTGAACGTTTTGGTGTTTTTCATTGTTGAGGTTTTTGTTAAATGTGTTGTTGTTTTTGAATGTTGAGGTTGTTGTTTTATTTTTTGATGTTTTTCATTGTTGAGGTTGTTGCTGAATTTGTTGGTGATTTTCAATGTTGAGTTTGTTGTTGAATGTTTCGGTGTTTTGCCTTGTTGAGGATGTTGTTGAAATTGTTGGAGTTTTTCAATGTTGATGTTGTTGTTGAATTTTTTTGGTGTTTTTCATTGTTGAGGTTGATGATGAATTTGTTGGTAATTTTCAATATTGAGGTTGTTGTTGAATTTATTGGTGTTATCAATGTTTTTAAAAAAACTTTATTGTATTTTTCAAATTTGAGGTTGCAGTTGAATTTGTTGGTGTTTTTCAATGTAGAGGAAGTTGAATTTGTTGTGGTTTTTCAAATTTGAGGTTGTTGTTGAATTTTTTGGTGTTTTACATGTTGAGGTTTTTGTTGAATTTGATGGTGCTTTTCATTGTTGAGGTTGTTGTTGAATTTGGTCGTAATTTTCATTGTTGAGGTTGTGGTTGTTGAATTTTTTGATGATTTTCATTGCTGAGGTTGCTGTTGAATTTGATCGTGATTTTGAATGTTGTGTTTGTTTTTGAATTTGTTGGTGATTTTCAACATTGAGGTTGTTGTTGAATTTATTTGTGTTATCAATGTTTTTTTTTGAACTTCTTTGTATTTTTCAAAGTTCATGTTGCCGTTGAATTTGTTGGTGTTATTCACTGTTGAGGTTGTTGAATTTGTTCGTGTTTTTCAAAATTGAGGTTGTTGTTGAATTTTTTGGTGTTTTTCATTGTTGAGGTTTTTGTTGAATTTGTTGGTGTTTTTGAATGTTGAGGTTGTTGTTGAATTTGCTGGTCTTTTTCAAAGTTGAGGTTGTTGAATTTGTTGGTGTTTTACAATAGTGAGGTTGTTGTTGAATTTGTTGGTGATATTCAATATACAGGTTGTTGTTGAATTTGTTGGTGTGATCAATTATTATTTTGTTGAACTTTTTTCCGTTTTTAAAAGTTGAGGTTGTGGTTGAATTTGTTGCTGTTTTTCAATGTTCAGGTTGTTGAATTTGATGGTGTTTTTCAATGTTGAGTTTTTTGTTGAATATTTTGGTGTGTTTCAATTTTGGGTTGTTGATGAACGTTTTAGTGTTTTTCATTGTTGAGGTTTTTGTTGTAGAATTTTTTGATGTATTTCATTGTCGAGGTTGTTGTTGAATTTGTTGGTGATTTTCAATATTGAGGTTGTTTTTTAATTTATTGGTGTTATCAATGGGTTTTTTTTTAATTTTTTTGTATTTTTCAAAGTTGAGGTTGCAGGTCAATTTTTTGGTGTTTTTCAAAGTTGAGGTTATTGTTGAATTTTTTGATGTTTTTCATTGTTGAGGTTTTTGTTGAATTTGTTGCTGTTTTTGAATCTTGAGGTTGTTGTGCTAATTTATTGATGTTTTTCATTGTTGAGGTTGTTGCTGAATTTGTTGGTGATTTTCAATGTTGAGTTAGTTGTTCAATTTATTGCTGTTTTTCATTGTTGAGGTTGTTGTTGAAATTGTTGGAGTTTTTCAATGTTGAGGTTGTTGTTGAATTTTTTGGTGTTCTTCATTGTTGCTGTTGTTGTTGTTGAATTTATTGATGTTTTTCATTGTTGAGGTTGATGATGAAATTGTTGGTGATTTTCAATATTGAGGTTGTTGTTGAATTTATTGGTGTATCAATGTTTTAAAAATTTCTATTGGAGTTTTTCAAATTTGAGGTTGCAGTTGAATATTGTTGGTGTTTTTCAACGTAGAGGAAGTTGAATTTGTTGTTTTTTTTCAAATTTCAGGTTGTTGTTGTATTTTTTGATGTTTTTCATTGTTGAGGTTTATGTTGAATTTGATGGTGGTTAGGAATATTCAGGTTGTTGTTGAATTTTTTGATGTTTTTCATTGTTGACGTTTCTGTTGAATTTGATGGTGATTTTCATTGTTGAGGTTGTTGTTGAATTTGTTGGTGATTTTCAATGTTGAGGTTGTTGTTGAATTTGAAAGTGTTCTTCAATTTTGGGGTTGTTGTTTAAATTTTTTTGTGTTTTTCAATGTTGAGGTTGTTTTTGAATTTGTTGGTGTTTTTGCATGTTGAGGTTGTTGTTCAATTTGTTGGTGATTTTTAAAATTGAGGTTGTTGTTGTATTTGTAAGTGTTTTTCAATGTTTGGGTTGCTGTTGAATTTTTTTGTGTTTTTCATTGTTGAGGTTTTTGTTGAATTTGTTGATGTTTTTGAATGTTGAGTTGTTGAATCTGTTGGTGTTTTTCAAATTTGTGGTTGTTGTTGAATTTTTTGGCGTTTTTCTTTGTTGAGGTTGTTGTTGAAATTGTGTCTGATTTTCAATGTTGAGTTTGTTGCTGAATTTTTTGGTGTCTTAATTGTTGAGGTTGTTGTTGAAATTGTTGGTGATTTTCAATATTGAGGTTGTTGTTGAATTTGTTGTATTTTTCAATGTTGGGGATGTTGCTGAATTTTTTGGTGTTTTTCATTGTTGAGGTTGTTGTTGAATAGCTTGGTGTTTTTCATCGTTGATGTTGTTGAATTTGTTGGTGTTTTTCAAAGTTGAGGATGTAGTTGAATTTTTTGCTGTTTTTCATTGTTGAGGTTTTTGTTGAATTTGTTGGTGTTTTTGAGTGTTGAGATTGTTACTGAATTTTTCGGTGTTCTTCATTGTTGAGGTTGTATTTGAATTTGTTGGTGATTTTCAATATTGAGGTTGTAGTTGAATTTGTTGGTATTTTTCAATGTTCAGGTTTTTGAATTGATTGGTGTTTTTCAAAGTTGAGGTTCTTGTTGTATATTTTGGTGTTTTTCAAAGTTGAGGTTGTTGTTGAATTTGTAGGTGATATTCAATATTGAGGCTGTTGTTGAATTTATTGGTGTATTCAATGTTTTTTTTTAATCTTTTTGAATTTTTCAACGTTGAGATTGTAGTTGAATTTTTTGCTCTTTTTCAATGTTGAGGTTGTTGCATTTGTTGGCGTTTTTCAAATTTGAGGTTGTTGTTGAATTTTTTGGTGCTTTTCATTGTTCATGTTGTTGGTGAATTTGTTGGTGTTTTTGAATGTTGAGGTTGTTGTTGAATTTTTTGGTTTTTTTGAATTTTGAGGTTGTTATTGAATTTGTTTGGTGATTTTCAATATTGAGGTTGTTGTTGAATTTGTTCGTATTTTTGAATGTTGAGGTTGTTGTTGAATTTTTTTGTGTTTTTCATTGTTGAGGTTGATGTTGAATTTGTTGGTGTTTTTCAATGTTGAGGTTTTTGTTCAATTCGATGGTGATTTTCATTGTTGAGGTTTTTGTTGAATTTGTTGGTGTTTTTGAATGTTGGGGTTGTTGTTGAATTTTTTGATGTTTTTCATTGTTGAGGTTGTTGTTGAATTTGTTGGTCTTTTTCAAAGTTGAGGTAGTTGAATTTGTTGGTCTTTTTTAATAGTGAGGTTGTTGTTGAATTTGTTGGTGATATTCAATATACAGGTTGTTGTTGAATTTGTTGGTGTGATCAATTATTATTTTGTTGAACTTTTTTCCATTTTTAAAAGTTGAGGTTGTTGTTGAACTTGTTGCTGTTTTTCAATGTTGAGGTTGTTGAATTTGATGGTGTTTTCAATGTTGAGTTTTTTGTTGAATATTTTGGTGTGTTTCAATTTTGGGTTGTTGTTGAATTTTTTGGTGTTTTTCATTGTTGAGGTTTTTGTTGTTAAATTTTTTGATGTATTTCATTGTCGAGGTTGTTGTTGAATTTGTCGGTGATTTTCAATATTGAGGTTGTTTTTGAATTTACTGTTGTTATCAATGGGTTTTTTAAAATTTTTTTGTATTTTTCAAAGTTGAGGTTGCAGTTCAATTTGTTGGTGTTTTTCAATGTTGAGGTTGTTGAATTTTTTGGTGTTTTTCAAAGTTGAGGTTGTTGTTGAATTTTTTGGTGTTTTTCATTGTTGAGGTTTTTGTTGAATTTGTTGCTGTTTTTGAACGTTGAGTTGTTGTGGAATTTTTTGATGTTTTTCATTGTTGAGGTTGTTGCTGAATTTGTTGGTGATTTTCAATGTTGAGTTAGTTGTTCAATTTATTGCTGTTTTTCATTGTTGAGGTTGTTGTTGAAATTGTTGGAGTTTTTCAATGTTGAGGTTGTTGTTGAATTTTTTGGTGTTCTTCATTGTTGCGGTCGTTGTTGTTGAATTTTTTGATGTTTTTCATTGTTGAGGTTGATGTTGAATTTGTTGGTGATTTTCAATATTGAGGTTGTTGTTGAATTTATTGATGTATCAATGTTTTAAACATTTTTATTGGGGTTTTTCTAATTTGTGGTTGCAGTTGAATATTGTTGGTGTTTTTCAACGTAGAGGAAGTTGAATTTGTTGTTGGTTTTGAAATTTGAGGTTGTTGTTGTATTTTTTGGTGTTTTTCATTGTTGAGGTTTATGTTGAATTTGATGGTGGTTAGCAATATTCAGGTTGTTGTTGAATTTTTTGATGTTTTTCATTGTTGAGGTTTCTGTTGAATTTGATGGTGATTTTCATTGTTGAGGTTGTTGTTGAATTTCTTGGTCTTTTTCATTGTTGACGTTGTTGTTGAAATTTTTTAATGTTTTTCATTGCTGAGGTTGTTTTTGAATTTGTTGGTCGTTTTCAATGTTGTGGTTGTTGTTGAATTTGTTGGTGATTTCCAATATTGAGGTTGTTGTTGAATTTATTTGTGTTACCAATGGTTTTTTTTGAACTTTTTTGAATTTTTCAAAGTTGAGGTTGCAGTTGAATTTGTTGGTGTTTTTCAAAGTTGAGGTTGCAGTAAAATTGTTGGTGTCTTTCAAAGTTGAGGTTGTTGTTGAATTTTTAGGTGTGTTTCATAGTTGAGGTTTTTGTTGAAATTGTTTCTGTTTTTGAATGTTGAGGCTGCAATTGAATTTTTTGGTGTTATTCATTGTTGAGGTTGTTGTTGAATTTGTTGTTGTTTTTCATTGTATAGGTTGTTGAATTTGTTGGTTTTTTGCAATGTTGAGGTTGTTGTTGACTTGGTTGGTGATTTTCAATATTGAGGTTGTTGTTGAATTTATTGGTGTAATCAATGTTATTTTTTTAACTTTTTTGTCATTTTCAAAGTTGTGCTTCCTGTTGAATTTGTTAGTGTTTTTCAAAGTTGAGGTTGTTGTTCATTTGCTGCTCTTTTTTAATGTCGAGATTGTTGAATTTGATGGTGTTTTTCAAAGTTGAGGTTGTTGTTGAATTTGTTGGTGATATTCAATATTGAGGTTGTTGTTGAACTTGTTGGTGTTTTTCATTGTTGTGGTTGTTGTTGAATTTGTTGGTGTTTTGAATGTTGAGGTTGTTGTTGAATTTATTGGTGTTATCAATGGTATTTTTTTCAATTTTTTGAATTTTTCCGAGTTGAGGTTGCAGTTGATTTTGTTGTTGTTTTTCAATGTTGAGGTTGTTGAATTTTTTGGTGATTTCGAAGTTGAGGTTGTTGTTGAATTTTTTGGTGTTTTTCATTGTTGAGGTTTTTGTTGAAATAGGTGTTGTTTTTGAATGTTGAGGTTGTTGTTGAATTTGTTGGTGATTTTCAATATTGAGGTTGTTGTTGAATTTGTTGGTTTTTTTCAATGTAGGTGTTGTTGTTGAATTTTTTGGTAGAGGTTGTTGAATTTGTTGGTCTTTTTCAAAGTTGAGGTTGTTGTTGAATTTGTTGGTGATATTCAATATTGAGGTTGTTGTTAAATTTGCTGGTGTTTTTGAATGTTGAGCTTCCAGTTGAATTTGTTAGTGTTTTTCAAAGTTGAGGTTGTTGTTGAATTTTTTTGTTTTGTTAATTGTTGATGTTTTTGTTGAATTTGTTGGTGTTTTTGAATGTTGAGGTTGTTGTTGCATTTTTTGGAGTTTTTCTTTGTTGAGGTTGTTTTTGAATTTGTTGGTGATTTTCAATGTTGAGGTTGTTGTTGAATTTGTTGGTTTTTTTGAATGTTGAGGTTGTTGTTGAATTTGTTGGTGTTTTTCATTTTTGAGGTTGTTGTTGAATTTTTTTGTATTTTTCATTGTTGCGGTTGTTGTTGAATTTGTTGGTGTTTTTCAATATTGAGGTTGTTGAATTTATTGGTGTTATCAATGGGTTTTTTTAAAATTTTTTTGTATTTTTCCAAATTGAGGTTGCAGTTCAATTTGTTGGTGTTTTTCAATGTTGAGGTTGTTGAATTTTTTGGTGTTTTTCAAAGTTGAGGTTGTTGTTGAATTTTTTGGTGTTTTTCATTGTTGAGGTTTTTGTTGATTTTCTTGCTGTTTTTGAATCTTGAGGTTGTTGTGGAATTTTTTGATGTTTTTCATTGTTGAGGTTGTTGCTGAATTTGTTGGTGATTTTCAATGTTGAGTTAGTTGTTCAATTTATTGCTGTTTTTCATTGTTGAGGTTGTTGTTGAAATTGTTGGAGTTTTTCAATGTTGAGGTTGTTGATGAATTTTTTGGTGTTCTTCATTGATGCGGTCGTTGTTGTTGAATTTTTTGATGTTTTTCATTGTTGAGGTTGATGATAAATTTGTTGGAGATTTTCAATATTGAGGTTATTGTTGAATTTATTGCTGTATCAATGTTTTAAAAATTGTTACCGGGGTTTTTCAAATTTGAGGTTGCAGTTGAATATTGTTGGTGTTTTTCAACGTAGAGGAAGTTGAATTTGTTGTTGTTTTTGAAATTTGAGGTTGTTGTTGTATTTTTTGGTATTTTTCATTGTTGAAGTTTATGTTGAATTTGATGTTGGTTAGGAATATTCAGGTTGTTGTTGAATTTTTTGATGTTTTTCATTGCTGAGGTTGTTTTTGAATTTGTTGGTGATTTTCAATGTTCTGGTTCTTGTTGAATTTGTTGGTGATTTCCAATATTGAGGTTGTTGTTGAATTTATTTGTGTTACCAATGGTTTTTTTTAAACTTTTTTGAATTTTTCAAAGTTGAGTTTGCAGGTGAATTTGTTGGTGATTTTCAAAGTTGAGGTTGCAGTTGAAATTGTTGGTGTCTTTCAAAGTTGAGGTTGTTGTTGAATTTTTAGGTGTGTTTCATAGTTGAGGTTTTTGTTGAATTTGTTTGTGTTTTTGAATGTTGAGGCTGCAATTGAATTTTTTGGTGTTATTCATTGTTGAGGTTGTTGTTGAATTTGATGTTGTTTTTCATTGTATAGGTTGTTGAATTTGTTGGTTTTTTGCAATGTTGAGGTTGTTGTTGACTTGGTTGGTGATTTTCAATATTGAGGTTGTTGTTGAATTTATTGGTGTAATCAATGTTATTTTTTAAACTTTTTTGTAATTTTCAAAGTTGAGCTTCCAGTTGAATTTGTTAGTGTTTTTCAAAGTTGAGGTTGTCGTTCATTTGCTGCTCTTTTTTAATGTCGAGATTATTGAATTTGATGGTGTTTTTCAAAGTTGAGGTTGTTGTTGAATTTGTTGGTGATATTCAATATTGAGGTTGTGTTGAATTTGTTGGTGTTTTTCATTGTTGTAGTTGTTGTTGAATTTGTTGGTGTTTCGAATGTTGAGGTTGTTGTTGAATTTGTTGGTGATTTTCAATATTGAGGTTGTTGTTGAATTTGTTGGTTTTTTTCAATGTAGGGGCTGTTGTTGAATTTTTTGGTAGAGGTTGTTGAATTTGTTGGTCTTTTTCAAAGTTGAGGTTGTTGTTGAATTTGTTGGTGATATTCAATATTGAGGTTGTTGTTAAATTTGCTGGTGTTTTTGAATGTTGAGGTTGTTGTTGAATTTGTTAGTGATTTTCAATATTGAGGTTTTGTTGAATTTGTTGGTATTTTGCAATGTTGAGGTTGTTGAATTTGTTGGTGTTTTTCAAAGTTGAGGTTGTTGTTGAATTTTTTTGTGTTGTTAATTGTTGATGTTTTTGTTGAATTTGTTGGTGTTTTTGAATGTTGAGGTTGTTGTTGCATTTTTCGGAGTTTTTCTTTGTTGAGGTTGTTGTTGAATTTGTTGGTGATTTTAAATGTTGAGGTTGTTGTTGAATTTGTTGGTGTTTTTCAATGTTGTGGTTGTTGTTGAATTTATTGGTGTTATCAATGGGTTTTTTAAAAATTTTTTTGCATTTTTCAAAGTTGAGGTTGCAGTTCAATTTGTTGGTGTTTTTCAATGTTGAGGTTGTTGAATTTTTTGGTGTTTTTCAAAGTTGAGGTTGCTGTTGAATTTTTTGGTGTTTTTCATTGTTGAGGTTTTTGTTGAATTTGTTGCTGTTTTTGAATGTTGAGGTTGTTGTGGAATTTTTTGATGTTTTTCATTGTTGAGGTTGTTGCTGAATTTGTTGGTGATTTTCAATGTTGAGTTAGTTGTTCAATGTATTGCTGTTTTCCATTGTTGTGGTTGTTGTTGAAATTGTTGGAGTTTTTCAATGTTGAGGTTGTTGATGAATTTTTTGGTGTTCTTCGTTGATGCGGACGTTGTTGTTGAATTTTTTGATGTTTTTCATTGTTGAGGTTGATGATGAATTTGTTGGTGATTTTCAATATTGAGGTTGTTGTTGAATTTATTGGTGTAATCAATGTTATTTTTTTAACTTTTTTGTCATTTTCAAAGTTGAGCTTCCAGTTGAATTTGTTAGTGTTTTTCAAAGTTGAGGTTGTTGTTCATTTGCTGCTCTTTTTTAATGTCGAGATTGTTGAATTTGATGGTGTTTTTCAAATTTGAGGTTGTTGTTGAATTTGTTGGTGATATTCAATATTGAGTTTGTGTTGAATTTGTTGGTGTTTTTCATTGTTGTGGTTGTTGTTGAATTTGTTGGTGTTTTGAATGTTGAGGTTGTTGTTGAATTTGTTGGTGATTTTCAATATTGAGGTTGTTGTTGAATTTGTTGGTTTTTTTCAATGTAGGGGTTGTTGTTGAATTTTTTGGTAGAGGTTGTTGAATTTGTTGGTCTTTTTCAAAGTTGAGGTTGTTGTTGATTTTGTTGGTGATATTCAATATTGAGGTTGTTGTTGAATTTGTTGGTTTTTTTGAATGTTGAGGTTGTTGTTGAATTTGTTGGTGTTTTTCATTGTTGAGGTTGTTGTTGAATTTTTTTGTATTTTTCATTGTTGCGGTTGTTGTTGAATTTGTTGGTGTTTTTCAATGTTGTGGTTGTTGTTGAATTTATTGATGTTTTTCATTGTTGAGGTTGTTGTTGAATTTGTTGGTGATTTTCAATATTGAGGTTGTTGAATTTATTGGTGTTATCAATGGGTTTATTTTAAATTTTTTTGTATTTTTCAAAGTTGAGGTTGCAGTTCAATTTGCTGCTGTTTTTCAATGTTGAGGTTGTTGAATTTTTTGGTGTTTTTCAAAGTTGAGGTTGTTGTTGAATTTTTTGGTGTTTTTCATTGTTGAGGTTTTTGTTGAATTTCTTGCTGTTTTTGAATGTTGAGGTTGTTTTTGAATTTTTTGATGTTTTTCATTGTTGAGGTTGTTGCTGTATTTGTTGGTGATTTTCAATGTTGAGTTAGTTGTTCAATTTATTGCTGTTTTTCATTGTTGAGGTTGTTGTTGAAATTGTTGGAGTTTTTCAATGATGAGGTTGTTGATGAATTTTTTGGTGTTCTTCGTTGATGCGGTCGTTGTTGTTGAATTTTTTGATGTTTTTCATTGTTGAGGTTGATGATAAATTTGTTGGAGATTTTCAATATTGAGTTTATTGTTGAATTTATTGCTGTATCAATGTTTTAAAAATTGTTACTGGGGTTTTTCAAATTTGAGGTTGCAGTTGAATATTGTTGGTGTTTTTCAACGTAGAGGAAGTTGAATTTGTTGTTGTTTTTGAAATTTGAGGTTGTTGTTGTATTTTTTGGTATTTTTCATTGTTGAAGTTTATGTTGAATTTGATGTTGGTTAGGAATATTCAGGTTGTTGTTGAATTTTTTGATGTTTTTGATTGTTGAGGTTTCTGTTGAATTTGATGGTGATTTTCATTGTTGAGGTTGTTGTTGAATTTCTTGGTCTTTTGCATTGTTGAGGTTGTTGTTGAATTTTTTGATGTTTTTCATTGCTGAGATTGTTTTTGAATTTGTTGGTGATTTTCAATGTTGTGGTTGTTGTTGAATTTGATGATGATTTCCAATATTTAGGTTGTTGTTGAATTTATTTGTGTTACCAATGGTTTTTTTTTAACTTTTTTGAATTTTTCAAAGTTGAGGATGCAGTTCAATTTGTTGGTGTTTTTCAAAGTTGAGGTTGCAGTTGAAATTGTTGGTGTCTTTCAAAGTTGAGGTTGTTGTTGAATTTTTAGGTGTGTTTCGTAGTTGAGGTTTTTGTTGAATTTGTGTTTTCGAATGTTGAGGCTGCTATTGAATTTTTTGTGTTATTCATTGTTGAGGTTGTTCTTGAATTTGTTGTTGTTTTTCATTGTATAGGTTGTTGAATTTGTTGGTTTTTTGCAATGTTGCTGTTCTTGTTGACATTGTTGGTGATTTTCAATATTGAGGTTGTTGTTGAATTTATTGGTGTTATCAAAGGTTTTTTTTTAACTTTTTTGTAATTTTCAAAGTTGAGCTTCCAGTTGAATTTGTTAGTGTTTTTCAAAGTTGAGGTTGTTGTTGATTTTCTGCTCTTTTTAAATGATGAGATTGTTGAATTTGTTGGTGTTTTTCAAAGTTGAGGTTGTTGTTGAATTTGTTGGTGATATTCAATATTGAGGTTGTTGTTGAATTTGTTGGTGTTTTTCATTGTTGTGGTTGTTGTTGAATTTGTTGGTGTTTTAGAATGTGGAGGTTGTTGTTGAATTTGTTGGTGATTTTCAATATAGTGGTTGTTGTTGAATTTGTTGGTGATTTTCAATATAGAGGTTGTTGTTGAATTTTTTGGTGTTTTTCATTGTTGAGGCTGTTGTTGAATTTCTAGGAGTGTTTGAACCTTGAGGTTGTTGAATTTGTTAGTGTTTTTCATTGTTGAGGATTTTGTTGAATTTGTTGTTTTTTCTGGTTTTTGTTGAATTTGTTGGTGTTTTTCATTGTTGAGGTTGTTGTTGAATTTGTTGGTGATTTTCAAAATTGAGGTTGTGTTTGAATTTGTTGGTGTTTTTCCATGTTGAGGATTTTGAATTTGTTGGTGTTTTTCAAAGTTGAGGTTGTTGTTGAATTTGTTGGTGATTTTTAATGTTGAGTTTGTGGTTGAATTATTTGGTGGTTTTCATTTTTGAAGTTGTTGTTGAAATTTTTGGTGTTTTTCATTTTTGAGGTTTTTGTTAAATTTATTGGTGTTTTTCATTGTTGAGGTTGTTGATGAAATTTTTGATGTTGTTCATTGTTGAGGTTTCTGTTGAATTTGTTGGTGTTTTTGAATGTTGAGGTTGTTGTTGAATTTACTGGTGTATTCAATGTTTTAATTTGAATCTTTTTGTATTATTCAAAGTTGAGGTTGCAATTGAATTTGTTCCTGTTTCTCATTGTTGAGGTTGTTGAATTTTTTGGTGTTTTTCAAAGTTGAGGTTGTTGTTGAATTTTTTGGTGTTTATCATTGTTGAGGTTTTTGTTCAATTTTTTGGTGTTTTTGAATGTTGATGTTTTTGTTGAATTAATTGGTGTTGTTGAATGTTGAGGTTGTTGATGAATTTTTTGGTGTTTTTCATTGTTGATGTTTTTGTTGAATTTGTTGGTGTTGTTGAATGTTGAGGTTGTTGATTAATTTTTTGGTGTTTTTCATTGTTGAGGTTTTTGTTGAATTTGTTGGTGTTTTTCATTGTTGAGGTTGTTGTTGAATTTATTGGTGTTTTTCAATGCTGAGGTTGTATTTGAATTTGTTAGTGTTTTTCCATGTTGAGGTTCTTGAATTTGTTGTTGCTTTTCAAAGTTGAGGTTGCTCCTGAATTTGTTGGTGCTTTTCAATGTTGAGTTTGTTGTTGAATTCTTTGGTGTATTTCATTTATGAGGTTGTTGTTGAAATTTTTGTAGTTTTACAATGTTAATGTTGATGTTGAATTTTTTGGTGATTTTCAATGTTGAGTTTGTTGTTGAATTTGTTGGTGTTTTTCAAAGTTGACGTTGTTGTCGAATTTTTTGATGTTTTTTAATTGTTGATGTTTTTGTTGAATTTGTTGGTGTTGTTGAATGTTGAGGTTGTTGATGAATTTTTTGGTGTTTTTCATTGTTGAGGTTGTTGTTGAATTTGTTGGTGATTTTCAATGTTGAGGTTGTGTTTGAATTTGTTGGTGTTTTTCCATGTTGAGGTTGTTGATGAATTTTTTGGTGTTTTTCTTTGTTGAGGTTTTTGTTGAATTTGTTGGTGTTTTTCATTGTTGAGGTTGTTGATGAATTTGTTGGTGATTTTCAAAGTTGAGTTTGTTGTTGAATTTGTTGGTGATTTTTAATGTTGAGTTTGTTGTTGAATTATTTGGTGTTTTTCATTTTTGAGGTTGTTGTTGAAATTTTTGGTGTTTTTCATTTTTGAGGTTTTTGTTGAATTTATTGATGTTTTTCATTGTTGAGGTTGTTGATGAACTTTTTGATGTTTTTCATTGTTGAGGTTTCTGTTGAATTTGTTGGTGATTTTCAATGTTGGGGTTGTTGTTGAATTTATTGGTGTATTCAATGTTTTAATTTGAATCTTTTTGTATTTTTCAAAGTTGAGGTTGCAATTGAATTTGTTCCTGTTTCTCATTGTTGAGGTTGTTGAATTTTTTGGTGTTTTTCAAAGTTGAGGTTGTTGTTGAATTTTTTGGTGTTTATCATTGTTGAGGTTTTTGTTCAATTTTTTGGTGTTTTTGAATGTGGAGGTTGTTGATGAATTTTTTGGTGTTTTTATTGGTTGAGGTTTTTGTTGAATTTGTTGGTGATTTTCATTTTTGAGTTTGTTGTTGAATTAATTGGTGATTTTCAATGTTGAGGTTGTGTTTGAATTTGTTAGTGTTTTTCCATGTTGAGGTTCTTGAATTTGTTGGTGCTGTTCAAAGTTGAGGTTGTTCTTGAATTTGTTGGTGTTTTTCAATGTTGAGTTTGTTGTTGAATTTTTTGGTGTATTTCATTTATGAGGTTTTTGTTGAAATTTTTGTAGTTTTTCAATGTTAATGTTGATGTTGAATTTTTTGGTGATTTTCAATGTTGAGTTTGTTTTTGAATTTGTTGGTGTTTTCCAAACTTGACGTTGTTGTCGAATTTTTTGTTGTTTTTTAATTGTTGATGTTTTTGTTGAATTTGTTGGTGTTGTTGAATGTTAAGGTTGTTGATGAATTTTTTGGTGTTTTTCATTGTTGAGGTTGTTGTTGAATTTGTTGGTGTTTTTGAATGTTGAGGTTGTTGATGAATTTTTTGGTGTTTTTCTTTGTTGAGGTTTTTGTTGAATTTGTTGGTGTTTTTCATTGTTGAGGTTGTTGTTGAATTTGTTGGTGATTTTTAATGTTGAGTTTGTTGTTGAATTATTTGGTGTTTTTCATTTTTGAGGTTGTTGTTGAAATTTTTGGTGTTTTTCATTTTTGAGGTTTTTGTTGAATTTATTGATGTTTTTCATTGTTTAGGTTGTTGATGAACTTTTTGATGTTTTTCATTGTAGAGGTTTCTGTTGAATTTGTTGGTGATTTTCAATGTTGGGGTTGTTGTTGAATTTGTTGGTGTATTTCCATGTTGAGGTTTTTGAATTTGTTGGTGTTTTTCAAAGTTGAGGATGCAGTTGAATTTGTTGCTGTTTCTCAATGTTGAGGTTGTTGAATTTTTTGGTGTTTTTCAAAGTTGAGGTTGTTGTTGAATTTTTAGATGTTTATCATTGCTGAGGTTGTTGTTGAATTTGTTGGTGATTTTCGATGTTGAGGTTGTGTTTGAATTTGTTGGTGTTTTTCCATGTTGAGGTTTTTGAATTTGTTGGTGTTTTTCAAAGTTGAGGTTGTTGTTGAATTTTTTGGTGTTTATCATTGTTGAGGTTTTTGTTCAATTTGTTGGTGTTG
Organism: Cetorhinus maximus; assembly: GCF_964194155.1. Taxonomy (NCBI): domain Eukaryota; kingdom Metazoa; phylum Chordata; class Chondrichthyes; order Lamniformes; family Cetorhinidae; genus Cetorhinus; species Cetorhinus maximus. Next base: position 1,224,449 of record NW_027596107.1, read on the forward strand.
TTGAATGTTGAGGTTGTTGATGAATTTTTTGGTATTTTCATTGTTGAGGTTGTTGTTGAATTTGTTGGTGTTTTTGAATGTTGAGGTTGTTGATGAATTTTTTGGTGTTTTTCTTTGTTGAGGTTTTTGTTGAATCTGTTGGTGTTTTTCAATGTTGAGTTTGTTGTTGAATTTTTTGTTGTATTTCATTTATCAGGTTGTTGTTGAAATTTTTGTAGTTTTTCAGTGTTAATGTTGATGTTGAATTTTTTGGTGATTTTCAATGTTGAGTTTGTTGTTGAATTTGTTGGTGTTTTTCAAAGTTGACGTTGTTGTCGAATTCTTTGGTGTTTTTTAATTGTTGATGTTTTTGTTGAATTTGTTGGTGTTGTTGAATGTTGAGTTTGTTGATGAATTTTTTGGTGTTTTTCATTGTTGAGGTTGTTGTTGAATTTGTTGGTGATTTTCAATGTTGAGGTTGTGTTTGAATTTGTTGGTGTTTTTCCATGTTGAGGATTTTGAATTTGTTGGTGTTTTTCAAAGTTGAGGTTGTTGTTGAATTTGTTGGTGATTTTTAATGTTGAGTTTGTGGTTGAATTATTTGGTGGTTTTCATTTTTGAGGTTGTTGTTGAAATTTTTGGTGTTTTTCATTTTTGAGGTTTTTGTTAAATTTATTGGTGTTTTTCATTGTTGAGGTTGTTGATGAAATTTTTGATGTTTTTCATTGTTGAGGTTTCTGTTGAATTTGTTGGTGTTTTTGAATGTTGAGGTTGTTGTTGAATTTATTGGTGTATTCAATGTTTTAATTTGAATCTTTTTGTATTATTCAAAGTTGAGGTTGCAATTGAATTTGTTCCTGTTTCTCATTGTTGAGGTTGTTGAATTTTTTGGTGTTTTTCAAAGTTGAGGTTGTTGTTGAATTTTTTGGTGTTTATCATTGTTGAGGTTTATGTTCAATTTTTTGGTGTTTTTGAATGTTGATGTTTTTGTTGAATTTTTTGGTGTTTTTGAATGTTGATGTTTTTGTTGAATTTGTTGGTGTTGTTGAATGTTGAGGTTGTTGATGAATTTTTTGGTGATTTTCATTGTTGATGTTTTTGTTGAATTTGTTGGTGTTGTTGAATGTTGAGGTTGTTGATTAATTTTTTGGTGTTTTTCATTGTTGAGGTTTTTGTTGAATTTGTTGGTGTTTTTCATTGTTGAGGTTGTTGTTGAATTTATTGGTGTTTTTCAATGCTGAGGTTGTATTTGAATTTGTTAGTGTTTTTCCATGTTGAGGTTCTTGAATTTGTTGTTGCTTTTCAAAGTTGAGGTTGCTCTTGAATTTGTTGGTGCTTTTCAATGTTGAGTTTGTTGTTGAATTTTTTGGTGTATTTCATTTATGAGGTTGTTGTTGAAATGTTTGTAGTTTTTCAATGTTAATGTTGATGTTGAATTTTTTGGTGATTTTCAATGTTGAGTTTGTTGTTGAATTTGTTGGTGTTTTTCAAAGTTGACGTTGTTGTCGAATTTTTTGGTGTATTTAATTGTTGATGTTTTTGTTGAATTTGTTGGTGTTGTTGAATGTTGAGGTTGTTGATGAATTTGTTGGTGTTTTTCATTGTTGAGGTTGTTGTTGAATTTGTTGGTGTTTTTGAATGTTGAGGTTGTTGATGAATTTTTTGGTGTTTTTCATTGTTGAGGTTTTTGTTGAATTTGTTGGTGTTTTTCATTGTTGAGGTTGTTGTTGAATTTATTGGTGTTTTTCAATGCTGATGTTGTATTTGAATTTGTTAGTGTTTTTCCATGTTGAGGTTCTTGAATTTGTTGTTGCTTTTCAAAGTTGAGGTTGCTCTTGAATTTGTTGGTGCTTTTCAATGTTGAGTTTGTTGTTGAATTTTTTGGTGTATTTCATTTATGAGGTTGTTGTTGAAATTTTTGTAGTTTTTCAATGTTAATGTTGATGTTGAATTTTTTGGTGATTTTCAATGTTGAGTTTGTTGTTGAATTTGTTGGTGTTTTTCAAAGTTGACGTTGTCGTCGAATTTTTTGGTGTTTTTTAACTGTTGATGTTTTTGTTGAATTTGTTGGTGTTGTTGAATGTTGAGGTTGTTGATGAATTTTTTGGTGTTTTTCATTGTTGAGGTTGTTGTTGAATTTGTTGGTGTTTTTGAATGTTGAGGTTGTTGATGAATTTTTTGGTGTTTATCTTTGTTGAGGTTTTTGTTGAATTTGTTGGTGTTTTTCATTGTTGAGGTTGTTGTTGAATTTGTTGGTGATTTTCAAAGTTGAGGTTGTTGTTGAATTTGTTGGTGATTTTTAATGTTGAGTTTGTTGTTGAATTATTTGGTGTTTTTCATTTTTGAGGTTGTTGTTGAATTTGTTGGTGTTTTTGAATGTTGAGGTTGTTGATGAATTTTTTGGTGTTTTTCTTTGTTGAGGTTTTTGTTGAATTTGTTGGTGTTTTTCAATGTTGAGTTTGTTGTTGAATTTTTTGGTGTATTTCTTTCTGAGGTTGTTGTTGAAATTTTTGGTGTTTTTCATTTTTGAGGTTGTTGTTGAAATTTTTGGTGTTTTTCATTTTTGAGGTTTTTGTTGAATTTATTGATGTTTTTCATTGTTTAGGTTGTTGATGAACTTTTTGATGTTTTTCATTGATGAGGTTTCTGTTGAATTTGTTGGTGATTTTCAATGTTGGGGTTGTTGTTGAATTTGTTGGTGTATTTCCATGTTGAGGTTTTTGAATTTGTTGGTGTTTTTCAAAGTTGAGGATGCAGTTGAATTTGTTGCTGTTTCTCAATGTTGAGGTTGTTGAATTTTTTGGTGTTTTTCAAAGTTGAGGTTGTTGTTGAATTTTTAGATGTTTATCATTGCTGAGGTTGTTGTTGAATTTGTTGGTGATTTTCGATGTTGAGGTTGTGTTTGAATTTGTTGGTGCTTTTCCATGTTGAGGTTTTTGAATTTGTTGGTGTTTTTCAAAGTTGAGGTTGTTGTTGAATTTTTTGGTGTTTATCATTGTTGAGGTTTTTGTTCAATTTTTTGGTGTTTTTGAATGTTGAGGTTGTTGATGAATTTTTTGATGTTTTTCTTGGTTGAGGTTTTTGTTGAATTTGTTGGTGTTTTTCATTGTTGAGGTTGTTGTTGAATTTATTGGTGATTTTCAATGTTGAGGTTGTTGTTGAATTTGTTGGTGTTGTTGAATGTTGAGGTTGTTGATGAATTTTTTGGTGTTTTTCATTGTTGAGGTTGTTGTTGAATTTGTTGGTGATTTTCAATGTTGAGGTTGTGTTTGAATTTGTTGGTGTTTTTCCATGTTGAGGATTTTGAATTTGTTGGTGTTTTTCAAAGTTGAGGTTGTTGTTGAATTTGTTGGTGATTTTTAATGTTGAGTTTGTGGTTGAATTATTTGGTGGTTTTCATTTTTGAGTTTGTTGTTGAAATTTTTGGTGTTTTTCATTTTTGAGGTTTTTGTTAAATTTATTGGTGTTTTTCATTGTTGAGGTTGGTGATGAAATTTTTGATGTTTTTCATTGTTGAGGTTTGTGTTGAATTTGTTGGTGTTTTTGAATGTTGAGGTTGTTGTTGAATTTATTGGTGTATTCAATGTTTTAATTTGAATCTTTTTGTGTTATTCAAAGTTGAGGTTGCAATTGAATTTGTTCCTCTTTCTCATTGTTGAGGTTGTTGAATTTTTTGGTGTTTTTCAAAGTTGAGGTTGTTGTTGAATTTTTTGGTGTTTATCATTGTTGAGGTTTATGTTCAATTTTTTGGTGTTTTTGAATGTTGATGTTTTTGTTGAATTTGTTGGTGTTGTTGAATGTTGAGGTTGTTGATGAATTTTTTGGTGATTTTCATTGTTGATGTTTTTGTTGAATTTGTTGGTGTTGTTGAATGTTGAGGTTGTTGATGAATTTTTTGGTGTTTTTCATTGTTGAGGTTTTTGTTGAATTTGTTGGTGTTTTTCATTGTTGAGGTTGTTGTTGAATTTATTGGTGTTTTTCAATGCTGAGGTTGTATTTGAATTTGTTAGTGTTTTTCCATGTTGAGGTTCTTGAATTTGTTGTTGCTTTTCAAAGTTGAGGTTGCTCTTGAATTTGTTGGTGCTTTTCAAAGTTGAGTTTGTTGTTGAATTTTTTGGTGTATTTCATTTATGAGGTTGTTGTTGAAATTTTTGTAGTTTTTCAATGTTAATGTTGATGTTGAATTTTTTGGTGATTTTCAATGTTGAGTTTGTTGTTGAATTTGTTGGTGTTTTTCAAAGTTGACGTTGTTGTCGAATTTTTTGGTGTTTTTTAATTGTTGATGTTTTTGTTGAATTTGTTGGTGTTGTTGAATGTTGAGGTTGTTGATGAATTTGTTGGTGTTTTTCATTGTTGAGGTTGTTGTTGAATTTGTTGGTGTTTTTGAATGTTGAGGTTGTTGATGAATTTTTTGGTGTTTTTCATTGTTGAGGTTTTTGTTGAATTTGTTGGTGTTTTTCATTGTTGAGGTTGTTGTTGAATTTATTGGTGTTTTTCAATGCTGAGGTTGTATTTGAATTTGTTAGTGTTTTTCCATGTTGAGGTTCTTGAATTTGTTGTTGCTTTTCAAAGTTGAGGTTGCTCTTGAATTTGTTGGTGCTTTTCAATGTTGAGTTTGTTGTTGAATTTTTTGGTGTATTTCATTTATGAGGTTGTTGTTGAAATTTTTGTAGTTTTTCAATGTTAATGTTGATGTTGAATTTTTTGGTGATTTTCAATGTTGAGTTTGTTGTTGAATTTGTTGGTGTTTTTCAAAGTTGACGTTGTTGTCGAATTTTTAGTGTTTTTTAATTGTTGATGTTTTTGTTGAATTTGTTGGTGTTGTTGAATGTTGAGGTTGTTGATGAATTTTTTGGTGTTATTCATTGTTGAGGTTGTTGTTGAATTTGTTGGTGTTTTTGAATGTTGAGGTTGTTGATGAATTTTTTGGTGTTTTTCTTTGTTGAGGTTTTTGTTGAATTTGTTGGTGTTTTTCATTGTTGAGGTTGTTGATGAATTTGTTGGTGATTTTCAAATTTGAGTTTGTTGTTGAATTTGTTGGTGATTTTTAATGTTGAGTTTGTTGTTGAATTATTTGGTGTTTTTCATTTTTGAGGTTGTTGTTGAAATTTTTGGTGTTTTTCATTGTTGAGGTTTCTGTTGAATTTGTTGGTGATTTTCAATGTTGGGGTTGTTGTTGAATTTATTGGTGTATTCAATGTTTTAATTTGAATCTTGTTGTATTTTTCAAAGTTGAGGTTGCAATTGAATTTGTTCCTGTTTCTCATTGTTAAGGTTGTTGAATTTTTTGGTGTTTTTCAAAGTTGAGGTTGTTGTTGAATTTTTTGGTGTTTATCATTGTTGAGGTTTTTGTTCAATTTTTTGGTGTTTTTGAATGTTGAGGTTGTTGATGAATTTTTTGGTGTTTTTATTGGTTGAGGTTTTTGTTGAATTTGTTGGTGATTTTCATTGTTGAGTTGGTTGTTGAATTAATTGGTGATTTTCAATGTTGAGGTTGTGTTTGAATTTGTTAGTGTTTTTCCATGTTGAGGTTCTTGAATTTGTTGGTGTTGTTCAAAGTTGAGGTTGTTCTTGAATTTGTTGGTGTTTTTCAATGTTGAGTTTGTTGTTGAATTTTTTGGTGTATTTCATTTATGAGGTTTTTGTTGAAATTTTTGTAGTTTTTCAATGTTAATGTTGATGTTGAATTTTTTGGTGATTTTCAATGTTGAGTTTGTTGTTGAATTTGTTGGTGTTTTTCAAAGTTGACGTTGTTGTCGAATTTTTTGGTGTTTTTTAATTGTTGATGTTTTTTTGAATTTGTTGGTGTTGTTGAATGTTGAGGTTGTTGATGAATTTTTTGGTGTTTTTCATTGTTGAGGTTGTTGTTGAATTTGTTGGTGTTTTTGAATGTTGAGGTTGTTGATGAATTTTTTGGTGTTTTTCTTTGTTGTGGTTTTTGTTGAATTTGTTGGTGTTTTTCATTGTTGAGGTTGTTGTTGAATTTGTTGGTGATTTTTAATGTTGAGTTTGTTGTTGAATTATTTGGTGTTTTTCATTTTTGAGGTTGTTGTTGAAATTTTTGGTGTTTTTCATTTTTGAGGTTTTTGTTGAATTTATTGATGTTTTTCATTGTTTAGGTTGTTGATGAACTTTTTGATGTTTTTCATTGTAGAGGTTTCTGTTGAATTTGTTGGTGATTTTCAATGTTGGGGTTGTTGTTGAATTTGTTGGTGTATTTCCATGTTGAGGTTTTTGAATTTGTTGGTGTTTTTCAAAGTTGAGGATGCAGTTGAATTTGTTGCTGTTTCTCAATGTTGAGGTTGTTGAATTTTTTGGTGTTTTTCAAAGTTGAGGTTGTTGTTGAATTTTTAGATGTTTATCATTGCTGAGGTTGTTGTTGAATTTGTTGGTGATTTTCGATGTTGAGGTTGTGTTTGAATTTGTTGGTGCTTTTCCATGTTGAGGTTTTTGAATTTGTTGGTGTTTTTCAAAGTTGAGGTTGTTGTTGAATTTTTTGGTGTTTATCATTGTTGAGGTTTTTGTTCAATTTTTTGGTGTTTTTGAATGTTGAGGTTGTTGATGAATTTTTTGATGTTTTTCTTGGTTGAGGTTTTTGTTGAATTTGTTGGTGTTTTTCATTGTTGAGGTTGTTGTTGAATTTATTGGTGATTTTCAATGTTGAGGTTGTTGTTGAATTTGTTGGTGTTGTTGAATGTTGAGGTTGTTGATGAATTTTTTGGTGTTTTTCATTGTTGAGGTTGTTGTTGAATTTGTTGGTGATTTTCAATGTTGAGGTTGTGTTTGAATTTGTTGGTGTTTTTCCATGTTGAGGATTTTGAATTTGTTGGTGTTTTTCAAAGTTGAGGTTGTTGTTGAATTTGTTGGTGATTTTTAATGTTGAGTTTGTGGTTGAATTATTTGGTGGTTTTCATTTTTGAGTTTGTTGTTGAAATTTTTGGTGTTTTTCATTTTTGAGGTTTTTGTTAAATTTTTGGTGTTTTTCATTGTTGAGGTTTGTGTTGAATTTGTTGGTGTTTTTGAATGTTGAGGTTGTTGTTGAATTTATTGGTGTATTCAATGTTTTAATTTGAATCTTTTTGTGTTATTCAAAGTTGAGGTTGCAATTGAATTTGTTCCTGTTTCTCATTGTTGAGGTTGTTGAATTTTTTGGTGTTTTTCAAAGTTGAGGTTGTTGTTGAATTTTTTGGTGTTTATCATTGTTGAGGTTTATGTTCAATTTTTGGTGTTTTTGAATGTTGATGTTTTTGTTGAATTTGTTGGTGTTGTTGAATGTTGAGGTTGTTGATGAATTTTTTGGTGATTTTCATTGTTGATGTTATGGTTGAATTTGTTGGTGTTGTTGAATGTTGAGGTTGCTGATTAATTTTTTGGTGTTTTTCATTGTTGAGGTTTTTGTTGAATTTGTTGGTGTTTTTCATTGTTGAGGTTGTTGTTGAATTTATTGGTGTTTTTCAATGCTGAGGTTGTATTTGGATTTTTTTAGTGTTTTTCCATGTTGAGGTTCTTGAATTTGTTGTTGCTTTTCAAAGTTGAGGTTGCTCTTGAATTTGTTGGTGCTTTTCAATGTTGAGTTTGTTGTTGAATTTTTTGGTGTAGTTCATTTATGAGGTTGTTGTTGAAATTTTTGTAGTTTTTCAATGTTAATGTTGATGTTGAATTTTTTGGTGATTTTCAATGTTGAGTTTGTTGTTGAATTTGTTGGTGTTTTTCAAAGTTGACGTTGTTGTCGAATTTTTTGGTGTTTTTTAATTGTTGATGTTTTTGTTGAATTTGTTGGTGTTGTTGAATGTTGAGGTTGTTGATGAATTTGTTGGTGTTTTTCATTGTTGAGGTTGTTGTTGAATTTGTTGGTGTTTTTGAATGTTGAGGTTGTTGATGAATTTTTTGGTGTTTTTCATTGTTGAGGTTTTTGTTGAATTTGTTGGTGTTTTTCATTGTTGAGGTTGTTGTTGAATTTATTGGTGTTTTTCAATGCTGAGGTTGTATTTGAATTTGTTAGTGTTTTTCCATGTTGAGGTTCTTGAATTTGTTGTTGCTTTTCAAAGTTGAGGTTGCTCTTGAATTTGTTGGTGCTTTTCAATGTTGAGTTTGTTGTTGAATTTTTTGGTGTATTTCATTTATGAGGTTGTTGTTGAAATTTTTGTAGTTTTTCAATGTTAATGTTGATGTTGAATTTTTTGGTGATTTTCAATGTTGAGTTTGTTGTTGAATTTGTTGGTGTTTTTCAAAGTTGACGTTGTTGTCGAATTTTTAGTGTTTTTTAATTGTTGATGTTTTTGTTGAATTTGTTGGTGTTGTTGAATGTTGAGGTTGTTGATGAATTTTTTGGTGTTTTTCATTGTTGAGGTTGTTGTTGAATTTGTTGGTGTTTTTGAATTTTGAGGTTGTTGATGAATTTTTTGGTGTTTTTCTTTGTTGAGGTTTTTGTTGAATTTGTTGGTGTTTTTCATTGTTGAGGTTGTTGATGAATTTGTTGGTGATTTTCAAATTTGAGTTTGTTGTTGAATTTGTTGGTGATTTTTAATGTTGAGTTTGTTGTTGAATTATTTGGTGTTTTTCATTTTTGAGGTTGTTGTTGAAATTTTTGGTGTTTTTCATTTTTGAGGTTTTTGTTGAATTTATTGATGTTTTTCATTGTTGAGGTTGTTGATGAACTTTTTGATGTTTTTCTTGGTTGAGGTTTTTGTTGAATTTGTTGGTGATTTTCATTGTTGAGGTTGTTGTTGAATTTATTGGTGATTTTCAATGTTGAGGTTGTTGTTGAATTTGTTGGTGTTGTTGAATGTTGAGGTTGTTGATGAATTTTTTGGTGTTTTTCATTGTTGAGGTTGTTGTTGAATTTGTTGGTGATTTTCAATGTTGAGGTTGTGTTTGAATTTGTTGGTGTTTTTCCATGTTGAGGATTTTGAATTTGTTGGTGTTTTTCAAAGTTGAGGTTGTTGTTGAATTTGTTGGTGATTTTTAATGTTGAGTTTGTGGTTGAATTATTTGGTGGTTTTCATTTTTGAGTTTGTTGTTGAAATTTTTGGTGTTTTTCATTTTTGAGGTTTTTGTTAAATTTATTGGTGTTTTTCATTGTTGATGAAATTTTTGATGTTTTTCATTGTTGAGGTTTGTGTTGAATTTGTTGGTGTTTTTGAATGTTGAGGTTGTTGTTGAATTTATTGGTGTATTCAATGTTTTAATTTGAATCTTTTTGTGTTATTCAAAGTTGAGGTTGCAATTGAATTTGTTCCTGTTTCTCATTGTTGAGGTTGTTGAATTTTTTGGTGTTTTTCAAAGTTGAGGTTGTTGTTGAATTTTTTGGTGTTTATCATTGTTGAGGTTTATGTTCAATTTTTTGGTGTTTTTGAATGTTGATGTTTTTGTTGAATTTGTTGGTGTTGTTGAATGTTGAGGTTGTTGATGAATTTTTTGGTGATTTTCATTGTTGATGTTTTTGTTGAATTTGTTGGGGTTGTTGAATGTTGAGGTTGTTGATTAATTTTTTGGTGTTTTTCATTGTTGAGGTTTTTGTTGAATTTGTTGGTGTTTTTCATTGTTGAGGTTGTTGTTGAATTTATTGGTGTTTTTCAATGCTGAGGTTGTATTTGAATTTGTTAGTGTTTTTCCATGTTGAGGTTCTTGAATTTGTTGTTGCTTTTCAAAGTTGAGGTTGCTCTTGAATTTGTTGGTGCTTTTCAATGTTGAGTTTGTTGTTGAATTTTTTGGTGTATTTCATTTATGAGGTTGTTGTTGAAATTTTTGTAGTTTTTCAATGTTAATGTTGATGTTGAATTTTTTGGTGATTTTCAATGTTGAGTTTGTTGTTGAATTTGTTGGTGTTTTTCAAAGTTGACGTTGTTGTCGAATTTTTTGGTGTTTTTTAATTGTTGATGTTTTTGTTGAATTTGTTGGTGTTGTTGAATGTTGAGGTTGTTGATGAATTTTTTGGTGTTTTTCATTGTTGAGGTTGTTGTTGAATTTGTTGGTGTTTTTGAATGTTGAGGTTGTTGATGAATTTTTTGGTGTTTTTCATTGTTGAGGTTTTTGTTGAATTTGTTGGTGTTTTTCATTGTTGAGGTTTTTGTTGAATTTATTGGTGTTTTTCAATGCTGAGGTTGTATTTGAATTTGTTAGTGTTTTTCCATGTTGAGGTTCTTGAATTTGTTGTTGCTTTTCAAAGTTGAGGTTGCTCTTGAATTTGTTGGTGCTTTTCAATGTTGAGTTTGTTGTTGAATTTTTTGGTGTATTTCATTTATGAGGTTGTTGTTGAAATTTTTGTAGTTTTTCAATGTTAATGTTGATGTTGAATTTTTTGGTGATTTTCAATGTTGAGTTTGTTGTTGAATTTGTTGGTGTTTTTCAAAGTTGACGTTGTTGTCGAATTTTTAGTGTTTTTTAATTGTTGATGTTTTTGTTGAATTTGTTGGTGTTGTTGAATGTTGAGGTTGTTGATGAATTTTTTGGTGTTTTTCATTGTTGAGGTTGTTGTTGAATTTGTTGGTGTTTTTGAATGTTGAGGTTGTTGATGAATTTTTTGGTGTTTTTCTTTGTTGAGGTTTTTGTTGAATTTGTTGGTGTTTTTCAATGTTGAGTTTGTTGTTGAATATTTTGGTGTATTTCATTTATGAGGTTGTTGTTGAAATTTTTGTAGTTTTTCAATGTTAATGTTGATGTTGAATTTTTTGGTGATTTTCAATGTTGAGTTTGTTGTTGAATTTGTTGGTGTTTTTCAAAGTTGACGTTGTTGTCGAATTTTTTGGTGTTTTTTAATTGTTGATGTTTTTGTTGAATTTGTTGGTGTTGTTGAATGTTGAGGTTGTTGATGAATTTTTTGGTGTTTTTCATTGTTGAGGTTGTTGTTGAATTTGTTGGTGTTTTTGAATGTTGAGGTTGTTGATGAATTTTTTGGTGTTTTTCTTTGTTGAGGTTTTTGTTGAATTTGTTGGTGTTTTTCATTGTTGAGGTTGTTGATGAATTTGTTGGTGATTTTCAAATTTGAGTTTGTTGTTGAATTTGTTGGTGATTTTTAATGTTGAGTTTGTTGTTGAATTATTTGGTGTTTTTCATTTTTGAGGTTGTTGTTGAAATTTTTGGTGTTTTTCATTTTTGAGGTTTTTGTTGAATTTATTGATGTTTTTCATTGTTGAGGTTGTTGATGAACTTTTTGATGTTTTTCATTGTTGAGGTTTCTGTTGAATTTGTTGGTGATTTTCAATGTTGGGGTTGTTGTTGAATTTATTGGTGTATTCAATGTTTTAATTTGAATCTTGTTGTATTTTTCAAAGTTGAGGTTGCAATTGAATTTGTTCCTGTTTCTCATTGTTAAGGTTGTTGAATTTTTTGGTGTTTTTCAAAGTTGAGGTTGTTGTTGAATTTTTTGGTGTTTATCATTGTTGAGGTTTTTGTTCAATTTTTTGGTGTTTTTGAATGTTGAGGTTGTTGATGAATTTTTTGGTGTTTTTATTGGTTGAGGTTTTTGTTGAATTTGTTGGTGATTTTCATTGTTGAGTTTGTTGTTGAATTAATTGGTGATTTTCAATGTTGAGGTTGTGTTTGAATTTGTTAGTGTTTTTCCATGTTGAGGTTCTTGAATTTGTTGGTGTTGTTCAAAGTTGAGGTTGTTCTTGAATTTGTTGGTGTTTTTCAATGTTGAGTTTGTTGTTGAATTTTTTGGTGTATTTCATTTATGAGGTTTTTGTTGAAATTTTTGTAGTTTTTCAATGTTAATGTTGATGTTGAATTTTTTGGTGATTTTCAATGTTGAGTTTGTTGTTGAATTTGTTGGTGTTTTTCAAAGTTGACGTTGTTGGCGAATTTTTTGGTGTTTTTTAATTGTTGATGTTTTTGTTGAATTTGTTGGTGTTGTTGAATGTTGAGGTTGTTGATGAATTTTTTGGTGTTTTTCATTGTTGATGTTGTTGTTGAAGTTGTTGGTGTTTTTGAATGTTGAGGTTGTTGATGAATTTTTTGGTGTTTTTCTTTGTTGAGGTTTTTGTTGAATTTGTTGGTGTTTTTCATTGTTGAGGTTGTTGTTGAATTTGTTGGTGATTTTTAATGTTGAGTTTGTTGTTGAATTATTTGGTGTTTTTCATTTTTGAGGTTGTTGTTGAAATTTTTGGTGTTTTTCATTTTTGAGGTTTTTGTTGAATTTATTGATGTTTTTCATTGTTTAGGTTGTTGATGAACTTTTTGATGTTTTTCATTGTTGAGGTTTCTGTTGAATTTGTTGGTGATTTTCAATGTTGGGGTTGTTGTTGAATTTGTTGTTGTATTTCCATGTTGAGGTTTTTGAATTTGTTGGTGTTTTTCAAAGTTGAGGATGCAGTTGAATTTGTTGCTGTTTCTCAATGTTGAGGTTGTTGAATTTTTTGGTGTTTTTCAAAGTTGAGGTTGTTGTTGAATTTTTAGATGTTTATCATTGCTGAGGTTGTTGTTGAATTTGTTGGTGATTTTCGATGTTGAGGTTGTGTTTGAATTTGTTGGTGTTTTTCCATGTTGAGGTTTTTGAATTTGTTGGTGTTTTTCAAAGTTGAGGTTGTTGTTGAATTTTTTGGTGTCTATCATTGTTGAGGTTTTTGTTCAATTTGTTGGTGTTTTTCATTGTTGAGGTTGTTGTTGAATTTATTGGTGATTTTCAATGTTGAGGTTGTTGTTGAATTTGTTGGTGTTGTTGAATGTTGAGGTTGTTGATGAATTTTTTGGTGTTTTTCATTGTTGAGGTTGTTGTTGAATTTGTTGGTGATTTTCAATGTTGAGGTTGTGTTTGAATTTGTTGGTGTTTTTCCATGTTGAGGATTTTGAATTTGTTGGTGTTTTTCAAAGTTGAGGTTGTTGTTGAATTTGTTGGTAATTTTTAATGTTGAGTTTGTGGTTGAATTATTTGGTGGTTTTCATTTTTGAGTTTGTTGTTGAAATTTTTGGTGTTTTTCATTTTTGAGGTTTTTGTTAAATTTATTGGTGTTTTTCATTGTTGAGGTTGTTGATGAAATTTTTGATGTTTTTCATTGTTGAGGTTTGTGTTGAATTTGTTGGTGTTTTTGAATGTTGAGGTTGTTGTTGAATTTATTGGTGTATTCAATGTTTTAATTTGAATCTTTTTGTGTTATTCAAAGTTGAGGTTGCAATTGAATTTGTTCCTGTTTCTCATTGTTGAGGTTGTTGAATTTTTTGGTGTTTTTCAAAGTTGAGGTTGTTGTTGAATTTTTTGGTGTTTATCATTGTTGAGGCTTATGTTCAATTTTTTGGTGTTTTTGAATGTTGATGTTTTTGTTGAATTTGTTGGTGTTGTTGAATGTTGAGGTTGTTGATGAATTTTTTGGTGATTTTCATTGTTGATGTTATGGTTGAATTTGTTGGTGTTGTTGAATGTTGAGGTTGCTGATTAATTCTTTGGTGTTTTTCATTGTTGAGGTTTTTGTTGAATTTGTTGGTGTTTTTCATTGTTGAGGTTGTTGTTGAATTTATTGGTGTTTTTCAATGCTGAGGTTGTATTTGGATTTTTTTAGTGTTTTTCCATGTTGAGGTTCTTGAATTTGTTGTTGCTTTTCAAAGTTGAGGTTGCTCTTGAATTTGTTAGTGCTTTTCAATGTTGAGTTTGTTGTTGAATTTTTTGGTGTATTTCATTTATGAGGTTGTTGTTGAAATTTTTGTAGTTTTTCAAAGTTAATGTTGATGTTGAATTTTTTGGTGATTTTCAATGTTGAGTTTGTTGTTGAATTTGTTGGTGTTTTTCAAAGTTGACGTTGTTGTCGAATTTTTTGGTGTTTTTTAATTGTTGATGTTTTTGTTGAATTTGTTGGTGTTGTTGAATGTTGAGGTTGTTGATGAATTTTTTGGTGTTTTTCATTGTTGAGGTTGTTGTTGAATTTGTTGGTGTTTTTGAATGTTGAGGTTGTTGATGAATTTTTTGGTGTTTTTCTTTGTTGAGGTTTTTGTTGAATTTGTTGGTGTTTTTCATTGTTGAGGTTGTTGATGAATTTGTTGGTGATTTTCAAATTTGAGTTTGTTGTTGAATTTGTTGGTGATTTTTAATGTTGAGTTTGTTGTTGAATTATTTGGTGTTTTTCATTTTTGAGGTTGTTGTTGAAATTTTTGGTGTTTTTCATTTTTGAGGTTTTTGTTGAATTTATTGATGTTTTTCATTGTTGAGGTTGTTGATGAACTTTTTGATGTTTTTCTTGGTTGAGGTTTTTGTTGAATTTGTTGGTGATTTTCATTGTTGAGGTTGTTGTTTAATTTATTGGTGATTTTCAATGTTGAGGTTGTTGTTGAATTTGTTGGTGTTGTTGAATGTTGAGGTTGTTGATGAATTTTTTGGTGTTTTTCATTGTTGAGGTTGTTGTTGAATTTGTTGGTGATTTTCAATGTTGAGGTTGTGTTTGAATTTGTTGGTGTTTTTCCATGTTGAGGATTTTGAATTTGTTGGTGTTTTTCAAAGTTGAGGTTGTTGTTGAATTTGTTGGTGATTTTTAATGTTGAGTTTGTGGTTGAATTATTTGGTGGTTTTCATTTTTGAGTTTGTTGTTGAAATTTTTGGTGTTTTTCATTTTTGAGGTTTTTGTTAAATTTATTGGTGTTTTTCATTGTTGATGAAATTTTTGATGTTTTTCATTGTTGAGGTTTGTGTTGAATTTGTTGGTGTTTTTGAATGTTGAGGTTGTTGTTGAATTTATTGGTGTATTCAATGTTTTAATTTGAATCTTTTTGTGTTATTCAAAGTTGAGGTTGCAATTGAATTTGTTCCTGTTTCTCATTGTTGAGGTTGTTGAATTTTTTGGTGTTTTTCAAAGTTGAGGTTGTTGTTGAATTTTTTGGTGTTTATCATTGTTGAGGTTTATGTTCAATTTTTTGGTGTTTTTGAATGTTGATGTTTTTGTTGAATTTGTTGGTGTTGTTGAATGTTGAGGTTGTTGATGAATTTTTTGGTGATTTTCATTGTTGATGTTTTTGTTGAATTTGTTGGGGTTGTTGAATGTTGAGGTTGTTGATTAATTTTTTGGTGTTTTTCATTGTTGAGGTTTTTGTTGAATTTGTTGGTGTTTTTCATTGTTGAGGTTGTTGTTGAATTTATTGGTGTTTTTCAATGCTGAGGTTGTATTTGAATTTGTTAGTGTTTTTCCATGTTGAGGTTCTTGAATGTGTTGTTGCTTTTCAAAGTTGAGGTTGCTCTTGAATTTGTTGGTGCTTTTCAATGTTGAGTTTGTTGTTGAATTTTTTGGTGTATTTCATTTATGAGGTTGTTGTTGAAATTTTTGTAGTTTTTCAATGTTAATGTTGATGTTGAATTTTTTGGTGATTTTCAATGTTGAGTTTGTTGTTGAATTTGTTGGTGTTTTTCAAAGTTGACGTTGTTGTCGAATTTTTTGGTGTTTTTTAATTGTTGATGTTTTTGTTGAATTTGTTGGTGTTGTTGAATGTTGAGGTTGTTGATGAATTTTTTGGTGTTTTTCATTGTTGAGGTTGTTGTTGAATTTGTTGGTGTTTTTGAATGTTGAGGTTGTTGATGAATTTTTTGGTGTTTTTCATTGTTGAGGTTTTTGTTGAATTTGTTGGTGTTTTTCATTGTTGAGGTTGTTGTTGAATTTATTGGTGTTTTTCAATGCTGAGGTTGTATTTGAATTTGTTAGTGTTTTTCCATGTTGAGGTTCTTGAATTTGTTGTTGCTTTTCAAAGTTGAGGTTGCTCTTGAATTTGTTGGTGCTTTTCAATGTTGAGTTTGTTGTTGAATTTTTTGGTGTATTTCATTTATGAGGTTGTTGTTGAAATTTTTGTAGTTTTTCAATGTTAATGTTGATGTTGAATTTTTTGGTGATTTTCAATGTTGAGTTTGTTGTTGAATTTGTTGGTGTTTTTCAAAGTTGACGTTGTTGTCGAATTTTTAGTGTTTTTTAATTGTTGATGTTTTTGTTGAATTTGTTGGTGTTGTTGAATGTTGAGGTTGTTGATGAATTTTTTGGTGTTTTTCATTGTTGAGGTTGTTGTTGAATTTGTTGGTGTTTTTGAATGTTGAGGTTGTTGATGAATTTTTTGGTGTTTTTCTTTGTTGAGGTTTTTGTTGAATTTGTTGGTGTTTTTCAATGTTGAGTTTGTTGTTGAATATTTTGGTGTATTTCATTTATGAGCTTGTTGTTGAAATTTTTGTAGTTTTTCAATGTTAATGTTGATGTTGAATTTTTTGGTGATTTTCA
This sequence comes from Cetorhinus maximus, assembly GCF_964194155.1. Taxonomy (NCBI): domain Eukaryota; kingdom Metazoa; phylum Chordata; class Chondrichthyes; order Lamniformes; family Cetorhinidae; genus Cetorhinus; species Cetorhinus maximus. The sequence goes on from NW_027596107.1 coordinate 1,240,603, forward strand.
ATGTTGAGTTTGTTGTTGAATTTGTTGGTGTTTTTCAAAGTTGACGTTGTTGTCGAATTTTTTGGTGTTTTTTAATTGTTGATGTTTTTGTTGAATTTGTTGGTGTTGTTGAATGTTGAGGTTGTTGATGAATTTTTTGGTGTTTTTCATTGTTGAGGTTGTTGTTGAATTTGTTGGTGTTTTTGAATGTTGAGGTTGTTGATGAATTTTTTGGTGTTTTTCTTTGTTGAGGTTATTGTTGAATTTGTTGGTGTTTTTCATTGTTGAGGTTGTTGATGAATTTGTTGGTGATTTTCAAATTTGAGTTTGTTGTTGAATTTGTTGGTGATTTTTAATGTTGAGTTTGTTGTTGAATTATTTGGTGTTTTTCATTTTTGTGGTTGTTGTTGAAATTTTTGGTGTTTTTCATTTTTGAGGTTTTTGTTGAATTTATTGATGTTTTTCATTGTTGAGGTTGTTGATGAACTTTTTGATGTTTTTCTTGGTTGAGGTTTTTGTTGAATTTGTTGGTGATTTTCATTGTTGAGGTTGTTGTTGAATTTATTGGTGATTTTCAATGTTGAGGTTGTTGTTGAATTTGTTGGTGTTGTTGAATGTTGAGGTTGTTGATGAATTTTTTGGTGTTTTTCATTGTTGAGGTTGTTGTTGAATTTGTTGGTGATTTTCAATGTTGAGGTTGTGTTTGAATTTGTTGGTGTTTTTCCATGTTGAGGATTTTGAATTTGTTGGTGTTTTTCAAAGTTGAGGTTGTTGTTGAATTTGTTGGTGATTTTTAATGTTGAGTTTGTGGTTGAATTATTTGGTGGTTTTCATTTTTGAGTTTGTTGTTGAAATTTTTGGTGTTTTTCATTTTTGAGGTTTTTGTTAAATTTATTGGTGTTTTTCATTGTTGATGAAATTTTTGATGTTTTTCATTGTTGAGGTTTGTGTTGAATTTGTTGGTGTTTTTGAATGTTGAGGTTGTTGTTGAATTTATTGGTGTATTCAATGTTTTAATTTGAATCTTTTTGTGTTATTCAAAGTTGAGGTTGCAATTGAATTTGTTCCTGTTTCTCATTGTTGAGGTTGTTGAATTTTTTGGTGTTTTTCAAAGTTGAGGTTGTTGTTGAATTTTTTGGTGTTTATCATTGTTGAGGTTTATGTTCAATTTTTTGGTGTTTTTGAATGTTGATGTTTTTGTTGAATTTGTTGGTGTTGTTGAATGTTGAGGTTGTTGATGAATTTTTTGGTGATTTTCATTGTTGATGTTTTTGTTGAATTTGTTGGGGTTGTTGAATGTTGAGGTTGTTGATGAATTTTTTGGTGTTTTTCATTGTTGAGGTTTTTGTTGAATTTGTTGTTGTTTTTCATTGTTGAGGTTGTTGTTGAATTTATTGGTGTTTTTCAATGCTGAGGTTGTATTTGAATTTGTTAGTGTTTTTCCATGTTGAGGTTCTTGAATTTGTTGTTGCTTTTCAAAGTTGAGGTTGCTCTTGAATTTGTTGGTGCTTTTCAATGTTGAGTTTGTTGTTGAATTTTTTGGTGTATTTCATTTATGAGGTTGTTGTTGAAATTTTTGTAGTTTTTCAATGTTAATGTTGATGTTGAATTTTTTGGTGATTTTCAATGTTGAGTTTGTTGTTGAATTTGTTGGTGTTTTTCAAAGTTGACGTTGTTGTCGAATTTTTTGGTGTTTTTTAATTGTTGATGTTTTTGTTGAATTTGTTGGTGTTGTTGAATGTTGAGGTTGTTGATGAATTTTTTGGTGTTTTTCATTGTTGAGGTTGTTGTTGAATTTGTTGATGTTTTTGAATGTTGAGGTTGTTGATGAATTTTTTGGTGTTTTTCATTGTTGAGGTTTTTGTTGAATTTGTTGGTGTTTTTCATTGTTGAGGTTGTTGTTGAATTTATTGGTGTTTTTCAATGCTGAGGTTGTATTTGAATTTGTTAGTGTTTTTCCATGTTGAGGTTCTTGAATTTGTTGTTGCTTTTCAAAGTTGAGGTTGCTCTTGAATTTGTTGGTGCTTTTCAATGTTGAGTTTGTTGTTGAATTTTTTGGTGTATTTCATTTATGAGGTTGTTGTTGAAATTTTTGTAGTTTTTCAATGTTAATGTTGATGTTGAATTTTTTGGTGATTTTCAATGTTGAGTTTGTTGTTGAATTTGTTGGTGTTTTTCAAAGTTGACGTTGTTGTCGAATTTTTAGTGTTTTTTAATTGTTGATGTTTTTGTTGAATTTGTTGGTGTTGTTGAATGTTGAGGTTGTTGATGAATTTTTTGGTGTTTTTCATTGTTGAGGTTGTTGTTGAATTTGTTGGTGTTTTTGAATGTTGAGGTTGTTGATGAATTTTTTGGTGTTTTTCTTTGTTGAGGTTTTTGTTGAATTTGTTGGTGTTTTTCAATGTTGAGTTTGTTGTTGAATATTTTGGTGTATTTCATTTATGAGCTTGTTGTTGAAATTTTTGTAGTTTTTCAATGTTAATGTTGATGTTGAATTTTTTGGTGATTTTCAATGTTGAGTTTGTTGTTGAATTTGTTGGTGTTTTTCAAAGTTGACGTTGTTGTCGAATTTTTTGGTGTTTTTTAATTGTTGATGTTTTTGTTGAATTTGTTGGTGTTGTTGAATGTTGAGGTTGTTGATGAATTTTTTGGTGTTTTTCATTGTTGAGGTTGTTGTTGAATTTGTTGGTGTTTTTGAATGTTGAGGTTGTTGATGAATTTTTTGGTGTTTTTCTTTGTTGAGGTTTTTGTTGAATTTGTTGGTGTTTTTCATTGTTGAGGTTGTTGATGAATTTGTTGGTGATTTTCAAATTTGAGTTTGTTGTTGAATTTGTTGGTGATTTTTAATGTTGAGTTTGTTGTTGAATTATTTGGTGTTTTTCATTTTTGAGGTTGTTGTTGAAATTTTTGGTGTTTTTCATTTTTGAGGTTTTTGTTGAATTTATTGATGTTTTTCATTGTTGAGGTTGTTGATGAACTTTTTGATGTTTTTCATTGTTGAGGTTTCTGTTGAATTTGTTGGTGATTTTCAATGTTGGGGTTGTTGTTGAATTTATTGGTGTATTCAATGTTTTAATTTGAATCTTGTTGTATTTTTCAAAGTTGAGGTTGCAATTGAATTTGTTCCTGTTTCTCATTGTTAAGGTTGTTGAATTTTTTGGTGTTTTTCAAAGTTGAGGTTGTTGTTGAATTTTTTGGTGTTTATCATTGTTGAGGTTTTTGTTCAATTTTTTGGTGTTTTTGAATGTTGAGGTTGTTGATGAATTTTTTGGTGTTTTTATTGGTTGAGGTTTTTGTTGAATTTGTTGGTGATTTTCATTGTTGAGTTTGTTGTTGAATTAATTGGTGATTTTCAATGTTGAGGTTGTGTTTGAATTTGTTAGTGTTTTTCCATGTTGAGGTTCTTGAATTTGTTGGTGTTGTTCAAAGTTGAGGTTGTTCTTGAATTTGTTGGTGTTTTTCAATGTTGAGTTTGTTGTTGAATTTTTTGGTGTATTTCATTTATGAGGTTTTTGTTGAAATTTTTGTAGTTTTTCAATGTTAATGTTGATGTTGAATTTTTTGGTGATTTTCAATGTTGAGTTTGTTGTTGAATTTGTTGGTGTTTTTCAAAGTTGACGTTGTTGTCGAATTTTTTGGTGTTTTTTAATTGTTGATGTTTTTGTTGAATTTGTTGGTGTTGTTGAATGTTGAGGTTGTTGATGAATTTTTTGGTGTTTTTCATTGTTGAGGTTGTTGTTGAATTTGTTGGTGTTTTTGAATGTTGAGGTTGTTGATGAATTTTTTGGTGTTTTTCTTTGTTGAGGTTTTTGTTGAATTTGTTGGTGTTTTTCATTGTTGAGGTTGTTGTTGAATTTGTTGGTGATTTTTAATGTTGAGTTTGTTGTTGAATTATTTGGTGTTTTTTATTTTTGAGGTTGTTGTTGAAATTTTTGGTGTTTTTCATTTTTGAGGTTTTTGTTGAATTTATTGATGTTTTTCATTGTTTAGGTTGTTGATGAACTTTTTGATGTTTTTCATTGTTGAGGTTTCTGTTGAATTTGTTGGTGATTTTCAATGTTGGGGTTGTTGTTGAATTTGTTGTTGTATTTCCATGTTGAGGTTTTTGAATTTGTTGGTGTTTTTCAAAGTTGAGGATGCAGTTGAATTTGTTGCTGTTTCTCAATGTTGAGGTTGTTGAATTTTTTGGTGTTTTTCAAAGTTGAGGTTGTTGTTGAATTTTTAGATGTTTATCATTGCTGAGGTTGTTGTTGAATTTGTTGGTGATTTTCGATGTTGAGGTTGTGTTTGAATTTGTTGGTGTTTTTCCATGTTGAGGTTTTTGAATTTGTTGGTGTTTTTCAAAGTTGAGGTTGCTGTTCAATTTTTTGGTGTTTATCATTGTTGAGGTTTTTGTTCAATTTTTTGGTGTTTTTGAATGTTGAGGTTGTTGATGAATTTTTTGATGTTTTTCTTGGTTGAGGTTTTTGTTGAATTTGTTGGTGTTTTTCATTGTTGAGGTTGTTGTTGAATTTATTGGTGATTTTCAATGTTGAGGTTGTTTTTGAATTTGTTAGTGTTTTTCCATGTTGAGGTTCTTGAATTTGTTGGTGCTTTTCAAAGTTGACGTTGTTGTCGAATTTTTTGGTGTTTTTTAATTGTTGATGTTTTTGTTGAATTTGTTGGTGTTGTTGAATGTTGAGGTTGTTGATGAATTTTTTGGTGTTTTTCATTGTTGAGGTTGTTGTTGAATTTGTTGGTGTTTTTGAATGTTGAGGTTGTTGATGAATTTTTTGGTGTTTTTCTTTGTTGAGGTTTTTGTTGAATTTGTTGGTGTTTTTCATTGTTGAGGTTGTTGATGAATTTGTTGGTGATTTTCAAATTTGAGTTTGTTGTTGAATTTGTTGGTGATTTTTAATGTTGAGTTTGTTGTTGAATTATTTGGTGTTTTTCATTTTTGAGGTTGTTGTTGAAATTTTTGGTGTTTTTCATTTTTGAGGTTTTTGTTGAATTTATTGATGTTTTTCATTGTTGAGGTTGTTGATGAACTTTTTGATGTTTTTCATTGTTGAGGTATCTGTTGAATTTGTTGGTGATTTTCAATGTTGGGGTTGTTGTTGAATTTATTGGTGTATTCAATGTTTTAATTTGAATCTTGTTGTATTTTTCAAAGTTGAGGTTGCAATTGAATTTGTTCCTGTTTCTCATTGTTAAGGTTGTTGAATTTTTTGGTGTTTTTCAAAGTTGAGGTTGTTGTTGAATTTTTTGGTGTTTATCATTGTTGAGGTTTTTGTTCAATTTTTTGGTGTTTTTGAATGTTGAGGTTGTTGATGAATTTTTTGGTGTTTTTATTGGTTGAGGTTTTTGTTGAATTTGTTGGTGATTTTCATTGTTGAGTTTGTTGTTGAATTAATTGGTGATTTTCAATGTTGAGGTTGTGTTTGAATTTGTTAGTGTTTTTCCATGTTGAGGTTCTTGAATTTGTTGGTGTTGTTCAAAGTTGAGGTTGTTCTTGAATTTGTTGGTGTTTTTCAATGTTGAGTTTGTTGTTGAATTTTTTGGTGTATTTCATTTATGAGGTTTTTGTTGAAATTTTTGTAGTTTTTCAATGTTAATGTTGATGTTGAATTTTTTGGTGATTTTCAATGTTGAGTTTGTTGTTGAATTTGTTGGTGTTTTTCAAAGTTGACGTTGTTGTCGAATTTTTTGGTGTTTTTTAATTGTTGATGTTTTTGTTGAATTTGTTGGTGTTGTTGAATGTTGAGGTTGTTGATGAATTTTTTGGTGTTTTTCATTGTTGAGGTTGTTGTTGAATTTGTTGGTGTTTTTGAATGTTGAGGTTGTTGATGAATTTTTTGGTGTTTTTCTTTGTTGAGGTTTTTGTTGAATTTGTTGGTGTTTTTCATTGTTGAGGTTGTTGTTGAATTTGTTGGTGATTTTTAATGTTGAGTTTGTTGTTGAATTATTTGGTGTTTTTCATTTTTGAGGTTGTTGTTGAAATTTTTGGTGTTTTTCATTTTTGAGGTTTTTGTTGAATTTATTGATGTTTTTCATTGTTTAGGTTGTTGATGAACTTTTTGATGTTTTTCATTGTTGAGGTTTCTGTTGAATTTGTTGGTGATTTTCAATGTTGGGGTTGTTGTTGAATTTGTTGTTGTATTTCCATGTTGAGGTTTTTGAATTTGTTGGTGTTTTTCAAAGTTGAGGATGCAGTTGAATTTGTTGCTGTTTCTCAATGTTGAGGTTGTTGAATTTTTTGGTGTTTTTCAAAGTTGAGGTTGTTGTTGAATTTTTAGATGTTTATCATTGCTGAGGTTGTTGTTGAATTTGTTGGTGATTTTCGATGTTGAGGTTGTGTTTGAATTTGTTGGTGTTTTTCCATGTTGAGGTTTTTGAATTTGTTGGTGTTTTTCAAAGTTGAGGTTGCTGTTCAATTTTTTGGTGTTTATCATTGTTGAGGTTTTTGTTCAATTTTTTGGTGTTTTTGAATGTTGAGGTTGTTGATGAATTTTTTGATGTTTTTCTTGGTTGAGGTTTTTGTTGAATTTGTTGGTGTTTTTCATTGTTGAGGTTGTTGTTGAATTTATTGGTGATTTTCAATGTTGAGGTTGTTTTTGAATTTGTTAGTGTTTTTCCATGTTGAGGTTCTTGAATTTGTTGGTGCTTTTCAAAGTTGAGGTTGTTCTTGAATTTGTTGGTGTTTTTCAATGTTGAGTTTGTTGTTGAATTTTTTGGTGTATTTCATTTTTGAGGTTGTTGTTGAAGTTTTTGTAGTTTTTCAATGTTAAGGTTGATGTTGAATTTTTTGGTGATTTTCAATGTTGAGTTTGTTGTTGAATTTGTTGGAGTTTTTCAAAGTTGACGTTGTTGTCGAATTTTTTGGTGTTTTTTAATTGTTGATGTTTTTGTTGAATTTGTTGGTGTTGTTGAATGTTGAGGTTGTTGATGAATTTTTTGGTGTTTTTCTTTGTTGAGGTTTTTGTTGAATTTGTTGGTGTTTTTCATTGTTGAGGTTGTTGTTGAATTTGTTGGTGACTTTCAATGTTGAGGTTGTGGTTGAATTTGTTGGTGTTTTTCCATGTTGAGGTTTTTGAATTTGTTGGTGTTTTTCAAAGTTGAGGATGCAGTTGAATTTGTTGCTGTTTCTCAATGTTGAGGTTGTTGAATTTTTTGCTGTTTTTCAAAGTTGAGGTTGTTGTTGAATTTTTAGATGTTTTTCATTGCTGAGGTTGTTGTTGAATTTGTTGGTGATTTTCAATGTTGAGGTTGTGTTTGAATTTGTTGGTGTTTTTCCATGTTGAGGTTTTTGAATTTGTTGGTGTTTTTCAAAGTTGAGATTGTTGTTGAATTTGTTGGTGAATTTCAATGTTGAGTTTGTTGTTGAATTTTTTGGTGTTTTTCATTGTTGAGGTCGTTGTTGAAATTTTTGGTGTTTTTCATTGTTGAGGTCGTTGTTGAATTTATTGGTGTTTTTGAATGTTGAGGTGGTTGATGAACTTTTTGATGTTTTCCATTGTTGAGGATTTTGTTGAATTTATTGGTGATTTTCAATGTTGAGGTTGTTTTTGAATTTATTGGTGTATTCAATGTTTTTATTTGAATCTTTTTGTATTTTTCAAAGTTGAGGTTGCAATTGAATTTGTTGCTTTTTCTCATTGTTGCTGTTGTTGAATTTTTTGGTGATTTTCAAAGTTGAGGTTGTTGTTGAATTTGTTGGTGATTTTTAATGTTGAGTTTGTGGTTGAATTATTTGGTGGTTTTCATTTTTGAGGTTGTTGTTGAAATTTTTGGTGTTTTTCATTTTTGAGGTTTTTGTTGAATTTATTGGTGTTTTTCATTGTTGAGGTTGTTGATGAACTTTTTGATGTTTTTCATTGTTGAGGTTTCTGTTGAATTTGTTGGTGATTTTCAATGTTGAGGTTGTTGTTGAATTTATTGGTGTATTCAATGTTTTAATTTGAATCTTTTTGTATTTTTCAAAGTTGAGGTTGCAATTGAATTTGTTCCTGTTTCTCATTGTTGAGGTTGTTGAATTTTTTGGTGTTTTTCAAAGTTGAGGTTGTTGTTGAATTTTTTGGTGTTTATCATTGTTGAGGTTTGTGTTCAATTTTTTGGTGTTTTTGAATGTTGAGGTTGTTGATGAATTTTTTGGTGTTTTTATTGTTTGAGGTTTTTGTTGAATTTGTTGGTGTTTTACATTGTTGAGGTTGTTGTTGAATTTTTTGGTGATTTTCAATGTTGAGGTTGTGTTTGAATTTGTAAGTGTTTTTCCATGTTGAGGTTCTTGAATTTGTTGGTGCTTTTCAAAGTTGAGGTTGTTCTTGAATTTGTTGGTGTTTTTCAACGTTGAGTTTTTTGTTGAATTTTTTGGTGTATTTAATTTATGAGGTTGTTGTTGAAATTTTTGTAGTTTTTCAATGTTAATGTTGATGTTGAATTATTTGTTGATTTTCAATGTTGAGTTTGTTGTTTAATTTGTTGGTGTTTTTCAAAGTTGACGTTGTTGTCGAATTTTTTGGTGTTTTTTAATTGTTGATGTTTTTGTTGAATTTGTTGGTGTTGTTGAATGTTGAGGTTGTTGATGAATTTTTTTGGTGTATTTCATTGTTGAGGTTTCTGTTGAATTTGTTGGTGATTTTCAATGTTAAGGTTGTTGTTGATTTTATTGGTGTATTGAATGTTTTAATTTGAATCTTTTTGTATTTTTCAAAGTTGAGGTTGCAATTGAATTTGTTCCTGTTTCTCATTGTTGAGGTTGTTGAATTTTTTGGTGTTTTTCAAAGTTGAGGTTGTTGTTGAATTTTTTGGTGTTTATCATTGTTGAGGTTTGTGTTCAATTTTTTGGTGTTTTTGAATGTTGAGGTTGTTGATGAATTTTTTGGTGTTTTTATTGTTTGAGGTTTTTGTTGAATTTGTTGGTGTTTTACATTGTTGAGGTTGTTGTTGAATTTTTTGGTGATTTTCAATGTTGAGGTTGTGTTTGAATGTGTTGGTGTTTTTCCATGTTGAGGTTGTTGATGAAATTTTTGGTGTTTTTCTTTGTTGAGGTTTTTGTTGAATTTGTTGGTGTTTTTCATTGTTGAGGTTGTTGTTGAATTTGTTGGTGATTTTTAATGTTGAGTTTGTTGTTGAATTATTTGGTGTTTTTCATTTTTGAGGTTGTTGTTGAAATTTTTGGTGTTTTTCATTTTTGAGGTTTTTGTTGAATTTATTGATGTTTTTCATTGTTTAGGATGTTGATGAACTTTTTGATGTTTTTCATTGTTGAGGTTTCTGTTGAATTTGTTGGTGATTTTCAATGTTGGGGTTGTTGTTGAATTTGTTGGTGTATTTCCATGTTGAGGTTTTTGAATTTGTTGGTGTTTTTCAAAGTTGAGGATGCAGTTGAATTTGTTGCTGTTTCTCAATGTTGAGGTTGTTGAATTTTTTGGTGTTTTTCAAAGTTGAGGTTGTTGTTGAATTTTTAGATGTTTATCATTGCTGAGGTTGTTGTTGAATTTGTTGGTGATTTTCGATGTTGAGGTTGTGTTTGAATTTGTTGGTGCTTTTCCATGTTGAGGTTTTTGAATTTGTTGGTGTTTTTCAAAGTTGAGGTTGTTGTTGAATTTTTTGGTGTTTATCATTGTTGAGGTTTTTGTTCAATTTTTTGGTGTTTTTGAATGTTGAGGTTGTTGATGAATTTTTTGATGTTTTTCTTGGTTGAGGTTTTTGTTGAATTTGTTGGTGTTTTTCATTGTTGAGGTTGTTGTTGAATTTATTGGTGATTTTCAATGTTGAGGTTGTTTTTGAATTTGTTAGTGTTTTTCCATGTTGAGGTTCTTGAATTTGTTGGTGCTTTTCAAAGTTGAGGTTGTTCTTGAATTTGTTGGTGTTTTTCAATGTTGAGTTTGTTGTTGAATTTTTTGGTGTATTTCATTTTTGAGGTTGTTGTTGAAATTTTTGTAGTTTTTCAATGTTAAGGTTGATGTTGAATTTTTTGGTGATTTTCAATGTTGAGTTTGTTGTTGAATTTGTTGGAATTTTTCAAAGTTGACGTTGTTGTCGAATTTTTTGGTGTTTTTTAATTGTTGATGTTTTTGTTGAATTTGTTGGTGTTGTTGAATGTTGAGGTTGTTGATGAATTTTTTGGTGTTTTTCTTTGTTGAGGTTTTTGTTGAATTTGTTGGTGTTTTTCATTGTTGAGGTTGTTGTTGAATTTGTTGGTGACTTTCAATGTTGAGGTTGTGGTTGAATTTGTTGGTGTTTTTCCATGTTGAGGTTTTTGAATTTGTTGGTGTTTTTCAAAGTTGAGGATGCAGTTGAATTTGTTGCTGTTTCTCAATGTTGAGGTTGTTGAATTTTTTGCTGTTTTTCAAAGTTGAGGTTGTTGTTGAATTTTTAGATGTTTTTCATTGCTGAGGTTGTTGTTGAATTTGTTGGTGATTTTCAATGTTGAGGTTGTGTTTGAATTTGTTGGTGTTTTTCCATGTTGAGGTTTTTGAATTTGTTGGTGTTTTTCAAAGTTGAGATTGTTGTTGAATTTGTTGGTGAATTTCAATGTTGAGTTTGTTGTTGAATTTTTTGGTGTTTTTCATTGTTGAGGTCGTTGTTGAAATTTTTGGTGTTTTTCATTGTTGAGGTCGTTGTTGAATTTATTGGTGTTTTTGAATGTTGAGGTGGTTGATGAACTTTTTGATGTTTTCCATTGTTGAGGATTTTGTTGAATTTATTGGTGATTTTCAATGTTGAGGTTGTTTTTGAATTTATTGGTGTATTCAATGTTTTTATTTGAATCTTTTTGTATTTTTCAAAGTTGAGGTTGCAATTGAATTTGTTGCTTTTTCTCATTGTTGCTGTTGTTGAATTTTTTGGTGATTTTCAAAGTTGAGGTTGTTGTTGAATTTGTTGGTGATTTTTAATGTTGAGTTTGTGGTTGAATTATTTGGTGGTTTTCATTTTTGAGGTTGTTGTTGAAATTTTTGGTGTTTTTCATTTTTGAGGTTTTTGTTGAATTTATTGGTGTTTTTCATTGTTGAGGTTGTTGATGAACTTTTTGATGTTTTTCATTGTTGAGGTTTCTGTTGAATTTGTTGGTGATTTTCAATGTTGAGGTTGTTGTTGAATTTATTGGTGTATTCAATGTTTTAATTTGAATCTTTTTGTATTTTTCAAAGTTGAGGTTGCAATTGAATTTGTTCCTGTTTCTCATTGTTGAGGTTGTTGAATTTTTTGGTGTTTTTCAAAGTTGAGGTTGTTGTTGAATTTTTTGGTGTTTATCATTGTTGAGGTTTATGTTCAATTTTTTGGTGTTTTTGAATGTTGAGGTTGTTGATGAATTTTTTGGTGTTTTTATTGTTTGAGGTTTTTGTTGAATTTGTTGGTGTTTTACATTGTTGAGGTTGTTGTTGAATTTTTTGGTGATTTTCAATGTTGAGGTTGTGTTTGAATTTGTAAGTGTTTTTCCATGTTGAGGTTCTTGAATTTGTTGGTGCTTTTCAAAGTTGAGGTTGTTCTTGAATTTGTTGGTGTTTTTCAACATTGAGTTTTTTGTTGAATTTTTTGGTGTATTTAATTTATGAGGTTGTTGTTGAAATTTTTGTAGTTTTTCAATGTTAATGTTGATGTTGAATTATTTGGTGATTTTCAATGTTGAGTTTGTTGTTTAATTTGTTGGTGTTTTTCAAAGTTGACGTTGTTGTCGAATTTTTTGGTGTTTTTTAATTGTTGATGTTTTTGTTGAATTTGTTGGTGTTGTTGAATGTTGAGGTTGTTGATGAATTTTTTTGGTGTATTTCATTGTTGAGGTTTCTGTTGAATTTGTTGGTGATTTTCAATGTTGAGGTTGTTGTTGAAATTATTGGTGTATTCAATGTTTTAATTTGAATCTTTTTGTATTTTTCAAAGTTGAGGTTGCAATTGAATTTGTTCCTGTTTCTCATTGTTGAGGTTGTTGAATTTTTTGGTGTTTTTCAAAGTTGAGGTTGTTGTTGAATTTTTTGGTGTTTATCATTGTTGAGGTTTGTGTTCAATTTTTTGGTGTTTTTGAATGTTGAGGTTGTTGATGAATTTTTTGGTGTTTTTATTGTTTGAGGTTTTTGTTGAATTTGTTGGTGTTTTACATTGTTGAGGTTGTTGTTGAATTTTTTGGTGATTTTCAATGTTGAGGTTGTGTTTGAATGTGTTGGTGTTTTTCCATGTTGAGGTTCTTGAATTTGTTTGTGCTGTTCAATGTTGAGGTTGTGGTTGAATTTGTTGGTGTTTTTCCATGTTGAGGTTTTTGAATTTGTTGGTGTTTTTCAAAGTTGAGGTTGTTGTTGAATTTTTTGGTGTTTATCATTGTTGAGGTTTTTGTTAAATTTTTTGGTGTTTTTGAATGTTGAGGTTGTTGATGAACTTTTTGATGTTTTTCTTGGTTGAGGTTTTTGTTGAATTTGTTGGTGTTTTTCATTGTTGAGGTTGTTGTTGAATTTATTGGTGATTTTCAATGTTGAGGTTGTTTTTGAATTTGTTAGTGTTTTTCCATGTTGAGGTTCTTGAATTTGTTGGTGCTTTTCAAAGTTGAGGTTGTTCTTGAATTTGTTGGTGTTTTTCAATGTTGAGTTTGTTGTTGAATTTTTTGGTGTATTTCATTTTTGAGGTTGTTGTTGAAATTTTTGTAGTTTTTCAATGTTAAGGTTGATGTTGAATTTTTTGGTGATTTTCAATGTTGAGTTTGTTGTTGAATTTGTTGGTGTTTTTCAAAGTTGACGTTGTTGTCGAATTTTTTGGTGTTTTTTAATGTTGAGGTTGTTGTTGAATATGTTGGTGTTTTTGATTGTTGAGGTTGTTGATGAATTTTTAGGTGTTTTTCTTTGTTGAGGTTTTTGTTGAATTTGTTGGTGTTTTTCATTGTTGAGGTTGCTGTTGAATTTGTTGGTGATTTTCAATGTTGAGGTTGTGGTTGAATTTGTTGGTGTTTTTCCATGTTGAGGTTTTTGAATTTGTTGGTGTTTTTCAAAGTTGAGGATGCACTTGAATTTGTTGCTGTTTCTCAATGTTGAGGTTGTTGAATTTTTTGGTGTTTTTCAAAGTTGAGGTTGTTGTTGAATTTTTAGATGTTTTTCATTGCTGAGGTTGTTGTTGAATTTGTTGGTGATTTTCAATGTTGAGGTTGTGTTTGAATTTGTTGGTGTTTTTCTATGTTGAGGTTTTTGAATTTGTTGGTGTTTTTCAAAGTTGAGGTTGTTGTTGAATTTGTTGGTGAATTTCAATGTTGAGTTTGTTGTTTAATTTTTTGGTGTTTTTCATTGTTGAGGTCGTTGTTGAAATTTTTGGTGTTTTTCCATGTTGAGGTTTTTTGATTTTGTTGGTGTTTTTCATTGTTGAGGTTTGTGTTGTATTTGTTGGTGATTTTCAATGTTGAGGTTGTTGTTGAATTTATTGGTGTATTCAATGTTTTAATTTGAATCTTTTTGTGTTATTCAAAGTTGAGGTTGCAATTGAATTTGTTCCTGTTTCTCATTGTTGAGGTTGTTGAATTTTTTGGTGTTTTTCAAAGTTGAGGTTGTTGTTGAATTTTTTGGTGTTTATCATTGTTGAGGTTTATGTTCAATTTTTTGGTGTTTTTGAATGTTGATGTTTTTGTTGAATTTGTTGGTGTTGTTGAATGTTGAGGTTGTTGATTTATTTTTTGGTGTTTTTCATTGTTGATGTTTTTGTTGAATTTGTTGGTGTTTTTCATTGTTGAGGTTGTTGTTGAATTTATTGGTGTTTTTCAATGCTGAGGTTGTATTTGAATTTGATAGTGTTTTTCCATGTTGAGGTTCTTGAATTTGTTGTTGCTTTTCAAAGTTGAGGTTGCTCTTGAATTTGTTGGTGCTTTTCAATGTTGAGTTTGTTGTTGAATTTTTTGGTGTATTTCATTTATGAGGTTGTTGTTGAAATTTTTGTAGTTTTTCAATGTTAATGTTGATGTTGAATTTTTTGGTGATTTTCAATGTTGAGTTTGTTGTTGAATTTGTTGGTGTTTTTCAAAGTTGACGTTGTTGTCGAATTTTTTGGTGTTTTTTAATTGTTGATGTTTTTGTTGAATTTGTTGGTGTTGTTGAATGTTGAGGTTGTTGATGAATTTGTTGGTGTTTTTCATTGTTGAGGTTGTTGTTGAATTTGTTGGTGTTTTTGAATGTTGAGGTTGTTGATGAATTTTTTGGTGTTTTTCATTGTTGAGGTTTTTGTTGAATTTGTTGGTGTTTTTCATTGTTGAGGTTGTTGTTGAATTTGTTGGTGTTTTTCAATGCTGAGGTTGTATTTGAATTTGTTAGTGTTTTTCCATGTTGAGGTTCTTGAATTTGTTGTTGCTTTTCAAAGTTGAGGTTGCTCTTGAATTTGTTGGTGCTTTTCAATGTTGAGTTTGTTGTTGAATTTTTTGGTGTATTTCATTTATGAGGTTGTTGTTGAAATTTTTGTAGTTTTTCAATGTTAATGTTGATGTTGAATTTTTTGGTGATTTTCAATGTTGAGTTTGTTGTTGAATTTGTTGGTGTTTTTCAAAGTTGACGTTGTTGTCGAATTTTTAGTGTTTTTTAATTGTTGATGTTTTTGTTGAATTTGTTGGTGTTGTTGAATGTTGAGGTTGTTGATGAATTTTTTGGTGTTTTTCATTGTTGAGGATCTTGTTGAATTTGTTGGTGTTTTTGAATGTTGAGGTTGTTGATGAATTTTTTGGTGTTTTTCTTTGTTGAGGTTTTTGTTGAATTTGTTGGTGTTTTTCAATGTTGAGTTTGTTGTTGAATTTTTTGGTGTATTTCATTTATGAGGTTGTTGTTGAAATTTTTGTAGTTTTTCAATGTTAATGTTGATGTTGAATTTTTTAGTGATTTTCAATGTTGAGTTTGTTGTTGAATTTGTTGGTGTTTTTCAAAGTTGACGTTGTTGTCGAATTTTTTGGTGTTTTTTAATTGTTGATGTTTTTGTTGAATTTGTTGGTGTTGTTGAATGTTGAGGTTGTTGATGAATTTTTTGGTGTTTTTCATTGTTGAGGTTGTTGTTGAATTTGTTGGTGTTTTTGAATGTTGAGGTTGTTGATGAATTTTTTGGTGTTTTTCTTTGTTGAGGTTTTTGTTGAATTTGTTGGTGTTTTTCATTGTTGAGGTTGTTGATGAATTTGTTGGTGATTTTCAAAGTTGAGTTTGTTGTTGAATTTGTTGGTGATTTTTAATGTTGAGTTTGTTGTTGAATTATTTGGTGTTTTTCATTATTGAGGTTGTTGTTGAAATTTTTGGTGTTTTTCATTTTTGAGGTTTTTGTTGAATTTATTGATGTTTTTCATTGTTGAGGTTGTTGATGAACTTTTTGATGTTTTTCATTGTTGAGGTTTCTGTTGAATTTGTTGGTGATTTTCAATGTTGGGGTTGTTGTTGAATTTATTGGTGTATTCAATGTTTTAATTTGAATCTTGTTGTATTTTTCAAAGTTGAGGTTGCAATTGAATTTGTTCCTGTTTCTCATTGTTAAGGTTGTTGAATTTTTTGGTGTTTTTCAAAGTTGAGGTTGTTGTTGAATTTTTTGGTGTTTATCATTGTTGAGGTTTTTGTTCAATTTTTGGTGTTTTTGAATGTTGAGGTTGTTGATGAATTTTTTGGTGTTTTTATTGGTTGAGGTTTTTGTTGAATTTGTTGGTGATTTTCATTGTTGAGTTTGTTGTTGAATTAATTGGTGATTTTCAATGTTGAGGTTGTGTTTGAATTTGTTAGTGTTTTTCCATGTTGAGGTTCTTGAATTTGTTGGTGCTGTTCAAAGTTGAGGTTGTTCTTGAATTTGTTGGTGTTTTTCAATGTTGAGTTTGTTGTTGAATTTTTTGGTGTATTTCATTTATGAGGTTTTTGTTGAAATTTTTGTAGTTTTTCAATGTTAATGTTGATGTTGAATTTTTTGGTGATTTTCAATGTTGAGTTTGTTGTTGAATTTGTTGGTGTTTTTCAAAGTTGACGTTGTTGTCGAATTTTTTGGTGTTTTTTAATTGTTGATGTTTTTGTTGAATTTGTTGGTGTTGTTGAATGTTGAGGTTGTTGATGAATTTTTTGGTGTTTTTCATTGTTGAGGTTGTTGTTGAATTTGTTGGTGTTTTTGAATGTTGAGGTTGTTGATGAATTTTTTGGTGTTTTTCTTTGTTGAGGTTTTTATTGAATTTGTTGGTGTTTTTTAATGTTGAGTTTGTTGTTGAATTATTTGGTGTTTTTCATTTTTGAGGTTGTTGTTGAAATTTTTGGTGTTTTTCATTTTTGAGGTTTTTGTTGAATTTATTGATGTTTTTCATTGTTTAGGTTGTTGATGAACTTTTTGATGTTTTTCATTGTTGAGGTTTCTGTTGAATTTGTTGGTGATTTTCAATGTTGGGGTTGTTGTTGAATTTGTTGGTGTATTTCCATGTTGAGGTTTTTGAATTTGTTGGTGTTTTTCAAAGTTGAGGATGCAGTTGAATTTGTTGCTGTTTCTCAATGTTGAGGTTGTTGAATTTTTTGGTGTTTTTCAAAGTTGAGGTTGTTGTTGAATTTTTAGATGTTTATCATTGCTGAGGTTGTTGTTGAATTTGTTGGTGATTTTCGATGTTGAGGTTGTGTTTGAATTTGTTGGTGTTTTTCCATGTTGAGGTTTTTGAATTTGTTGGTGTTTTTCAAAGTTGAGGTTGTTGTTGAATTTTTTGGTGTTTATCATTGTTGAGGTTTTTGTTCAATTTTTTGGTGTTTTTGAATGTTGAGGTTGTTGATGAATTTTTTGATGTTTTTCTTGGTTGAGGTTTTTGTTGAATTTGTTGGTGTTTTTCATTGTTGAGGTTGTTGTTGAATTTATTGGTGATTTTCAATGTTGAGGTTGTTTTTGAATTTGTTAGTGTTTTTCCATGTTGAGGTTCTTGAATTTGTTGGTGCTTTTCAAAGTTGAGGTTGTTCTTGAATTTGTTGGTGTTTTTCAATGTTGAGTTTGTTGTTGAATTTTTTGGTGTATTTCATTTTTGAGGTTGTTGTTGAAATTTTTGTAGTTTTTCAATGTTAAGGTTGATGTTGAATTTTTTGGTGATTTTCAATGTTGAGTTTGTTGTTGAATTTGTTGGAGTTTTTCAAAGTTGACGTTGTTGTCGAATTTTTTGGTGTTTTTTAATTGTTGATGTTTTTGTTGAATTTGTTGGTGTTGTTGAATGTTGAGGTTGTTGATGAATTTTTTGGTGTTTTTCTTTGTTGAGGTTTTTGTTGAATTTGTTGGTGTTTTTCATTGTTGAGGTTGTTGTTGAATTTGTTGGTGACTTTCAATGTTGAGGTTGTGGTTGAATTTGTTGGTGTTTTTCCATGTTGAGGTTTTTGAATTTGTTGGTGTTTTTCAAAGTTGAGGATGCAGTTGAATTTGTTGCTGTTTCTCAATGTTGAGGTTGTTGAATTTTTTGCTGTTTTTCAAAGTTGAGGTTGTTGTTGAATTTTTAGATGTTTTTCATTGCTGAGGTTGTTGTTGAATTTGTTGGTGATTTTCAATGTTGAGGTTGTGTTTGAATTTGTTGGTGTTTTTCCATGTTGAGGTTTTTGAATTTGTTGGTGTTTTTCAAAGTTGAGATTGTTGTTGAATTTGTTGGTGAATTTCAATGTTGAGTTTGTTGTTGAATTTTTTGGTGTTTTTCATTGTTGAGGTCGTTGTTGAAATTTTTGGTGTTTTTCATTGTTGAGGTCGTTGTTGAATTTATTGGTGTTTTTGAATGTTGAGGTGGTTGATGAACTTTTTGATGTTTTCCATTGTTGAGGATTTTGTTGAATTTATTGGTGATTTTCAATGTTGAGGTTGTTTTTGAATTTATTGGTGTATTCAATGTTTTTATTTGAATCTTTTTGTATTTTTCAAAGTTGAGGTTGCAATTGAATTTGTTGCTTTTTCTCATTGTTGCTGTTGTTGAATTTTTTGGTGATTTTCAAAGTTGAGGTTGTTGTTGAATTTGTTGGTGATTTTTAATGTTGAGTTTGTGGTTGAATTATTTGGTGGTTTTCATTTTTGAGGTTGTTGTTGAAATTTTTGGTGTTTTTCATTTTTGAGGTTTTTGTTGAATTTATTGGTGTTTTTCATTGTTGAGGTTGTTGATGAACTTTTTGATGTTTTTCATTGTTGAGGTTTCTGTTGAATTTGTTGGTGATTTTCAATGTTGAGGTTGTTGTTGAATTTATTGGTGTATTCAATGTTTTAATTTGAATCGTTTTGTATTTTTCAAAGTTGAGGTTGCAATTGAATTTGTTCCTGTTTCTCATTGTTGAGGTTGTTGAATTTTTTGGTGTTTTTCAAAGTTGAGGTTGTTGTTGAATTTTTTGGTGTTTATCTTTGTTGAGGTTTGTGTTCAATTTTTTGGTGTTTTTGCATGTTGAGGTTGTTGATGAATTTTTTGGTGTTTTTATTGTTTGAGGTTTTTGTTGAATTTGTTGGTGTTTTACATTGTTGAGGTTGTTGATGAATTTTTTGGTGATTTTCAATGTTGAGGTTGTGTTTGAATTTGTAAGTGTTTTTCCATGTTGAGGTTCTTGAATTTGTTGGTGCTTTTCAAAGTTGAGGTTGTTCTTGAATTTGTTGGTGTTTTTCAACGTTGAGTTTTTTGTTGAATTTTTGTGGTGTATTTCATTTATGAGGTTGTTGTTGAAATTTTTGTAGTTTTTCAATGTTAATGTTGATGTTGAATTATTTGGTGATTTTCAATGTTGAGTTTGTTGTTTAATTTGTTGGTGTTTTTCAAAGTTGACGTTGTTGTCGAATTTTTTGGTGTTTTTTAATTGTTGATGTTTTTGTTGAATTTGTTGGTGTTGTTGAATGTTGAGGTTGTTGATGAATTTTTTTGGTGTATTTCATTGTTGAGGTTTCTGTTGAATTTGTTGGTGATTTTCAATGTTGAGGTTGTTGTTGAATTTATTGGTGTATTCAATGTTTTAATTTGAATCTTTTTGTATTTTTCAAAGTTGAGGTTGCAATTGAATTTGTTCCTGTTTCTCATTGTTGAGGTTGTTGAATTTTTTGGTGTTTTTCAAAGTTGAGGTTGTTGTTGAATTTTTTGGTGTTTATCATTGTTGAGGTTTGTGTTCAATTTTTTGGTGTTTTTGAATGTTGAGGTTGTTGATGAATTTTTTGGTGTTTTTATTGTTTGAGGTTTTTGTTGAATTTGTTGGTGTTTTACATTGTTGAGGTTGTTGTTGAATTTTTTGGTGATTTTCAATGTTGAGGTTGTGTTTGAATGTGTTGGTGTTTTTCCATGTTGAGGTTCTTGAATTTGTTGGTGCTGTTCAATGTTGAGGTTGTGGTTGAATTTGTTGGTGTTTTTCCATGTTGAGGTTTTTGAATTTGTTGGTGTTTTTCAAAGTTGAGGTTGTTGTTGAATTTTTTGGTGTTTATCATTGTTGAGGTTTTTGTTAAATTTTTTGGTGATTTTGAATGTTGAGGTTGTTGATGAACTTTTTGATGTTTTTCTTGGTTGAGGTTTTTGTTGAATTTGTTGGTGTTTTTCATTGTTGAGGTTGTTGTTGAATTTATTGGTGATTTTCAATGTTGAGGTTGTTTTCTAATTTGTTAGTGTTTTTCCATGTTGAGGTTCTTGAATTTGTTGGTGCTTTTCAAAGTTGAGGTTGTTCTTGAATTTGTTGGTGTTTTTCAATGTTGAGTTTGTTGTTGAATTTTTTGGTGTATTTCATTTTTGAGGTTGTTGTTGAAATTTTTGTAGTTTTTCAATGTTAAGGTTGATGTTGAATTTTTTGGTGATTTTCAATGTTGAGTTTGTTGTTGAATTTGTTGGTGTTTTTCAAAGTTGACGTTGTTTTCGAATTTTTTGGTGTTTTTTAATTGTTGATGTTTTTGTTGAATTTGTTGGTGTTGTTGAATGTTGAGGTTGTTGATGAATTTTTTTGGTGTTTTTCATTGTTGAGGTTGTTGTTGAATTTGTTGGTGTTTTTGAATGTTGAGGTTGTTGATGAATTTTTAGGTGTTTTTCTTTGTTGAGGTTTTTGTTGAATTTGTTGGTGTTTTACATTGTTGAGGTTGTTGTTGAATTTTTTGGTGATTTTCAATGTTGAGGTTGTGTTTGAATGTGTTGGTGTTTTTCCATGTTGAGGTTGTTGAATTTGTTGGTGCTGTTCAATGTTGAGGTTGTGGTTGAATTTGTTGGTGTTTTTCCATGTTGAGGTTTTTGAATTTGTGGGTGTTTTTCAAAGTTGAGGTTGTTGTTGAATTTTTTGGTGTTTATCATTGTTGAGGTTTTTGTTAAATTTTTTGGTGTTTTTGAATGTTGAGGTTGTTGATGAACTTTTTGATGTTTTTCTTGGTTGAGGTTTTTGTTGAATTTGTTGGTGTTTTTCATTGTTGAGGTTGTTGTTGAATTTATTGGTGATTTTCAATGTTGAGGTTGTTTTTGAATTTGTTAGTGTTTTTCCATGTTGAGGTTCTTGAATTTGTTGTTGCTTTTCAAAGTTGAGGTTGCTCTTGAATTTGTTGGTGCTTTTCAATGTTGAGTTTGTTGTTGAATTTTTTGGTGTATTTCATTTATGAGGTTGTTGTTGAAAATTTTGTAGTTTTTCAATGTTAATGTTGATGTTGAATTTTTTGGTGATTTTCAATGTTGAGTTTGTTGTTGAATTTGTTGGTGTTTTTCAAAGTTGACGTTGTTGTCGAATTTTTAGTGTTTTTTAATTGTTGATGTTTTTGTTGAATTTGTTGGTGTTGTTGAATGTTGAGGTTGTTGATGAATTTTTTGGTGTTTTTCATTGTTGAGGATCTTGTTGAATTTGTTGGTGTTTTTGAATGTTGAGGTTGTTGATGAATTTTTTGGTGTTTTTCTTTGTTGAGGTTTTTGTTGAATTTGTTGGTGTTTTTCAATGTTGAGTTTGTTGTTGAATTTTTTGGTGTATTTCATTTATGAGGTTGTTGTTGAAATTTTTGTAGTTTTTCAATGTTAATGTTGATGTTGAATTTTTTAGTGATTTTCAATGTTGAGTTTGTTGTTGAATTTGTTGGTGTTTTTCAAAGTTGACGTTGTTGTCGAATTTTTTGGTGTTTTTTAATTGTTGATGTTTTTGTTGAATTTGTTGGTGTTGTTGAATGTTGAGGTTGTTGATGAATTTTTTGGTGTTTTTCATTGTTGAGGTTGTTGTTGAATTTGTTGGTGTTTTTGAATGTTGAGGTTGTTGATGAATTTTTTGGTGTTTTTCTTTGTTGAGGTTTTTGTTGAATTTGTTGGTGTTTTTCATTGTTGAGGTTGTTGTTGAATTTGTTGGTGATTTTTAATGTTGAGTTTGTTGTTGAATTATTTGGTGTTTTTCATTATTGAGGTTGTTGTTGAAATTTTTGGTGTTTTTCATTTTTGAGGTTTTTGTTGAATTTATTGATGTTTTTCATTGTTGAGGTTGTTGATGAACTTTTTGATGTTTTTCATTGTTGAGGTTTCTGTTGAATTTGTTGGTGATTTTCAATGTTGGGGTTGTTGTTGAATTTATTGGTGTATTCAATGTTTTAATTTGAATCTTGTTGTATTTTTCAAAGTTGAGGTTGCAATTGAATTTGTTCCTGTTTCTCATTGTTAAGGTTGTTGAATTTTTTGGTGTTTTTCAAAGTTGAGGTTGTTGTTGAATTTTTTGGTGTTTATCATTGTTGAGGTTTTTGTTCAATTTTTTGGTGTTTTTGAATGTTGAGGTTGTTGATGAATTTTTTGGTGTTTTTATTGGTTGAGGTTTTTGTTGAATTTGTTGGTGATTTTCATTGTTGAGTTTGTTGTTGAATTAATTGGTGATTTTCAATGTTGAGGTTGTGTTTGAATTTGTTAGTGTTTTTCCATGTTGAGGTTCTTGAATTTGTTGGTGCTGTTCAAAGTTGAGGTTGTTCTTGAATTTGTTGGTGTTTTTCAATGTTGAGTTTGTTGTTGAATTTTTTGGTGTATTTCATTTATGAGGTTTTTGTTGAAATTTTTGTAGTTTTTCAATGTTAATGTTGATGTTGAATTTTTTGGTGATTTTCAATGTTGAGTTTGTTGTTGAATTTGTTGGTGTTTTTCAAAGTTGACGTTGTTGTCGAATTTTTTGGTGTTTTTTAATTGTTGATGTTTTTGTTGAATTTGTTGGTGTTGTTGAATGTTGAGGTTGTTGATGAATTTTTTGGTGTTTTTCATTGTTGAGGTTGTTGTTGAATTTGTTGGTGTTTTTGAATGTTGAGGTTGTTGATGAATTTTTTGGTGTTTTTCTTTGTTGAGGTTTTTATTGAATTTGTTGGTGTTTTTTAATGTTGAGTTTGTTGTTGAATTATTTGGTGTTTTTCATTTTTGAGGTTGTTGTTGAAATTTTTGGTGTTTTTCATTTTTGAGGTTTTTGTTGAATTTATTGATGTTTTTCATTGTTTAGGTTGTTGATGAACTTTTTGATGTTTTTCATTGTTGAGGTTTCTGTTGAATTTGTTGGTGATTTTCAATGTTGGGGTTGTTGTTGAATTTGTTGGTGTATTTCCATGTTGAGGTTTTTGAATTTGTTGGTGTTTTTCAAAGTTGAGGATGCAGTTGAATTTGTTGCTGTTTCTCAATGTTGAGGTTGTTGAATTTTTTGGTGTTTTTCAAAGTTGAGGTTGTTGTTGAATTTTTAGATGTTTATCATTGCTGAGGTTGTTGTTGAATTTGTTGGTGATTTTCGATGTTGAGGTTGTGTTTGAATTTGTTGGTGCTTTTCCATGTTGAGGTTTTTGAATTTGTTGGTGTTTTTCAAAGTTGAGGTTGTTGTTGAATTTTTTGGTGTTTATCATTGTTGAGGTTTTTGTTCAATTTTTTGGTGTTTTTGAATGTTGAGGTTGTTGATGAATTTTTTGATGTTTTTCTTGGTTGAGGTTTTTGTTGAATTTGTTGGTGTTTTTCATTGTTGAGGTTGTTGTTGAATTTATTGGTGATTTTCAATGTTGAGGTTGTTTTTGAATTTGTTAGTGTTTTTCCATGTTGAGGTTCTTGAATTTGTTGGTGCTTTTCAAAGTTGAGGTTGTTCTTGAATTTGTTGGTGTTTTTCAATGTTGAGTTTGTTGTTGAATTTTTTGGTGTATTTCATTTTTGAGGTTGTTGTTGAAATTTTTGTAGTTTTTCAATGTTAATGTTGATGTTGAATTTTTTGGTGATTTTCAATGTTGAGTTTGTTGTTGAATTTGTTGGAGTTTTTCAAAGTTGACGTTGTTGTCGAATTTTTTGGTGTTTTTTAATTGTTGATGTTTTTGTTGAATTTGTTGGTGTTGTTGAATGTTGAGGTTGTTGATGAATTTTTTGGTGTTTTTCTTTGTTGAGGTTTTTGTTGAATTTGTTGGTGTTTTTCATTGTTGAGGTTGTTGTTGAATTTGTTGGTGACTTTCAATGTTGAGGTTGTGGTTGAATTTGTTGGTGTTTTTCCATGTTGAGGTTTTTGAATTTGTTGGTGTTTTTCAAAGTTGAGGATGCAGTTGAATTTGTTGCTGTTTCTCAATGTTGAGGTTGTTGAATTTTTTGCTGTTTTTCAAAGTTGAGGTTGTTGTTGAATTTTTAGATGTTTTTCATTGCTGAGGTTGTTGTTGAATTTGTTGGTGATTTTCAATGTTGAGGTTGTGTTTGAATTTGTTGGTGTTTTTCCATGTTGAGGTTTTTGAATTTGTTGGTGTTTTTCAAAGTTGAGATTGTTGTTGAATTTGTTGGTGAATTTCAATGTTGAGTTTGTTGTTGAATTTTTTGGTGTTTTTCATTGTTGAGGTCGTTGTTGAAATTTTTGGTGTTTTTCATTGTTGAGGTCGTTGTTGAATTTATTGGTGTTTTTGAATGTTGAGGTGGTTGATGAACTTTTTGATGTTTTCCATTGTTGAGGATTTTGTTGAATTTATTGGTGATTTTCAATGTTGAGGTTGTTTTTGAATTTATTGGTGTATTCAATGTTTTTATTTGAATCTTTTTGTATTTTTCAAAGTTGAGGTTGCAATTGAATTTGTTGCTTTTTCTCATTGTTGCTGTTGTTGAATTTTTTGGTGATTTTCAAAGTTGAGGTTGTTGTTGAATTTGTTGGTGATTTTTAATGTTGAGTTTGTGGTTGAATTATTTGGTGGTTTTCATTTTTGAGGTTGTTGTTGAAATTTTTGGTGTTTTTCATTTTTGAGGTTTTTGTTGAATTTATTGGTGTTTTTCATTGTTGAGGTTGTTGATGAACTTTTTGATGTTTTTCATTGTTGAGGTTTCTGTTGAATTTGTTGGTGATTTTCAATGTTGAGGTTGTTGTTGAATTTATTGGTGTATTCAATGTTTTAATTTGAATCGTTTTGTATTTTTCAAAGTTGAGGTTGCAATTGAATTTGTTCCTGTTTCTCATTGTTGAGGTTGTTGAATTTTTTGGTGTTTTTCAAAGTTGAGGTTGTTGTTGAATTTTTTGGTGTTTATCTTTGTTGAGGTTTGTGTTCAATTTTTTGGTGTTTTTGCATGTTGAGGTTGTTGATGAATTTTTTGGTGTTTTTATTGTTTGAGGTTTTTGTTGAATTTGTTGGTGTTTTACATTGTTGAGGTTGTTGATGAATTTTTTGGTGATTTTCAATGTTGAGGTTGTGTTTGAATTTGTAAGTGTTTTTCCATGTTGAGGTTCTTGAATTTGTTGGTGCTTTTCAAAGTTGAGGTTGTTCTTGAATTTGTTGGTGTTTTTCAACGTTGAGTTTTTTGTTGAATTTTTGTGGTGTATTTCATTTATGAGGTTGTTGTTGAAATTTTTGTAGTTTTTCAATGTTAATGTTGATGTTGAATTATTTGGTGATTTTCAATGTTGAGTTTGTTGTTTAATTTGTTGGTGTTTTTCAAAGTTGACGTTGTTGTCGAATTTTTTGGTGTTTTTTAATTGTTGATGTTTTTGTTGAATTTGTTGGTGTTGTTGAATGTTGAGGTTGTTGATGAATTTTTTTGGTGTATTTCATTGTTGAGGTTTCTGTTGAATTTGTTGGTGATTTTCAATGTTGAGGTTGTTGTTGAATTTATTGGTGTATTCAATGTTTTAATTTGAATCTTTTTGTATTTTTCAAAGTTGAGGTTGCAATTGAATTTGTTCCTGTTTCTCATTGTTGAGGTTGTTGAATTTTTTGGTGTTTTTCAAAGTTGAGGTTGTTGTTGAATTTTTTGGTGTTTATCATTGTTGAGGTTTGTGTTCAATTTTTTGGTGTTTTTGAATGTTGAGGTTGTTGATGAATTTTTTGGTGTTTTTATTGTTTGAGGTTTTTGTTGAATTTGTTGGTGTTTTACATTGTTGAGGTTGTTGTTGAATTTTTTGGTGATTTTCAATGTTGAGGTTGTGTTTGAATGTGTTGGTGTTTTTCCATGTTGAGGTTCTTGAATTTGTTGGTGCTGTTCAATGTTGAGGTTGTGGTTGAATTTGTTGGTGTTTTTCCATGTTGAGGTTTTTGAATTTGTTGGTGTTTTTCAAAGTTGAGGTTGTTGTTGAATTTTTTGGTGTTTATCATTGTTGAGGTTTTTGTTAAATTTTTTGGTGTTTTTGAATGTTGAGGTTGTTGATGAACTTTTTGATGTTTTTCTTGGTTGAGGTTTTTGTTGAATTTGTTGGTGTTTTTCATTGTTGAGGTTGTTGTTGAATTTATTGGTGATTTTCAATGTTGAGGTTGTTTTTGAATTTGTTGGTGTTTTTCAATGTTGAGTTTGTTGTTGAATTTTTTGGTGTATTTCATTTTTGAGGTTGTTGTTGAAATTTTTGTAGTTTTTCAATGTTAAGGTTGATGTTGAATTTTTTGGTGATTTTCAATGTTGAGTTTGTTGTTGAATTTGTTGGTGTTTTTCAAAGTTGACGTTGTTGTCGAATTTTTTGGTGTTTTTTAATTGTTGATGTTTTTGTTGAATTTGTTGGTGTTGTTGAATGTTGAGGTTGTTGATGAATTTTTTTGGTGTTTTTCATTGTTGAGGTTGTTGTTGAATTTGTTGGTGTTTTTGAATGTTGAGGTTGTTGATGAATTTTTAGGTGTTTTTCTTTGTTGAGGTTTTTGTTGAATTTGTTGGTGTTTTACATTGTTGAGGTTGTTGTTGAATTTTTTGGTGATTTTCAATGTTGAGGTTGTGTTTGAATGTGTTGGTGTTTTTCCATGTTGAGGTTCTTGAATTTGTTGGTGCTGTTCAATGTTGAGGTTGTGGTTGAATTTGTTGGTGTTTTTCCATGTTGAGGTTTTTGAATTTGTTGGTGTTTTTCAAAGTTGAGGTTGTTGTTGAATTTTTTGGTGTTTATCATTGTTGAGGTTTTTGTTCAATTTTTTGGTGTTTTTGAATGTTGAGGTTGTTGATGAACTTTTTGATGTTTTTCTTGGTTGAGGTTTTTGTTGAATTTGTTGGTGTTTTTCATTGTTGAGGTTGTTGTTGAATTTATTGGTGATTTTCAATGTTGAGGTTGTTTTTGAATTTGTTAGTGTTTTTCCATGTTGAGGTTCTTGAATTTGTTGGTGCTTTTCAAAGTTGAGGTTGTTCTTGAATTTGTTGGTGTTTTTCAATGTTGAGTTTGTTGTTGAATTTTTTGGTGTATTTCATTTTTGAGGTTGTTGTTGAAATTTTTGTAGTTTTTCAATGTTAAGGTTGATGTTGAATTTTTTGGTGATTTTCAATGTTGAGTTTGTTGTTGAATTTGTTGGTGTTTTTCAAAGTTGACGTTGTTGTCGAATTTTTTGGTGTTTTTTAATTGTTGATGTTTTTGTTGAATTTGTTGGTGTTGTTGAATGTTGAGGTTGTTGATGAATTTTTTTGGTATTTTTCATTGTTGAGGTTGTTGTTGAATTTGTTGGTGTTTTTGAATGTTGAGGTTGTTGATGAATTTTTAGGTGTTTTTCTTTGTTGAGGTTTTTGTTGAATTTGTTGGTGTTTTTCATTGTTGAGGTTGCTGTTGAATTTGTTGGTGATTTTCAATGTTGAGGTTGTGGTTGAATTTGTTGGTGTTTTTCCATGTTGAGGTTTTTGAATTTGTTGGTGTTTTTCAAAGTTGAGAATGCAGCTGAATTTGTTGCTGTTTCTCAATGTTGAGGTTGTTGAATTTTTTGGTGTTTTTCAAAGTTGAGGTTGTTGTTGAATTTTTAGATGTTTTTCATTGCTGAGGTTGTTGTTGAATTTGTTGGTGATTTTCAATGTTGAGGTTGTGTTTGAATTTGTTGGTGTTTTTCTATGTTGAGGTTTTTGAATTTGTTGGTGTTTTTCAAAGTTGAGGTTGTTGTTGAATTTGTTGGTGAATTTCAATGTTGAGTTTGTTGTTTAATTTTTTGGTGTTTTTCATTGTTGAGGTCGTTCTTGAAATTTTTGGTTTTTTTCTTTGTTGAGGTTTTTGTTGAATTTATTGGTGTTTTTGAATGTTGAGGTTGTTGATGAATTTTTTGGTGTTTTCCATTGTTGAGGATTTTGTTGAATTTGTTTGTGATTTTCAATGTTGATGTTGTTTTTGAATTTATTGGTGTATTCAATGTTTTTATTTAAATCTTTTTGTATTTTTCAAAGTTGAGGTTGCAATTGAATTTGTTGCTTTTTCTCATTGTTGCTGTTGTTGAATTTTTTGGTGTTTTTCAAAGTTGAGGTTGCTGTTGAATTTTTTGGTGTTTTTCATTGTTGAGGTTGTTGAATTTATTGGTGGTTTTCATTGTTGAGGTTTTTGTTGAATTTGTTGGTGTTTTTCATTGTTGAGGTTTTTGTTGAATTTGTTGGTGATTTTAAATGTTGAGTTTGTTGTTGAATTTTTTGGTGCATTTCATTGTTGAGGATTCTGTTGAATCTGTTGGTGTTTTTGTAAGTCGAGGTTGTTGATGAATTTTTTGGTGTTTTTCTTGTTTGAGGTTTTTGTTGAATTTGTTGGTGTTTTTCATTGTTGAGGTTGTTGTTGAATTTGTTGGTGATTTTCAATGTTGAAGTTGTGTTTGAATTTGTTGGTGTTTTTCCATGTTGAGGTTTTTGAATTTGCTGGTGTTTTTCAAAGTTGAGGTTGTTGTTGAATTTGTTGGTGATTTTCAATGTTGAGTTTGTTGTTGAATTTTTTGGTGTTTTTCATGTTTGAGGTTGTTGTTTAAATTTTTGTTGTTTTTCATTGTTGAGGTTTTTGTTGAATTTTTTGGTGTTTTTGAATGTTGAGGTTGTTGATCAACTTTTTGATGTTTTTCATTGTTGAGGTTTTTGTTGAATTTGTTGGTGATTTTCAATGTTGATGTTGTTGTTGAATTTATTGGTGTATCCAATGTTTTTATTTGAATCTTTTTGAATTTTTCAAAGTTGTGGTTGCAATTGAATTTGTTGCTGTTTCTCATTGTTGTGGTTGTTGAATTTTTTGGAGTTTTTCAAAGTTGAGGTTGTTGCTGAGTTTTTTGGTTTTTTTCATTGTTGATGTTTTTGTTCAATTTTTTGGTGATTTTAAATGTTGAGGTTGTTGAATTTATTGGTGTTTTTCATTGTTGAGGATTCTGTTGAATTTGTTGGTGTTTTTGAATGTGGAGGATGTTGATGAACTTTTTGATGTTTTTCATTGTTGAGGTTTCTGTTGAATTTGTTGGTGATTTTCAATGTTGAGGTTGTTGTTGAATTTAATGGTGTATTCAATGTTTTAATTTGAATCTTTTTGTATTTTTGAAAGTTGAGGTTGCAATTGAATTTGTTGGTGTTTCTCATTGTTGAGGTTATTGAATTTTTTGGTGTTTTTCAAAGTTGAGGTTGTTGTTGAATTTTCTGGTGTTTCTCATTGTTGAGGTTTTTGTTCAATTTTTTGGTGTTTTTGAATGTTGAGGTTGTTGATGAATTTTTTGGTGTTTTTATTGGATGAGGTTTTTGTTGAATTTGTTTGTGTTTTTCATTGTTGAGGTTGTTGTTGAATTTGTTGGTGATTTTCAATGTTGAGGTTTTGTTTGAATTTGTTAGTGTTATTCCATGTTGAGGTTCTTGAATTTGTTGGTGCTTTTCAAAGTTGAGGTTGTTCTTGAATTTGTTGGTGTTTTTCAATGTTGAGTTTGTTGTTGAATTTTTTGGTGTGTTTCATTTATGAGGTTGTTGTTGAAATTTTTGTAGTTTTTCAATGTTAAGGTTGATGTTGAATTTTTTGGTGATTTTCAATGTTGAGTTTGTTGTTGAATTTGTTGGTGTTTTTCAAAGTTGACGTTGTTCTCGAATTTTTTGTTGTTTTTTAATTGTTGATGTTTTTGTTGAATTTGTTGGTGTTGTTGAATGTTGAGGTTGTTGATGAATTATTTGGTGTTTTTCATTGTTGAGGTTGTTGTTGAATATGTTGGTGTTTTTGCATGTTGAGGTGGATGATGAATTTTTTGGTGTTTTTCTTTGTTGAGGTTTTTGTTGAATTTGTTGGTGATTTTCATTGTTGAGGTTGTTGTTGAATTTGTTGGTGATTTTCAATGTTGAGGTTGTGGTTGAATTTGTTGGTGTTTTTCCATGTTGATGTTTTTGAATTTGTTGGTGTTTTTCAAAGTTGAGGATGCAGTTGAATTTGTTGCTGTTTCTCAATGTTGAGGTTGTTGAATTTTTTGGTGTATTTCAAAGTTGAGGTTGTTGTTGAATTTTTAGATGTTTTTCAAAGTTGAGGATGCAGTTGAATTTGTTGCTGTTTCTCAATGTTGAGGTTGTTGAATTTTTTGGTGTTTTTCAAAGTTGAGGTTGTTGTTGAATTTTTAGATGTTTATGATTGCTGAGGTTGTTGTTGAATTTGTTGGTGATTTTCAATGTTGAGGTTGTGTTTGAATTTGTTGGTGTTTTTCTATGTTGAGGTTTTTGAATTTGTTGGTGTTTTTCAAAGCTGAGGTTGTTGTTGAATTTGTTGGTGAATTTCAATGTTGAATTTGTTGTTGAATTTTTTGGTGTTTTTCATTGTTGAGGTCGTTGTTGAAATTTTTGGTGTTTTTCTTTGTTGAGGTTTTTGTTGAATTTATTGGTGTTTTTGAATGTTGAGGTTGTTGATGAATATTTTGGTGTTTTCCATTGTTGAGGATTTTGTTGAATTTGTTTGTGATTTTCAATGTTGAGGTTGTTTTTGAATTTATTGGTGTATTCAATGTTTTTATTTTAATCTTTTTGTATTTTTCAAAGTTGAGGTTGCAATTGAATTTGTTGCTTTTTCTCATTGTTGCTGTTGTTGAATTTTTTGGTGTTTTTCAAAGTTGAGGTTGCTGTTGAATTTTTTGGTGTTTTTCACTGTTGAGGTTGTTGAATTTATTGGTGGTTTTCATTGTTGAGGTTTTTGTTGAATTTTTTGGTGTTTTTCACTGTTGAGGTTGTTGAATTTTTTGGTGCATTTCATTGTTGAGGATTCTGTTGAATCTGTTGGTGTTTTTGTAAGTCGAGGTTGTTGATGAATTTTTTGGTGTTTTTCTTGTTTGAGGTTTTTGTTGAATTTGTTGGTGTTTTTCATTGTTGAGGTTGTTGTTGAATTTGTTGGTGATTTTCAATGTTGAAGTTGTGTTTGAATTTGTTGGTGTTTTTCCATGTTGAGGTTTTTGAATTTGTTGGTGTTTTTCAAAGTTGAGTTTGTTGTTGAATTTGTTGGTGATTTTCAATGTTGAGTTTGTTGTTGAATTTTTTGGTGTTTTTCATGTTTGAGGTTGTTGTTTAAATTTTTGGTGTTTTTCATTGTTGAGGTTTTTGTTGAATTTTTTGGTGTTTTTGAATGTTGAGGTTGTTGATCAACTTTTTGATGTTTTTCATTGTTGAGGTTTTTGTTGAATTTGTTGGTGATTTTCAATGTTGATGTTGTTGTTGAATTTATTGGTGTATCCAATGTTTTTATTTGAATCTTTTTGAATTTTTCAAAGTTGTGGTTGCAATTGAATTTGTTGCTGTTTCTCATTGTTGTGGTTGTTGAATTTTTTGGAGTTTTTCAAAGTTGAGGTTGTTGCTGAGTTTTTTGGTGTTTTTCATTGTTGATGTTTTTGTTCAATTTTTTGGTGATTTTAAATGTTGAGGTTGTTGAATTTATTGGTGTTTTTCATTGTTGAGGATTCTGTTGAATTTGTTGGTGTTTTTGAATGTTGAGGTTGTTGATGAATTTTTTTGGTGTTTTTCTTGTTTGAGGTTTTTGTTGAATTTGTTGGTGTTTTTCATTGTTGAGGTTGTTGTTGAATTTGTTGGTGATTTTCAATGTTGAGGTTGTGTTTGAATGTGTTGGTGTTTTTCCATGTTGAGGTTTTTGAATTTGTTGGTGTTTTTCAAAGTTGACGTTGTTGTTGAATTTGTTGGTGATTTTTAATGTTGAGTTTGTTGTTGAATTATTTGGTGGTTTTCATTTTTGAGGTTGTTGTTGAAATTTTTGGTGTTTTTCATTTTTGAGGTTTTTGTTGAATTTATTGGTGTTTTTCATTGTTGAGGTTGTTGATGAACTTTTTGATGTTTTTCATTGTTGAGGTTTCTGTTGAATTTGTTGGTGATTTTCAATGTTGAGGTTGTTGTTGAATTTATTGGTGTATTCAATGTTTTAATTTGAATCTTTTTGTATTTTTGAAAGTTGAGGTTGCAATTGAATTTGTTGGTGTTTCTCATTGTTGAGGTTATTAAATTTTTTGGCGTTTTTCAAAGTTGAGGTTGTTGTTGAATTTTCTGGTGTTTCTCATTGTTGAGGTTTTTGTTCAATTTTTTGGTGTTTCTGAATGTTGAGGTTGTTGATGAATTTTTTGGTGTTTTTATTGGATGAGGTTTTTGTTGAATTTGTTTGTGTTTTTCATTGTTGATGTTGTTGTTGAATTTGTTGGTGATTTTCAATGTTGAGGTTTTGTTTGAATTTGTTAGTGTTTTTCCATGTTGAGGTTCTTGAATTTGTTGGTGCTTTTCAAAGTTGAGGTTGTTCTTGAATTTGTTGGTGTTTTTCAATGTTGAGTTTGTTGTTGAATTTTTTGGTGTGTTTCATTTATGAGGTTGTTGTTGAAATTTTTGT
This sequence comes from Cetorhinus maximus, assembly GCF_964194155.1. NCBI lineage: Eukaryota > Metazoa > Chordata > Chondrichthyes > Lamniformes > Cetorhinidae > Cetorhinus > Cetorhinus maximus. The sequence continues at coordinate 1,272,426 of NW_027596107.1, forward strand.
AGTTTTTCAATGTTAATGTTGATGTTGAATTTTTTGGTGATTTTCAATGTTGAGTTTGTTGTTGAATTTGTTGGTGTTTTTCAAAGTTGACGTTGTTGTCGAATTTTTTGGTGTTTTTTAATTGTTGATGTTTTTGTTGAATTTGTTGGTGTTGTTGAATGTTGAGGTTGTTGATGAATTTTTTGGTGTTTTTCATTGTTGAGGTTGTTGTTGAATATGTTGGTGTTTTTGCATGTTGAGGTTGATGATGAATTTTTTGGTGTTTTTCTTTGTTGAGGTTTTTGTTGAATTTGTTGGTGATTTTCATTGTTGAGGTTGTTGTTGAATTTGTTGGTGATTTTCAATGTTGAGGTTGTGGTTGAATTTGTTGGTGTTTTTCCATGTTGAGGTTTTTGAATTTGTTGGTGTTTTTCAAAGTTGAGGATGCAGTTGAATTTGTTGCTGTTTCTCAATGTTGAGGTTGTTGAATTTTTTGGTGTTTTTCAAAGTTGAGGTTGTTGTTGAATTTTTAGATGTTTTTCATTGCTGAGGTTGTTGTTGAATTTGTTGGTGATTTTCAATGTTGAGGTTGTGTTTGAATTTGTTGGTGTTTTTCCATGTTGAAGTTTTTGAATTTGTTGGTGATTTTCAATATTGAGGTTGTTTTTGAATTTGTTGGTGTTATCAAGTTTTATTTTGTGGAACCTTTTTGTATTTTTAAAAGTTGAGTTTGTTGTTGAATTTGTTGGTGTTTTTCCATGTTGAGGTTTTTGAATTTGTTGGTGTTTTTCATTGTTGAGGTTGTTGTTGAATTTGTTGGTGATTTTCAATGTTGAGTTTGTTGTTGAATTTTTGGTGTTTTTCATTGTTGAGGTTGTTTTTGAAATTTTTGGAGTTTTTCAATGTTGAGGTTGTTGTTGAATCTTTTTGTATTTTTCAAAGTTGAGGTTGCAGTTGAATTTGTTGCTGTTGCTCAATGTTGAGGTTGTTGAATTTTTTGGTGTTTTTCAAAGTTGAGGTTGTTTTTGAATTTTTAGATGTTTTTCGTTGATGATGTTGCTGTTGAATTTGTTGGTGATATTCAATTTTGAGGTTGTTGAAGTTGTTGGTGTTTTTCAAAGCTGAGGTTGTTGTTGAATTTTTGGTGTTGTTCATTTTTGAGGTTTTTGTTGAATTTGTTGGTGATTTTCAATGTTGAGGTTGTTGTTGAATTTTTTGGTGTTTTTCATTGTTGAGGATTCTGTTGAATTTGTTGGTGATTTTCAATGTTCAGTTTGTTGTTGAATTATTTGGTGTTTTTCATTGTTGAGGTTGTCGTTGAAATTTTTGGGATTTTTCATTGTTGAGGTTTTTGTTGATTTTTTTGATGTTTTTGAATGTTGAGGTTGTTGATGAACTTTTTGATGTTTTTCATTGTTGAGGTTTTTGTTGAATTTGTTGGTGATTTTCAACGTTGAGGTTGTTGTTGAATTTATTGGTGTATTCAATGTTTTTATTTGAATGTTTTTGTATTTTTCAAAGTTGAGGTTGCTATTGAATTTGTTGCTGATTCTCATTGTTGAGGTTGTTGAATTTTTGGTGTTTTTCAAAGTTGAGGATGTTGTTGAATTTTTTGGCGTTTTTCAATGTTGAAGTTTTTGTTCAATTTTTGGGTGATTTTCAATGTTGAGGCTGTTGAATTTAATGGTGATTTTCATTGATGAGGTTTATGTAGAATTTGTCGGTGATTTGCAATGTTCAGTTTGTTGTTGAATTATTTGGTGCATTTCATTGTGGAGGTTGTTGTTCAATTTTTTGGTGTTTTTCATTGCTGAGGATTCTGTTGAATTTGTTGGTGATTTTCAATGTTGAGGTTGTTTTTGAATTTATTGATGTATTCAATGTTTTTATTTGTATCTTTTTGTATTTTTCAAAGTTGAGGTTGCAATTGAATTTGTTGCTGTCTCTCATTGTTGAGGTTGTTGAATTTTTTGGTGTTTTTCAAAGTTGAGGTTGTTGTTGAATTTTTTTGGTGTTTTTGAATGTTGAGGTTGTTGATGAACTTTTTGATGTTTTTCATTGTTGAGGTTTTTGTTGAATTTGTTGGTGATTTTCAACGTTGAGGTTGTTGTTGAATTTATTGGTGTATTCAATGTTTTTATTTGAATGTTTTTGTATTTTTCAACGTTGAGGTTGCTATTGAATTTGTTGCTGATTCTCATTGTTGAGGTTGTTGAATTTTTGGTGTTTTTCAAAGTTGAGGATGTTGTTGAATTTTTTGGCGTTGTTCAATGTTGAAGTTTTTGTTCAATTTTTGGGTGATTTTCAATGTTGAGGTTGTTCAATTTAATGGTGATTTTCATTGATGAGGTTTATGTAGAATTTGTCGGTGATTTGCAATGTTCAGATTGTTGTTGAATTATTTGGTGTATTTCATCGTGGAGGTTGTTGTTCAATTTTTTGGTGTTTTTCATTGCTGAGGATTCTGTTGAATTTGTTCGTGATTTTCAATGTTGAGGTTGTTTTTGAATTTATTGATGTATTCAATGTTTTTATTTGAATCTTTTTGTATTTTTCAAAGTTGAGGTTGCAATTGAATTTGTTGCTGTCTCTCATTGTTGAGGTTGTTGAATTTTTTGGTGTTTTTCAAAGTTGAGGTTGTTGTTGAATTTTTTTGGTGTTTTTGAATGTTGAGGTTGTTGATGAATTTTTTGATGTTTTTCTTGGTTGAGGTTTTTGTTGAATTTGTTGGTGTTTTTCATTGTTGAGGTTGTTGTTGAATTTATTGGTGATTTTCAATGTTGAGGTTGTGTTTGAATGTGTTGGTGTTTTTCCATGTTGAGGTTTTTGAATTTGTTGGTGTTTTTCAAAGTTGACGTTGTTGTTGAATTTGTTGGTGATTTTTAATGTTGAGTTTGTTGTTGAATTATTTGGTGGTTTTCATTTTTGAGGTTGTTGTTGAAATTTTTGGTGTTTTTCATTTTTGAGGTTTTTGTTGAATTTATTGGTGTTTTTCATTGTTGAGGTTGTTGATGAACTTTTTGATGTTTTTCATTGTTGAGGTTTCTGTTGAATTTGTTGGTGATTTTCAATGTTGAGGTTGTTGTTGAATTTATTGGTGTATTCAATGTTTTAATTTGAATCTTTTTGTATTTTTGAAAGTTGAGGTTGCAATTGAATTTGTTGGTGTTTCTCATTGTTGAGGTTATTAAATTTTTTGGCGTTTTTCAAAGTTGAGGTTGTTGTTGAATTTTCTGGTGTTTCTCATTGTTGAGGTTTTTGTTCAATTTTTTGGTGTTTCTGAATGTTGAGGTTGTTGATGAATTTTTTGGTGTTTTTATTGGATGAGGTTTTTGTTGAATTTGTTTGTGTTTTTCATTGTTGATGTTGTTGTTGAATTTGTTGGTGATTTTCAATGTTGAGGTTTTGTTTGAATTTGTTAGTGTTTTTCCATGTTGAGGTTCTTGAATTTGTTGGTGCTTTTCAAAGTTGAGGTTGTTCTTGAATTTGTTGGTGTTTTTCAATGTTGAGTTTGTTGTTGAATTTTTTGGTGTGTTTCATTTATGAGGTTGTTGTTGAAATTTTTGTAGTTTTTCAATGTTAATGTTGATGTTGAATTTTTTGGTGTTTTTCAATGTTGAGTTTGTTGTTGAATTTGTTGGTGTTTTTCAAAGTTGACGTTGTTGTCGAATTTTTTGGTGTTTTTTAATTGTTGATGTTTTTGTTGAATTTGTTGGTGTTGTTGAATGTTGAGGTTGTTGATGAATTTTTTGGTGTTTTTCATTGTTGAGGTTGTTGTTGAATATGTTGGTGTTTTTGCATGTTGAGGTTGATGATGAATTTTTTGGTGTTTTTCTTTGTTGAGGTTTTTGTTGAATTTGTTGGTGATTTTCATTGTTGAGGTTGTTGTTGAATTTGTTGGTGATTTTCAATGTTGAGGTTGTGGTTGAATTTGTTGGTGTTTTTCCATGTTGAGGTTTTTGAATTTGTTGGTGTTTTTCAAAGTTGAGGATGCAGTTGAATTTGTTGCTGTTTCTCAATGTTGAGGTTGTTGAATTTTTTGGTGTTTTTCAAAGTTGAGGTTGTTGTTGAATTTTTAGATGTTTTTCATTGCTGAGGTTGTTGTTGAATTTGTTGGTGATTTTCAATGTTGAGGTTGTGTTTGAATTTGTTGGTGTTTTTCCATGTTGAAGTTTTTGAATTTGTTGGTGATTTTCAATATTGAGGTTGTTTTTGAATTTGTTGGTGTTATCAATTTTTATTTTGTGGAACCTTTTTGTATTTTTAAAAGTTGAGTTTGTTGTTGAATTTGTTGGTGTTTTTCCATGTTGAGGTTTTTGAATTTGTTGGTGTTTTTCATTGTTGAGGTTGTTGTTGAATTTGTTGGTGATTTTCAATGTTGAGTTTGTTGTTGAATTTTTGGTGTTTTTCATTGTTGAGGTTGTTTTTGAAATTTTTGGAGTTTTTCAATGTTGAGGTTGTTGTTGAATCTTTTTGTATTTTTCAAAGTTGAGGTTGCAGTTGAATTTGTTGCTGTTGCTCAATGTTGAGGTTGTTGAATTTTTTGGTGTTTTTCAAAGTTGAGGTTGTTTTTGAATTTTTAGATGTTTTTCGTTGATGATGTTGCTGTTGAATTTGTTGGTGATATTCAATTTTGAGGTTGTTGAAGTTGTTGGTGTTTTTCAAAGCTGAGGTTGTTGTTGAATTTTTGGTGTTGTTCATTTTTGAGGTTTTTGTTGAATTTGTTGGTGATTTTCAATGTTGAGGTTGTTGTTGAATTTTTTGGTGTTTTTCATTGTTGAGGATTCTGTTGAATTTGTTGGTGATTTTCAATGTTCAGTTTGTTGTTGAATTATTTGGTGTTTTTCATTGTTGAGGTTGTCGTTGAAATTTTTGGGATTTTTCATTGTTGAGGTTTTTGTTGATTTTTTTGATGTTTTTGAATGTTGAGGTTGTTGATGAACTTTTTGATGTTTTTCATTGTTGAGGTTTTTGTTGAATTTGTTGGTGATTTTCAACGTTGAGGTTGTTGTTGAATTTATTGGTGTATTCAATGTTTTTATTTGAATGTTTTTGTATTTTTCAAAGTTGAGGTTGCTATTGAATTTGTTGCTGATTCTCATTGTTGAGGTTGTTGAATTTTTGGTGTTTTTCAAAGTTGAGGATGTTGTTGAATTTTTTGGCGTTTTTCAATGTTGAAGTTTTTGTTCAATTTTTGGGTGATTTTCAATGTTGAGGCTGTTGAATTTAATGGTGATTTTCATTGATGAGGTTTATGTAGAATTTGTCGGTGATTTGCAATGTTCAGTTTGTTGTTGAATTATTTGGTGCATTTCATTGTGGAGGTTGTTGTTCAATTTTTTGGTGTTTTTCATTGCTGAGGATTCTGTTGAATTTGTTGGTGATTTTCAATGTTGAGGTTGTTTTTGAATTTATTGATGTATTCAATGTTTTTATTTGAATCTTTTTGTATTTTTCAAAGTTGAGGTTGCAATTGAATTTGTTGCTGTCTCTCATTGTTGAGGTTGTTGAATTTTTTGGTGTTTTTCAAAGTTGAGGTTGTTGTTGAATTTTTTTGGTGTTTTTGAATGTTGAGGTTGTTGATGAACTTTTTGATGTTTTTCATTGTTGAGGTTTTTGTTGAATTTGTTGGTGATTTTCAACGTTGAGGTTGTTGTTGAATTTATTGGTGTATTCAATGTTTTTATTTGAATGTTTTTGTATTTTTCAACGTTGAGGTTGCTATTGAATTTGTTGCTGATTCTCATTGTTGAGGTTGTTGAATTTTTGGTGTTTTTCAAAGTTGAGGATGTTGTTGAATTTTTTGGCGTTGTTCAATGTTGAAGTTTTTGTTCAATTTTTGGGTGATTTTCAATGTTGAGGTTGTTCAATTTAATGGTGATTTTCATTGATGAGGTTTATGTAGAATTTGTCGGTGATTTGCAATGTTCAGATTGTTGTTGAATTATTTGGTGTATTTCATCGTGGAGGTTGTTGTTCAATTTTTTGGTGTTTTTCATTGCTGAGGATTCTGTTGAATTTGTTCGTGATTTTCAATGTTGAGGTTGTTTTTGAATTTATTGATGTATTCAATGTTTTTATTTGAATCTTTTTGTATTTTTCAAAGTTGAGGTTGCAATTGAATTTGTTGCTGTCTCTCATTGTTGAGGTTGTTGAATTTTTTGGTGTTTTTCAAAGTTGAGGTTGTTGTTGAATTTTTTTGGTGTTTTTGAATGTTGAGGTTGTTGATGAATTTTTTGATGTTTTTCTTGGTTGAGGTTTTTGTTGAATTTGTTGGTGTTTTTCATTGTTGAGGTTGTTGTTGAATTTATTGGTGATTTTCAATGTTGAGGTTGTGTTTGAATGTGTTGGTGTTTTTCCATGTTGAGGTTTTTGAATTTGTTGGTGTTTTTCAAAGTTGACGTTGTTGTTGAATTTGTTGGTGATTTTTAATGTTGAGTTTGTTGTTGAATTATTTGGTGGTTTTCATTTTTGAGGTTGTTGTTGAAATTTTTGGTGTTTTTCATTTTTGAGGTTTTTGTTGAATTTATTGGTGTTTTTCATTGTTGAGGTTGTTGATGAACTTTTTGATGTTTTTCATTGTTGAGGTTTCTGTTGAATTTGTTGGTGATTTTCAATGTTGAGGTTGTTGTTGAATTTATTGGTGTATTCAATGTTTTAATTTGAATCTTTTTGTATTTTTGAAAGTTGAGGTTGCAATTGAATTTGTTGGTGTTTCTCATTGTTGAGGTTATTGAATTTTTTGGCGTTTTTCAAAGTTGAGGTTGTTGTTGAATTTTCTGGTGTTTCTCATTGTTGAGGTTTTTGTTCAATTTTTTGGTGTTTCTGAATGTTGAGGTTGTTGATGAATTTTTTGGTGTTTTTATTGGATGAGGTTTTTGTTGAATTTGTTTGTGTTTTTCATTGTTGAGGTTGTTGTTGAATTTGTTGGTGATTTTCAATGTTGAGGTTTTGTTTGAATTTGTTAGTGTTTTTCCATGTTGAGGTTCTTGAATTTGTTGGTGCTTTTCAAAGTTGAGGTTGTTCTTGAATTTGTTGGTGTTTTTCAATGTTGAGTTTGTTGTTGAATTTTTTGGTGTGTTTCATTTATGAGGTTGTTGTTGAAATTTTTGTAGTTTTTCAATGTTAATGTTGATGTTGAATTTTTTGGTGATTTTCAAAGTTGAGTTTGTTGTTGAATTTGTTGGTGTTTTTCAAAGTTGACGTTGTTGTCGAATTTTTTGGTGTTTTTTAATTGTTGATGTTTTTGTTGAATTTGTTGGTGTTGTTGAATGTTGAGGTTGTTGATGAATTTTTTGGTGTTTTTCATTGTTGAGGTTGTTGTTGAATATGTTGGTGTTTTTGCATGTTGAGGTTGATGATGAATTTTTTGGTGTTTTTCTTTGTTGAGGTTTTTGTTGAATTTGTTGGTGATTTTCATTGTTGAGGTTGTTGTTGAATTTGTTGGTGATTTTCAATGTTGAGGTTGTGGTTGAATTTGTTGGTGTTTTTCCATGTTGAGGTTTTTGAATTTGTTGCTGTTTTTCAAAGTTGAGGATGCAGTTGAATTTGTTGCTGTTTCTCAATGTTGAGGTTGTTGAATTTTTTGGTGTTTTTCAAAGTTGAGGTTGTTGTTGAATTTTTAGATGTTTTTCATTGCTGAGGTTGTTGTTGAATTTGTTGGTGATTTTCAATGTTGAGGTTGTGTTTGAATTTGTTGGTGTTTTTCCATGTTGAAGTTTTTGAATGTGTTGGTGATTTTCAATATTGAGGTTGTTTTTGAATTTGTTGGTGTTATCAATTTTTATTTTGTGGAACCTTTTTGTATTTTTAAAAGTTGAGTTTGTTGTTGAATTTGTTGGTGTTTTTCCATGTTGAGGTTTTTGAATTTGTTGGTGTTTTTCATTGTTGAGGATTCTGTTGAATTTGTTGGTGTTTTTGAATGTTGAGGTTGTTGATGAATTTTTTTGGTGTTTTTCTTGTTTGAGGTTTTTGTTGAACTTGTTGGTGTTTTTCATTGTTGAGGTTGTTGTTGAATTTGTTGGTGATTTTCAATGTTGAGGTTGTGTTTGAATGTGTTGGTGTTTTTCCATGTTGAGGTTTTTGAATTTGTTGGTGTTTTTCAAAGTTGACGTTGTTGTTGAATTTGTTGGTGATTTTTAATGTTGAGTTTGTTGTTGAATTATTTGGTGGTTTTCATTTTTGAGGTTGTTGTTGAAATTTTTGGTGTTTTTCATTTTTGAGGTTTTTGTTGAATTTATTGGTGTTTTTCATTGCTGAGGTTGTTGGTGAACTTTTTGATGTTTTTCATTGTTGAGGTTTCTGTTGAATTTGTTGGTGATTTTCAATGTTGAGGTTGTTGTTGAATTTATTGGTGTATTCAATGTTTTAATTTGAATCTTTTTGCATTTTTGAAAGTTGAGGTTGCAATTGAATTTGTTGGTGTTTCTCATTGTTGAGGTTATTGAATTTTTTGGCGTTTTTCAAAGTTGAGGTTGTTGTTGAATTTTCTGGTGTTTCTCATTGTTGAGGTTTTTGTTCAATTTTTGGTGTTTCTGAATGTTGAGGTTGTTGATGAATTTTTTGGTGTTTTTATTGGATGAGGTTTTTGTTGAATTTGTTTGTGTTTTTCATTGTTGAGGTTATTGTTGAATTTGTTGGTGATTTTCAATGTTGAGGTTTTGTTTGAATTTGTTAGTGTTTTTCCATGTTGAGGTTCTTGAATTTGTTGTTGCTTTTCAAAGTTGAGGTTGTTCTTGAATTTGTTGGTGTTTTTCAATGTTGAGTTTGTTGTTGAATTTTTTGGTGTGTTTCATTTATGAGGTTGTTGTTGAAATTTTTGTAGTTTTTCAATGTTAATGTTGATGTTGAATTTTTTGGTGATTTTCAATGTTGAGTTTGTTGTTGAATTTGTTGGTGTTTTTCAAAGTTGACGTTGTTGTCGAATTTTTTGGTGTTTTTTAATTGTTGATGTTTTTGTTGAATTTGTTGGTGTTGTTGAATGTTGAGGTTGTTGATGAATTTTTTGGTGTTTTTCATTGTTGAGGTTGTTGTTGAATATGTTGGTGTTTTTGCATGTTGAGGTTGATGATGAATTTTTTGGTGTTTTTCTTTGTTGAGGTTTTTGTTGAATTTGTTGGTGATTTTCATTGTTGAGGTTGTTGTTGAATTTGTTGGTGATTTTCAATGTTGAGGTTGTGGTTGAATTTGTTGGTGTTTTTCCATGTTGAGGTTTTTGAATTTGTTGGTGTTTTTCAAAGTTGAGGATGCAGTTGAATTTGTTGCTGTTTCTCAATGTTGAGGTTGTTGAATTTTTTGGTGTTTTTCAAAGTTGAGGTTGTTGTTGAATTTTTAGATGTTTTTCATTGCTGAGGTTGTTGTTGAATTTGTTTGTGATTTTCAATGTTGAGGTTGTGTTTGAATTTGTTGGTGTTTTTCCATGTTGAAGTTTTTGAATTTGTTGGTGATTTTCAATATTGAGGTTGTTTTTGAATTTGTTGGTGTTATCAAGTTTTATTTTGTGGAACCTTTTTGTATTTTTAAAAGTTGAGTTTGTTGTTGAATTTGTTGGTGTTTTTCCATGTTGAGGTTTTTGAATTTGTTGGTGTTTTTCATTGTTGAGGTTGTTGTTGAATTTGTTGGTGATTTTCAATGTTGAGTTTGTTGTTGAATTTTTGGGTTTTTCATTGTTGAGGTTTTTGTTGAAATTTTTGGAGTTTTTCAATGTTGAGGTTGTTGTTGAATCTTTTTGTATTTTTCAAAGTTGAGGTTGCAGTTGAATTTGTTGCTGTTGCTCAATGTTGAGGTTGTTGAATTTTTTGGTGTTTTTCAAAGTTGAGGTTGTTTTTGAATTTTTAGATGTTTTTCGTTGATGATGTTGCTGTTGAATTTGTTGGTGATATTCAATTTTGAGGTTGTTGAAGTTGTTGGTGTTTTTCAAAGCTGAGGTTGTTGTTGAATTTATTGGTGATTTTCAATGTTGAGGTTGTGTTTGAATTTGTTAGTGTTTTTCCATGTTGAGGTTCTTGAATTTGTTGGTGCTTTTCAAAGTTGAGGTTGTTCTTGAATTTGTTGGTGTTTTTCAATGTTGAGTTTGTTGTTGAATTTTTTGGTGTATTTCATTTTTGAGGTTGTTGTTGAAACTTTTGTAGTTTTTCAATGTTAAGGTTGATGTTGAATTTTTTGGTGATTTTCAATGTTGAGTTTGTTGTTGAATTTGTTGGTGTTTTTCAAAGTTGACGTTGTTGTCGAATTTTTTGGTGTTTTTTAATTGTTGATGTTTTTGTTGAATTTGTTGGTGTTGTTGAATGTTGAGGTTGTTGATGAATTTTTTTGGTGTTTTTCATTGTTGAGGTTGTTGTTGAAATTTTTGGTGTTTTTCTTTGTTGAGGTTTTTGTTGAATTTATTGGTGTTTTTGAATGTTGAGGTTGTTGATTAACTTTTTGATGTTTTCCATTGTTGAGGATTTTGTTGAATTTGTTTGTGATTTTCAATGTTGAGGTTGTTTTTGAATTTATTGGTGTATTCAATGTTTTTATTTTAATCTTTTTGTATTTTTCAAAGTTGAGGTTGCAATTGAATTTGTTGCTTTTTCTCATTGTTGCTGTTGTTGAATTTTTTGGTGTTTTTCAAAGTTGAGGTTGCTGTTGAATTTTTTGGTGTTTTTCACTGTTGAGGTTGTTGAATTTATTGGTGGTTTTCATTGTTGAGGTTTTTGTTGAATTTTTTGGTGATTTTCAATGTTGAGGTTTTGTTGAATTTTTTGGTGTTTTTCATTGTTGAGGATTTGTTGAATCTGTTGGTCTTTTTGACTGTTGAGGTTGTTGTTGAATTTTTTGGTGTTTTTCATTGTTGAGGATTCTGTTGAATTTGTGGGAGTTTTTCAATGTTGAGGTTGATGTTGAATATTTTGGTGATTTTCAATGTTGAGTTTGTTGTTGAATTTGTTGGTGTTTTTCAATGGTGAGGTTGTTGAATTTGTTGGTATTTTTCAAAGTTGACTTTGTTATTGAATTTTTTGGTGTTATTAATTGTTGAGGTTTTTGTTGAATTTGTTGGTGTTTTTGAATTTTGAGGTTGTTGATGAATTTTTTGGTGTTTTTCATTGTTGAGGTTGTTGTTGAATTCGTTGGTGTTTTTGAATGTTGAGCTTGTTGTTGAATTTTTGATGTTTTTCATTGTTTAGGTTGTTGTTAAATTTTTTGGTGATTTTCAATATTGAGTTTGCTGTTGAATTTATTGGTGTATTCAATGTTTTTTTTTTAATCTTTTTGTATTTTTCAAAGTTGTGGTTGCAGTTGAATTTGTTGCTGTTTCTCAATGTTGAGGTTGTTGATTTTTTGGTGTTTTTCAAAGTTGAGGATGTTGTTGAATTTTTTGGCGTTTTTCAATGTTGAGGTTTTTGTTCAATTTTTGGGTGATTTTCAATGTTGAGGTTGTTGAATTTATTGGTGATTTTCATTGATGATGTTTATGTTGAATTTGTTGGTGCTTTTGAATGTTGAGGTTGTTGATGAATTTTTTGGTGTTTTACTTGGTTGAGGATTTTGTTGAATTTGTTGGTGTTTTTCATTGTTGAGGTTGTTGTTGAATTTGTTGCTGATTTTCAATGTTGAGGTTGTGTTTGAATTTGTTGGTGATTTTCAATGTTGATTTTGTTGTTGAATTTTTTGGTGTTTTTCATTTTTGAGGTGGTTGTTGAAATTGTTGGAGTTTTTCAATGTTGAGGTTGATGTTGAATATTTTGGTGATTTTCAATGTTGAGTTTGTTGTTGAATTTGCTGGTGTTTTTCAATGGTGAGGTTGTTGAATTTGTTGGTATTTTTCAAAGTTGACGTTGTTATTGAATTTTTTGGTGTTTTTAATTGTTGAGGTTTTTGTTGAATTTGTTGGTGTTTTTGAATTTTGAGGTTGTTGATGAATTTTTTGGTGTTTTTCATTGTTGTGGTTGTTGTTGAATTCGTTGGTGTTTTTGAATGTTGAGCTTGTTGTTGAATTGTTTGGTGTTTTTCATTGTTGAGGTTGTTGTTGTTGAATTTTTGATGTTTTTCATTGTTTAGGTTGTTGTAAAATTTTTTCGTGATTTTCAATATTGAGTTTGCTGTTGAATTTATTGGTGTATTCAATGTTTTTTTTTTAATCTTTTTGTATTTTTCAAAGTTGTGGCTGCAGTTGAATTTGTTTCTGTTTCTCAATGTTGAGGTTGTTGAATTTTTTGGTGTGGTTCAAAGTTGAGGATGTTGATGAATTTTTTGATGTTTTTCATTGCTGAGGTTGTTGTTGAATTTGTTGGTGATTTTCAATGTTGAGGTTGTTGAATTTATTGGTGTTATCAGTGGTTTTATTTAATCTATTTTGTATTTTTCAAAGATGAGGTCGCAGTTGAATTTGTTAGTGTTTGTCAATGTTGAGGTTGTTGAAGTTCTTGGTGTTTTTCAAAGTTGAGGTTGTAGTTGAATTATTTGGTGTTTTTCATTATTGAGGTTTTTGTTGAATTTTTTGGTGTTTTTGAATGTTGAGGTTGTTGATGTATTTTTTGATGTTTTTCATTGTTGAGGTTTTTGTTGTATTTGTTGGTAATTTTCAATGTTGAGGATGTTCTTGAATTTATTGGTGTATTCAATGTATTAATTTGAAACTTTTTTTATTTTTCGAAGTTGAGGTTGCAGTTGCATTTGTTGCTGTTTCTCAATGTTGAGGTTGTTGAATTTTTTGGTTTTTTCAAAGTTGAGGTTGTTGTTGAATTTTTTGGTGTTTTTCATTGTTGAGGTTTTTGTTCAATTTTTTGGTGATTTTCAATGTTGAGGTTGTTGAATTTATTGGTGTTTTTCATTGCTGAGGTTTTTGTTCAATTTTTTGGTGATTTTCAATGTTGAGGTTGTTGTTGAATCTTTTTGTATTTTTCAAAGTTGAGGTTGCAGTTGAATTTGTTGCTGTTTCTCAATGTTGAGGTTGATGAATTTTTTGGTGTTTTTCAAAGTTGAGGTTGCAGTTGAATTTGTTGCTGTTTGTCAATGTTGAGGTTGTTGAATTTTTTGGTGTTTTTCAAAGTTGAGGTTGTTGTTGAATTTGTTGGTGATATTCAATATTGAGGTTGTTGTTGAATTTATTGGTGTATTCAATGATTTTTTTTAAATCTTTTTGTATTTTTCAAAGTTGAGGTTGCAGTTGAATTTGTTGCTGTTTCTCAATGTTGAAGTTGTTGAATTTTTTGGTGTTTTTTATTGTTGAGGTTTTTGTTGAATTTTTTGGTGTTTTTGAATGTTGAGGTTGTTGAAGAATTTTTTGGTGTTTTTCATTGTTGAGGTTTTTGTTGAATTTGTTGGTGATTTTCAATGTTGAGGTTGTTGTTGAATTTTTTGGTGTTTTTCATTATTGAGATTTTTGTTGAAATTGTTGGTGTTTTTGAATGTTCAGGTTGTTGATGAATATTCTGGTGTTTTTCATTGTTGAGGTTTTTGTTTAATTTGTTGGTGATTTTCAATGTTGTGTTTCTTGTTGAATTTTTTGGTTTTTTTTCATTGTTGAGGTTGTTTTTGAACTTGTTGGAGTTTTTCAATGTAGAGGTTTTTGTTGAATTATTTGGTGATTTTCAATGTTGAGGTTTTTGTTCAATTTTTTGTTGATTTTCAATGTTGAGGTTGTTGAATTTATTGGTGTTTTTCATTGCTGAGGGTTTTGTTCAATTTTCTTAGTGATTTTCAATGTTAAGGTTGTTGTTGAATCTTTTTGTATTTTTCAAAGTTGAGGTTGCAGTTGAATTTGTTGCTGTTTCTCAGTGTTTAGGTTGTTGAATTTTTTGGTGTTTTTCAATGTTGAGGTTGTTGTTGAATTTGTTGTTGATTTTCAATATTGAGGTTGTTGTTGAATTTATTGGTGTATTCAATGTTTTTTTTTTAATCTTTTTGTATTTTTCAAAGTTGAGGTTGCAGTTGAATTTGTTGCTGTTTCTCAATGTTGAGATTGTTGAATTTTTTGGTGTTTTTCAAAGCTGAGGTTGTTGTTGAATTTGTTGGTGATTTTCAATGTTGAGGTTGTTGAATTTATTGGTGTTATCAATGGTTTTTTTTGATCTTTTTTGTATTTTTCAAAGTTGAGGGTGCAGTTGAATATCTTGGTGTTTTTCAATGTTGAGGTTGTTGAAGTTGTTGGTGTTTTTCAAAGTTGATGTTGTTGTTGATTTTTTTGGTTTTTTTTCATTGTTGAGGTTTTTGTTGAATTTTTTGGTGTTTTTGAATGTTGAGGTAGTTGTTGAATTTTTTGGTGTTTTTCATTGTTGAGGTTTTTGTTGAATTTGTTGGTGATTTTCAATGTTGAGGTTGTTGTTGAATTTTTTGGTGTTTTTCATTGTTGAGATTTTTGTTGAAATTGTTGGTGTTTTTGAATGTTGACGTTGTTGATGAATATTTTGGTGTTTTTCATTGTTGAGGTTTTTGTTGAATTTTTTGGTGATTTTCAATGTTGTGTTTCTTGTTGAATTTTTTGGTGTTTTTCATTGTTGAGGTTGTGGTTGAACTTGTTGGAGTTTTTCACTGTCGAGGTTTTTGTTGAATTTTTTGGTGATTTTCAATGTTGAGGTTTTTGTTCAATTTTTTGGTGATTTTCAATGTTGAAGTTGTTGAATTTATTGGTGTTTTTCATTGCTGAGGTTTTTGTTCAATTTTTTTGTGATTTTCAATGTTAAGGTTGTTGTTGAATCTTTTTGTATTTTTCAAAGTTGAGGTTGCAGTTGAATTTGTTGCTGTTTCTCAATGTTGAGATTGTTGAATTTTTTGGTGTTTTTCAAAACTGAGGTTGTTGTTGAATTTTTTGATGTTTTTCATTGCTGAGGTTGTTGCTGCATTTGTTGGTGATTTTTAATGTTGAGGTTGTTGAATTTATTGGTGTTATCAATGGTTTTTTTTGATCTTTTTTTTATTTTTCAAAGTTGTGGGTGCAGTTGAATATGTTGGTGCTTTTCAATGTTGAGGTTGTGGAAGTTGTTGGCGTTTTTCAAAGTTGAGGTTGTTGTTGAATTTTTTGGTGTTTTTCATTGTTGAGGTTTTTGTTGAATTTTTTGGTGTTTTTGAATTTTGAGGTTGTTGATGAATATTTTGGTGTTTTTCATTGTTGAGGTTTTTGTTGAATTTGTTGGTGATTTTCAATGTTGTGTTTCTTGTTGAATTTTTTGGTGTTTTTCATTGTTGAGGTTGTTGTTGAACTTGTTGGAGTTTTTCAATGTCGAGGTTTTTGTTGAATTTGTTGATGTTTTTCATTGTTGTGGTTGTTGTTGTTGAATTTTTGTTGTTTTTCATTGATGAGGTTGTTGTTAAGTTTGTTGGTGATTTTGAGTATTGAGTTTGTTGTTGAATTTGTTGGTGTTTTTCATTGTTGTGGTTGTTGAATTTTTGAAGTTTTTCATTATTGAGTTTGTTGTTAAATTTGTTGGTGATTTTCAATTTTGAGTTTGTTGTTGAAAATGTTGGTGTTGTCAATTTTTATTTTGTATTTTTAAAAGTTGAGGTTGTTGTTGAATTTGTTGGTGATTTTCAATGATGAGGTTGTTGTTGAATTTTTTGGTGTTTTTCATTGTTGAGATTTTTGTTGAATTTGTTGGTGTTTTTGAATGTTGAGGTTGTTGATGAATATTTTGGTGTTTTTCATTGTTGAGGTTTTTGTTGAATTTGTTTTTAATTTTCAATGTTGTGTTTCTTGTTGAATTTTTTGGTGTTTTTCATTGTTGAGGTTGTTGTTGAACTTGTTGGAGTTTTTCAATGTCGAGGTTTTTGTTGAATTTGTTGATGTTTTTCATTGTTGTGGTTGTTGTTGTTGAATTTTTGTTGTTTTTCATTGATGAGGTTGTTGTTAAGTTTGTTGGTGATTTTGAGTATTGAGTTTGTTGTTGAATTTGTTGGTGTTTTTCATTGTTGTGGTTGTTGAATTTTTGAAGTTTTTCATTATTGAGTTTGTTGTTAAATTTGTTGGTGATTTTCAATTTTGAGTTTGTTGTTGAAAATGTTGGTGTTGTCAATTTTTATTTTGTATTTTTAAAAGTTGAGGTTGTTGTTGAATTTGTTGGTGATTTTCAATGATGAGGTTGTTGTTGAATTTTTTGGTGTTTTTCATTGTTGAGATTTTTGTTGAATTTGTTGGTGTTTTTGAATGTTGAGGTTGTTGATGAATATTTTGGTGTTTTTCATTGTTGAGGTTTTTGTTGAATTTGTTTTTAATTTTCAATGTTGTGTTTCTTGTTGAATTTTTTGGTGTTTTTCATTGTTGAGGTTGTTGTTGAACTTGTTTGAGTTTTTCAATGTCGAGGTTTTTGTTGAATTTGTTGATGTTTTTCATTGTTGTGGTTGTTGTTGAATTTTTGTTGTTTTTCATTGATGAGGTTGTTGTTAAATTTGTTGGTGATTTTGAGTATTGAGTTTGTTGTTGAATTTGTTGGTGATTTTCAATTTTGAGGTTGTTGTTGAATTTGTTGGTGTTGTCAATTTTTATTTTGTTGAACATTTTTGTATTTTTAAAAGTTGAGGTTGTTGTTGAATTTGTTGGTCTTTTTCAATGTTTAGGTTGTTGAATTTATTGGTGTTTTTCAATGCTGAGTTTGTTGTTTAATTTGTTGGTGTATTTGAATGTTGAGGTTGTTAAATCTGTTGGTGTTTCTCAAATTGAGGTTGTTGTTGAATTTTTTGGTGTTTTTCATTGTTGAGGTTTTTTTTGAATTTGTTGGTGTTTTTCATAGATGAGGTTGTTGTTGAATTTGTTGGTGATTTTTAATATTGAGGTTGTAGTTGAATTTGTTGGTGTTTTTCCATGTTGAGGTTTTTGAATTTGTTGGACTTTTTCAAAGTTGAGGTTGTTGTTGAATTGTTTGGTGATTTTCAATATTGAGGTTGTTGTTGAATTTATTGGTGTATTCAATGTTTTTTTTTTGAATCTTTTTGTATTTTTCAAAGTTGAGGTTACAGTTGAATTTGTTGCTGTTTCTCAATGTTGAGGTTGTTGAATTTTTTGGTGTTGTTCAAAGTTGAGGTTGCTGTTGAATTTTTTGATGTTTTTCATTGCTGAGGTTGTTGTTGAATTTGTTGGTGATTTTCAATGTTGAGGTTGTTGAATTTATTGGTGTTATCAATGGTTTTTTTTGATCTTTTTTGTATTTTTCAAAGTTGAGGTTGCAGTTGAATTTGTTGGTGTTTTTCAATGTTGAGGTTCTTGAAGTTGTTGGTGTTTTTCAAAGTTGAGGTTGTTATTGAATTTTTTGGTGTTTTTCATTGTTGAGGTTTTTGTTGAATTTTTTGGTGTTTTTGAATGTTGAGGTTGTTGATGAATTTTTTGGTGTTTTTCATTGTTGAGGTTTTTGTTGAATTTGTTGGTGATTTTCAATGTTGAGGTTGTTGTTGAATTTATTGGTGTATTCAATGTTTTTATTTGAATCTTTTTGTATTTTTCAAACCTAACGTTGCAGTTGAATTTCTTGCTGTTTCTCAATGTTGAGGTTGTTGAATTTTTTGGTGTTATTCAGAGTAGAGGTTGTTGTTGAATTTTTTGATGTTTTTCATTGCTGAGGTTGTTGTTGAATTAGTTGATGATTTTCAATGTTGAGGTTGTTGACGTTGTTGGTATTTTTCAAAGTTGAGGTTTTTGTTGAATTATTTGGTGTTTTTCATTCTTGAGGTTGTTGTTGAATTTGTTGGTGATTTTCATTGCTGAGGTTGTTGTTGAATTAGTTGATGATTTTCAATGTTGAGGTTGTTGAAGTTGTTGGTGTTTTTCAAAGTTGAGGTTGTTGATGAATTTTTTGCTGTTTTTCAATGTTGAGGTTTTTGTTGAATTACTTGATGTTTTTGAATGTTGAGGTTGTTGATGAATTTTTTGGTGTTTTTCATTGTTGAGGTTTTTGTTGAATTTGTTGGTGTTTTTCACTGTTGAGGTTGTTGTTGAATTTGATTGTGATTTTCAATATTGAGGTTGTGGATGAATTTGTTGGTGATTTTCCATGTACAGGTTTTTGAATTTGTTGGAGTTTTTCAAAGTTGATGTGGTTGTTGAATTTGTTGGTGATTTTCAGTGTTGTGTTTTTTTTTGAATTTTTTGGTGTTTTTCTTTGTTGAGGTTGTTGTTGATATTGTTGGAGTTTTTCATTGTTGAGGTTGTTGTTGAATTTTTTGGTGATTTTCAATATTGAGGTTGTTGTTGAATTTATTGGTGTATTCAATGTTTATTTTTGAATCTTTTTGTATTTTTCAAAGTTGAGGTTGCAGTTGAATTTGTTGGTATTTCTCAATGTTGAGGTTGTTGAATTTTTTGGTGTTTTTCAAAGTTGAGGTTGTTGTGGAATTTGTTGGTGATTTTCAATATTGAGGTTGTTGTTGAATTTATTGGTGTATTCAATGTTTTTTTTGAATCTTTTTGTACATTTCAAAGTTGAGGTTGCAGTTGAATTTGTTGCTGTTTCTCAATGTTGAGGTTGTTTAATTTTTTGGTGTTTTTTCAAAGTTGAGGTTGTTGTTGAATTTTTTGATGTTTTTCATTGCTGAGGTTTTTGTTGAATTTGTTGGTGATTTTCAATGTTGAGGTTGTTGAATTTATTGGTGTTATCAAGGGTATTTTTTTGATCTTTTTTGTATTTTTCAATGTTGAGTGTGCAGTTGAATATGTTGGTGTTTTTCAATGTTGAGGTTATTGAAGTTGTTGGTGTTTTTCAAAGTTGAGGTTGTTGTTGATTTTTTTGATGTTTTTCATTGCTGAGGTTTTTGTTGAATTTTTTGGTGTGTTTGAATGTTGAGTTTCTTGTTGAATTTTTTGATGTTTTTCATTGCTGAGGTTGTTGTTGAACTTGTTGGAGTTTTTCAATGTTGAGATTGTTGTTGAATTTTTTGGTGATTTTCAATGTTGCGTTTGTTGTTGAATTTGTTGGTGTTTATTCCATGTTGAGGTTGTTGAATTTGTTGGTATTTTTCAAAGTTGACGTTGTTGTTGAATTTTTTGGTGTTTTTCATTGTTGTGGTTGTTGTTGTTGAATTTTTGATGTTTTTCATTGTTGAGGTTGTTGTTAAATTTGTTGGTGATTTTCAATATTGAGGTTGTTGTTGAATTTGTTGGTGTTTTTCATTGTCGTGGTTGTTGTTGTTGAATTTTTGATGTTTTTCATTGTTGAAGTTGTTGTTAAATTTGTTCGTGATTTTCAATTTTGCAGTTGTTGTTGAATTTGTTGTTGTTATCAATTTTTCTTTTGTTGAACCTATTTGTATTTGTAAAAGTTGAGGTTGTTGTTGAATTTGTTGGTGTTTTTCAATGTTGAGGTTGTTGAAGTTGTTGGTGTTTTTCAAAGTTGAGGTTGTTGTTGAATTTTTTGGTGTTTTTCATTGCTGAGGTTTTTGTTGAATTTTTTGGTGTTTTTGAATGTTGAGGTTGTTGATGAATTTTTCGGTGTTTTTCATTGTTGAGGTTTTTGTTGAATTTGTTGGTGATTTTCAATGTTGAGGTTGTTGTTGATTTTTTTGATGTTTTTCATTGTTAAGGTTTTTGTTGAATTTGTTGGTGTTTTTGATTGTTGAGGTTGTTGATGAATTTTTCGGTGTTTTTCATTGTTGAGGTTTCCGTTGAATTTGTTGTTATTTTCAATGTTGAGTTTCTTGTTGAATTTTTTGGATTTTTTGAATGTTGAGCATGTTGATGAATTTTTTGGTCTGTTTCATTGTTGAGGTTTTTGTTGAATTTTTTGGTGATTTTCAATGTTGCGTTTGTTGTTGAATTTGTTGGTGTTTTTCAATGTTGAGGTTGTTGAATTAGTTGGTATTTTTCAAAGTTGAGGTTGTTGTTGAATTTGTTGGTGTTTTTCAATGTTGAGGTTGTTGGATATGTAGGTGTTTTTCAAAGCTGCGTTTGTTGCCGAGTTTGTTGATGTATTTGAATGTTGAGGTTGTTAAATCTGTTGATGTTTTTCAAATTGAGGTTGTTGTTGAATTTTTTGTTGTTTTTCATTGTTGAGGTTGTTGTTGAATTTGTTAGTGATTTTCAATATTGAGGTTGTAGTTGAATTTGTTGGTGATTTTCAATGTTGAAGTTGTTGTTGAATTTATTGGTGTATTCAATATTTTTGTTTGAATCTTTTTGTATTTTTCAAACCTAAGGTTGCAGTTGAATTTCTTCCTGTTTCTCAATGTTAAGGTTGTTGAATTTTTTGGTGATATTCAAAGTTGAGGTTGTTGTTGAATTTTTTGCTGTTTTTCAATGTTGAGGTTTTTGTTGAATTACTTGGTGTTTTTGAATGTTGAGGTTGTTGATGAATTTTTTGGTGTTTTTCATTGTTGAGGTTTTTGTTGAATTTGTTGGTGTTTTTCACTGTTGAGGTTGTTGTTGAATTTGTTGGTGATTTTCAATATTGAGGTTGTGGTTGAATTTGTTGGTGTTTTTCCATGTTCAGGTTTTTGAATTTGTTGGAGCTTTTCAAAGTTGAGGTTGTTGTTGAATTTGTTGGTGATTTTCAATGTTGAGTTTGTTTTTGAATTTTTTGGTGGTTTTCATTGTTGAGGTTGTTGTTGATATTGTTGGAGTTTTTCAATGTTGAGGTTGTTGTTGAATTTTTTGTTGATTTTCAATATTGATGTTGTTGTTGAATTTATTGGTGTATTCAATGTTTATTTTTGAATCTTTTTGTATTTTTCAAAGTTGAGGTTGCAGTTGAATTTGTTGCTGTTTCTCAATGTTGAGGCTGTGGAATTTTTTGGTGTTTTTCAAAGTTGAGGTTGTTGTTGATTTTGTTGGTGATTTTCAATATTGAGGTTGTTGTTGAATTTATTGGTGTATTCAATGTTTTTTTTAATCGTTTTGTACTTTTCAAAGTTGAGGTTGCAGTTGAATTTTTTGGTGTTTCTCAATGTTGAGGTTGTTGAATTTTTTGATGTTTTTCAAAATTGAGGTTGTTGTTGAATTTTTTGATGCTTTTCATTTTGAGGTTGTTGTTGAATTTGTTGGTGATTTCCAATGTTGAGGTTGTTGAATTTATTGGTGTTATCAATGGTTTCTTTTTGATCTTTTTTGTATTTTTCAATGTTGAGTGTGCAGTTGAATATGTTGGTGTTTTTCAATGTTGAGGTTGTTGAAGTTGTTGGTGTTTTTCAAAGTTGAGGTTGTTGTTGAATTGTTTGGTGTTTTTCATTGTTGAGGTTTTTGTTGAATTTTTTGGTGTTTTTGAATGTTGAGGTTGTTGATGAATTTTTCGGTGTTTTTCATTGTTGAGGTTTTTGTTGAATTTGTTGGTGATTTTCAATGTTGAGTTTCTTGTTGAATTTTTTGATGTTTTTCATTGTTGAGGTAGTTGTTGAATTTTTTTGGTGATTTTCAATGTTGCGTTTGTTGTTGAATTTGTTGGTGTTTATTCCATGTTGAGTTTGTTGAATTTGTTGGTATTTTTCAAAGTTGACGTTGTTGTTGAATTTTTTGGTGTTTTTCAATTTTGCGGTTGTTGTTGAATTTGTTGTTGTTATCAATTTTTCATTTGTTGAACCTTTTTGTTTTTGTAAAAGTTGAGGTTGTTGTTGAATTTGTTGGTGTTTTTCAATGTTGAGGTTGTTGAAGTTGTTGGTGTTTTTCAAAGTTGAGGTTGTTGTTGAATTTTTTGGTGTTTTTCATTGCTGAGGTTTTTGTTGAATTTTTGGTGTTTTTGAATGTTGAGGTTGTTGATGAATTTTTCGGTGTTTTTCATTGTTGAGGTTTTTGTTGAATTTGTTGGTGATTTTCAATGTTGAGGTTGTTGTTGAATTGTCGGTGATTTTCAATATTGAGGTTGTTGTTGAATTTATTGGTGTTATCAATGTTTTTTTTAAAACTTATTTGTATTTTTCAAAGTTGTGGTTGCAGTTGAATTTTTTGGTGTTTTTCATTGTTGAGGTTTTTGTTGAATTTGTTGGTGTTTTTCACTGTTGAGGTTGTTGTTGAATTTGTTGGTGATTTTCAATATTGAGGTTGTGGTTGAATTTGTTGGTGTTTTTCCATGTTCAGGTTTTTGAATTTGTTGGAGCTTTTCAAAGTTGAGGTTGTTGTTGAATTTGTTGGTGATTTTCAATGTTGAGTTTGTTTTTGAATTTTTTGGTGGTTTTCATTGTTGAGGTTGTTGTTGATATTGTTGGAGTTTTTCAATGTTGAGGTTGTTGTTGAATTTTTTGTTGATTTTCAATATTGATGTTGTTGTTGAATTTATTGGTGTATTCAATGTTTATTTTTGAATCTTTTTGTATTTTTCAAAGTTGAGGTTGCAGTTGAATTTGTTGCTGTTTCTCAATGTTGAGGCTGTGGAATTTTTTGGTGTTTTTCAAAGTTGAGGTTGTTGTTGATTTTGTTGGTGATTTTCAATATTGAGGTTGTTGTTGAATTTATTGGTGTATTCAATGTTTTTTTTTTAATCGTTTTGTACTTTTCAAAGTTGAGGTTGCAGTTGAATTTTTTGGTGTTTCTCAACGTTGAGGTTGTTGAATTTTTTGATGTTTTTCAAAATTGAGGTTGTTGTTGAATTTTTTGATGCTTTTCATTTTGAGGTTGTTGTTGAATTTGTTGGTGATTTCCAATGTTGAGGTTGTTGAATTTATTGGTGTTGTCAATGGTTTCTTTTTGATCTTTTTTGTATTTTTCAATGTTCAGTGTGCAGTTGAATATGTTGGTGTTTTTCAATGTTGAGGTTGTTGAAGTTGTTGGTGTTTTTCAAAGTTGAGGTTGTTGTTGAATTGTTTGGTGTTTTTCATTGTTGAGGTTTTTGTTGAATTTTTTGGTGTTTTTGAATGTTGAGGTTGTTGATGAATTTTTCGGTGTTTTTCATTGTTGAGGTTTTTGTTGAATTTGTTGGTGATTTTCAATGTTGAGTTTCTTGTTGAATTTTTTGATGTTTTTCATTGTTGAGGTAGTTGTTGAATTTTTTTGGTGATTTTCAATGTTGCGTTTGTTGTTGCATTTGTTGGTGTTTATTCCATGTTGAGTTTGTTGAATTTGTTGGTATTTTTCAAAGTTGACGTTGTTGTTGAATTTTTTGGTGTTTTTCAATTTTGCGGTTGTTGTTGAATTTGTTGTTGTTATCAATTTTTC
Organism: Cetorhinus maximus; assembly: GCF_964194155.1. Classification (NCBI taxonomy): domain Eukaryota; kingdom Metazoa; phylum Chordata; class Chondrichthyes; order Lamniformes; family Cetorhinidae; genus Cetorhinus; species Cetorhinus maximus. Next base: position 1,295,443 of record NW_027596107.1, read on the forward strand.
ATTTGTTGAACCTTTTTGTTTTTGTAAAAGTTGAGGTTGTTGTTGAATTTGTTGGTGTTTTTCAATGTTGAGGTTGTTGAAGTTGTTGGTGTTTTTCAAAGTTGAGGTTGTTGTTGAATTTTTTGGTGTTTTTCATTGCTGAGGTTTTTGTTGAATTTTTGGTGTTTTTGAATGTTGAGGTTGTTGATGAATTTTTCGGTGTTTTTCATTGTTGAGGTTTTTGTTGAATTTGTTGGTGATTTTCAATGTTGAGGTTGTTGTTGAATTGTCGGTGATTTTCAATATTGAGGTTGTTGTTGAATTTATTGGTGTTATCAATGTTTTTTTTAAAACTTATTTGTATTTTTCAAAGTTGTGGTTGCAGTTGAATTTTTTGGTGTTTTTCATTGTTGAGGTTGTTGTTGAATTTGTTGGAGTTTTTCAATGTTGAGATTGTTGTTGTATTTGTTGGTATTTTTCAAACTTGAGGTTGGAGTTGAATTTGTTCGTGTTTTTCAAATTTGAGGTTGTTGTTGCATTTTTTGGTATGTTTCATTGTTGGGGTTTTTGTTGGTATTGTTGTTGTATTTGTTGGTATTTTTCAAACTTGAGGTTGGAGTTGAATTTGTTCGTGTTTTTCAAATTTGAGGTTGTTGTTGCATTTTTTGGTATGTTTCATTGTTGGGGTTTTTGTTGAATTTGTTGGTGGTTTTGAATGTTGAGGTTGTTGTTGAATTTGTTGGTGTTTTTCATTGTTGAGGTTGTTGCTGAATTTGTTGGAGTTATTCATTGTTGAGGTTGTTGTTGTATTTGTTGGTGATTTTCAGCAATGAGGTTGTTGTTTTATTTGTTGCTGTTTTTCAAAGTTGAAGTTGTTGTTGAATTTTTTTGTGTTTTTCATTGTTGAGGTTGTCGTTGAATTTGTTGGTGTTTTTGAATGTTGAGGTTGTTTTTGAATTTGTTGGTTGTTTTCTGTATTGATGTTGTTATTGAATTTGTTGGTGTTTTTCAATGTTGTGGTTGTTGTTGAATTTTTTGATGTTTTTAATTGTTGAGGTTGTTGTTGAATTTGTTGGAGTTTATCAATGTTGAGGTTGTTGAATTTTTTGGTGTTTATCAAAGTTGAGGATGATGGTGAATTTTTTGGTATTTTTCATTGTTGAGGTTTTTGTTGAATTCATTGGTGTTATCAATGGTTTTTTTTGACCTTTTTTGTATTTTTCAAAGTTGATGTTGCACTTGAATTTGTTGGTGTACTTCAATGTTGAAGTTGTTGAATTTGTTGGTGTTTTTCAAAGTTGAGGTTGTTGCTGAATTTTATGGTGTATTTCATTGTTGATGTTGTTGTTGAATTTGTTGGTGTTTTTCATTGTTGAGGTTGTTGTTGAATTTGTCGGTGATTTTCAATATTGAGGTTGTTGTTGAATTTATTGGTGTTATCAATGTTTTTTTAAAAACTTGTTTGTATTTTTCAAAGTTGTGGTTGCAGTTGAATTTGTTGGTGTTTTTCAAAGATGAGGTTGTTGTTGAATTCGTTGGTAATTTTCAATGTTGGGGTTGTTGTTGAATTTTTTGGTGTTTTTCATTGTTGAGGTTGTTGTTAAATTTGTTGGTTATTTTCAATATTGAGGTTGTTGTTGAATTTATTGGTGTTATCAATGTTGAATTTGTTGGTGAATTATTTGGTGTTTTTGATTGTTGAGGTTGTTGTTGAATTCATTGGTGTTATCAATGGTTTTTTTTGAACTTATTTGTATTTTTGAAAGTTGAGGTTGCAGTTGAATTTGTTGGTGTTTTGCAATGTTGAGGTTGTTGAATTTGTTGGTGTTTTTCAAGGTTGAGGTTGTTGCTGAATTTTTGATGATTTTCATTGTAGAAGTTGTTGTTGAATTTGTTGGTGTATTTCATTGTTGAGGTTGTTGTTGAATTGTCGGTGATTTTCAATATTGAGGTTGTTGTCGAATTTATTGGTGTTATCAATGTTTTTTTTAAAACTTATTTGTATGTTTCAAAGTTGTGGTTGCAGTTGAATTTGTTGGTGTTTTTCAATGTTGAGGTTGTTGAATTTGTTGGTGTTTTTCAAAGATGAGGTTGTTGTTGAATTCGTTGGTGATTTTCAATGTTGGGGTTGTTGTTGAATTTTTTGGTGTTTTTCATTGTTGAGGTTGTTGTTGAATTTGTTGTTGTTTTTCAGTATTGAGGTTGTTGTTGAATTTGTTGGTGTTTTTGAATATTGAGGTTGTTGTTGAATTTTTTGGTGTTTTTCATTGTTGAGGTTGTTGTTGAATTTGTTGGAGTTTTTCAATGTTGAGATTGTTGTTGTATTTGTTGGTATTTTTCAAACTTGAGGTTGCAGTTGAATTTGTTCGTGTTTTTCAAATTTGAGGTTGTTGTTGCATTTTTTGGTATGTTTCATTGTTGGGGTTTTTGTTGAATTTGTTGGTGGTTTTGAATGTTGAGGTTGTTGTTGAATTTGTTGGTGTTTTTCATTGTTGAGGTTGTTGTTGAATTTGTTGGAGTTATTCATTGTTGAGGTTGTTGTTGTATTTGTTGGTGATTTTCAGCAATGAGGTTGTTGTTTTATTTGTTGCTGTTTTTCAATGTTGAAGTTGTTGTTGAATTCTTTGGTGTTTTTCATTGTTGAGGTTGTCGTTGAATTTGTTGGTGTTTTTGAATGTTGAGGTTTTTTTTTGAATTTGTTGGTTGTTTTCTGTATTGATGTTGTTATTGAATTTGTTGGTGTTTTTCAATGTTGTGGTTGTTGTTGAATTTTTTGATGTTTTTAATTGTTGAAGTTGTTGTTGAATTTGTTGGAGTTTATCAACGTTGAGGTTGTTGAATTTTTTGGTGTTTATCAAAGTTGAGGATGATGGTGAATTTTTTGGTATTTTTCATTGTTGAGGTTTTTGTTGAATTCATTGGTGTTATCAATGGTTTTTTTTGACCTTTTTTGTATTTATCAAAGTTGATGTTGCACTTGAATTTGTTGGTGTACTTCAATGTTGAAGTTGTTGAATTTGTTGGTGTTTTTCAAAGTTGATGTTGTTGCTGAATTTTCTGGTGTATTTCATTGTTGATGTTGTTGTTGAATTTGTTGGTGTTTTTCATTGTTGAGGTTGTTGTTGAATTTGTCGGTGATTTTCAATATTGAGGTTGTTGTTGAATTTATTGGTGTTATCAATGTTTTTTTTAAAACTTGATTGTATTTTTCAAAGTTGTGGTTGCAGTTGAATTTGTTGGTGTTTTTCAAAGATGAGGTTGTTGTCGAATTCGTTGGCGATTTTCAATGTTGGGGTTGTTGTTGAATTTTTTGGTGTTTTTCATTGTTGAGGTTGTTGTTGAATTTATTGGTGTTTTCCAGTATTGAGGTTGTTGTTGAATTTGTTGGTGTTTTTGACTATTGAGGTTGTTGTCGAATTTTTTGGTGTTTTTCTTTGTTGAGGTTGTTGTTGAATTTGTTGGAGTTTTTCAATGTTGAGGTTGTTGTTCAATTTTTTGGTGTTTTTCATCGTTGAGGTTGTCGGTGAATTTGTTGTTGTTTTGCAATGTTGAGGTTGTTTATGAATTTGTTGATAATTTTCAATAATGTTGTTGTTGTTGAATTTATTGGTGTTATCAATGGTTATTTTTTAACTTTTTTGTATTTTTCAAAGTTGAGGTTGCAGTTGAATTTGTTGGTGTTTTTCCAAGTTGAGGTTGTTGTTGAATTTTTGATGTTTTTCATTGTTGAGCTTTTTTTTGAATTTTTGGTGTTTTTCAAAGTTGAAGTTGTAGTAGAATTTTTTGGTGTATTTCATTGTTGAGGTTGTCGGTGAATTTGTTGGTGTTTTTGAATGTTGAGGTTGTTGTTGAAATTGTTTTTGTTTTTCAGTATTGAGGTTGTTATTGAATTTGTTGGTGTTTTTCAATGTTGTGGTTGTTGATGAATTTTTTGGTGTTTTTAATTGTTGAGGTTGTTGTTGAATTAGTTGGAGTTTTTCAATGTTGATGTTGTTGAATTTTTGGTGTTTATCAAAGTTGAGGATGTTGGTGAATTTTTTGGTGTTTTTCAGTGTTGAGGTTGTTGTTGAATTCATTGGTGTTATCATTGGTTTTTTTTGAACACTTCTGTATTTTTCAAAGTTGATGTTGCACTTGAATTTGTTGGTGTTTTTCAATGTTGAGGTTGTTGAATTTGTTGGTGTTTTTCAAAGTTGCGGTTGTTGCTGAATTTTTTGGTGTTTTTCATTGTTGAAGTTGTTGTTGAATATGTTGGTGTTTTTCAAAGTTGAGGTTGTTGTTGAATTTGTCGGTGATTTTCAATATTGAGGTTGTTGTTGAATTTATTGGTGTTATCAATGTTTTTTTTTAAACTTTATTGTATTTTTCAAAGTTGTGGTTGCAGTTGAATTTGTTGGTGTTGTTCAATGTTGAGGTTGTTGAATTTGTTGATGTTTATCAAAGATGAGGTTGTTGTTGAATTCGTTGGTGATTTTCAATGTTGGGGTTTTTATTGAATTTTTTGGTGTTTTTCATTGTGGAGGTTGTTGTTGAATTTGTTGGTGTTTTTCAGTATTGAGGTTGTTGTTGAATTTGTTGGTGTTTTTGAATATTGAGGTTGTTGTTGAATTTTTTGGTGTTTTGCATTGTTGAGGTTATTGTTTAATTTTTTGGTGTTTTTAATTGTTGAGGTTGTTGTTGAATTTGATGGAGTTTTTCAATGTTGAGGAAGTTGAATTTGTTGGTGTTTTTCAAAGCTAGGGATGTTGTTCAATTTTTTGGTGTTTTTCATTGTTGAGGTTGTTGTTGAATTTGTTGGTGTTTTTGAATATTGAGGTTGTTGTTGAATTTTTTGGTGTTTTACATTGTTGAGGTTGTTGTTGAATTTTTTGGTGTTTTTAATTGTTGAGGTTGTTGTTGAATTTGTTGGTGTTTTTCAATGTTGAGGTTGTTGAATTTGTTGGTGTTTTCCAAAGCTAGGGATGTTGTTCAATTTTTTTGTGTTTTTCATTGTTGAGGTTTTGTTGAATTTATTGGTGTTATCAATGTTTTTGTGAATTTTTTTGTATTTTTCAAAGTTGATGTTGAACTCGAATTTGTCGGTGTTTTTCAATGATGAGGTTGTTGAATTTATTGGTGTTTTTCAAAGTTGAGGTTGTTGCTGAATTTTTTGGTGCTTTTCAAAGTTGTGGTTGTTGCTGAATTTTTTGGTGTTTTTCATTGTTGAAGTTGTTGTTGAATTTGTTGGTGTTTTTTATTGTTGAGGTTGTTGTTGAATTTGTCGGTGATTTTCAATATTGAGGTTGTTGTTGAATTTATTGGTATTTTTGAAAGTTGAGGTTGCAGTTGAATTTGTTGATGTTTTTAAAGTTGAGGTTGTTGTTGCATTTTTTGGTGTGTTTCTTTATTGAGGTTGTTGTTGAATTTGTTGGTGGTTTTGAATGTTGAGGTTGTTGTTGAATTTGTTGGTGTTTTTCATTGTTGAGATTGTTGTTGAATTTGTTCGAGTTTTTCATTGTTGAGGTTGTTGTTGTATTTGTTTGCGATTTTCAGCATTGAGGTTGTTGTTTTATTTGTTACTGTTTTTGAAAGTTGAAGTTGTTGTTGAATTTTTTGGTTTTCTTCATTGTTGAGGTTGTCGTTGAATTTGTTGGTGTTTTTGAATGTTGAGGTTGTTGTTGAATTTGTTGGTGTTTTTCAGTATTGAGGGTGTTGTTGAATTTGTTGGTGTTTTTCAATGTTGTGGTTGTTGTTGAATTTTTTGGTGTTTTTAATTGTTGAGGTTGTTGTTGAATTTGTTGGAGTTTTTCAATGTTGAGGTTGTTGAATTTGTTGGTGTTATTCAAAGCTGGGAATGTTGTTGAATTTTTTGGTGTTTTTCATTGTTGAGGTTGTTGTTGAATTTATTGGTGTTATCAATGTTTTTTTTGAACTTTTTTGCATTTTTCAAAGTTGATGTTGCACTCGAATTTGTCGGTGTTTTTCAATGATGAGGTTGTTGAACTTGTTGGTGTTTTTGATAGTTGAGTTTGTTTTTGAATTTTGTGGTGATTTTCAATGTTGAGTTTGTTGTTGAATTTTTTGGTGTTTATGATTGTTGCAGTTGTTGTTCAAATTGTTTGAGTTTTTCAATGTTGAGGTTGTTGTTGATCTTTTTGGTGTTATTCATTGTTGTGGTTGTTGTTGTTGAATTTTATGCTGTTTTGCATTGTTCAGGTTGTAGATGTTGAATTTTTTGATGTCTTTCCTTGCTGAGGTTGTTGTTGAATTTGTTGGTGATTTTCAATGTTGAGTTTGTTGTTGAATGTGTTGGTGTTTTGCAATGTTGAGGTTTTTGTTGAATTTGTTGGTGATTTTCAATATTGAGGTTGTTCTTGAATCTTTTGGTGCTATCAATGGTTTTTGTAACTTTTTTGTATTTTTCAAAGTTGAGGTTGCAGTTGAATTCGTTGGTGGTTTTCAATGTTGAGTTTGTTGTTGAATTTTTTTCCTATTTTTCATTGTTGAGTTTTTTGTTGAATTTGTTGGTGTTTTTGAATATCGAGGTTGTTGTTGAATTTTTTGGTGTTTTTCATTGTTGAGGTTGTTTTTGAATTTGTTGGAGTTATTTAATGTTGAGGTTGTTGTTGTATTTGTTGGTATTTTTCAAAGTTGACTTTGCAGTGGAACTTGTTGGTGTTTTTCAAAGTTGAGGTTGTTGTTGCATTTTTTGGTGTTTTTCATTGTTGAGGTTTTTGTTGAATTTGTTGGTGGTTTTGAATGTTGAGGTTGTTCTTGAATTTGATGGTGTTATCAATGGTATTTTTTGAACTTTTTTGTATTTTTCAAAGTTGATGATGCCGTTGAATTTGTTGGTGTTTTTTAATGTTGAGGTTGTTGAATTTGTTGGTCTTTTTCAAAGCTGAGGTTGCTGTTGAATTTGTTGGTGATATTCAATATAGACGTTGTTGTTGAATTAGTTGGTTTTATCAATATTTATTTTGTTGAAATTTTTTGCATTTTTAAAAGTTGAGGTTGTTGTTGAGTTTGATGGTGCTTTTCAAAGTTGAGGTTGTTGTTGAATGTTTTCGTGTTTTTCATTGTTGAGGTTGTTGCTGAATTTGCTGGTGTTTTTGAATGTTGAGGTTGTTATTGAATTTGTTGGTTTTTTTCATTGTTGAGGTTGTTGTTGTTGAATTTTTTGATGTTTTTCATTGTTGATGTTGTTGTTGATCATTTTGGTGTTCTTAAATGTTGAGGTTGTTGTATTTATTTTTTGGTGTTTTTCAATGTTGAGGTTGTTGTTGAATTTTATGGTGTTTTTCATTGTTGAGGTTGTTGTGTAATTTTTTTGTGTTTTTCAATGTTGAGATGTTTACTGATTTTTATTTGTGTTTTTCATTGCTGAGGTTGTTGTTGAAATTTTTTGGTGTTTTTCGTTGTTGAAGATGTTGTTGAATTTTTTGATGTTAATCATTGCTGAGGTTGTTGTTGAAATTGTTGGTGTTTTTGAATGTTGAGGTTGTTGTTGAATTTTTTGGTGCTTTTCATTGTTGAGGTTGTTGTTGAATTTGCTGGAGTTTTTCAATGTTGAGGTTGTTATTGATTTTTTGGGTTTGTTTCAATGTTGATGTTGTTGTTGAATTTTTTGGTGTTTTTCATTGTTGAGGTTGTGGTTGAATTTTTTGACGATTTTCATTGCTGAGGTTGTTTTTGAATTTGATGGTGTTTTTGAATGCTGAGGTTGTTGTTGAATTTTTTGGTGTTTTTCATGTTTAAGTTGCTGTTGTTGAATTTGTTGGTGATTTTCATTGTTGAGGTTGTTGTTGAATTTGTTGTTGATTTTCAATGTTGACGATGTTGTTGAATTTATTGGTGTTATCAATGGTTTTTTTTGAACTTTTTTGTAATTTTCAAAGTTGAGGTTGCAGTTGAATTTGTTGGTGTTATTCAATGTTGAAGTTGTTGAATTTGTTGGTGTTTTTCAAAGTTGAGTTTGTTGTTGAATTTTACGGTGTTTTTCATTGTTGAGGTTGCTGTGGATCTTTTTGGTGTTTTTCATTGTTGATGTTTATGTTGATTTTTTTGGTGTTATTCATTGTTGAGGTTGTTGTTGTTGAATTTGTTGATGTTTTTAAATTTTGAGGTTGTTGAATTTGTTGGTGTATTTCATTGTTGAGTTTGTTGTTGAATTTGCTGGTGTTTTGGAATGTTGAGATTGTTGTTGAATTTGTTGGTGATTTTCAATATTGAGTTTGTTGTTGAATTTTTTAGTGTTATCGATGGTTTTTTTTGAACTTTTTAGTATTTTTCAAAGTTGATGATGCAGTTGAATTTGTTGGTGTTTTTCACTGTTGAGGTAGTTGAATTTGTTGGTGTTTTTCAAAGTTGAGGTTGCTGTTGAATTGGTTGCTGTTTTTCAAAGTTGAGGTTGCTGTGGAATTTGTTGGTGTTATCAATATTTATATTGTTCAAATTTTTTGTATTTTTCAAAGTTGATGATGCAGTTGAATTTGTTGCTGTTTTTCAGTGTTGGGGTTGTTGAATTTGTTGGTGTTTTTCAAAGTTGAGGTTGTTGTTAAAATATTTGGTTTTTTTCTTTGTTGAGGTTTTTGTTGAACTTGTTGGTGTTTTTGATAGTTGAGTTTGTTGTTAAATTTTGTGGTGATTTTCAATGTTGCGTTTGTTGTTGAATTTTTTTGTGTTTTTTATTGTTGCGGTTGTTGCTGAAATTGTTGGAGTTTTTCAATGTTGAGGTTGTTGTTGATCTTTTGGTGTTTTTCATTGCTTTGGTTGTTGTTGTTCAATTTTTTGGTGTTTTTCATTGTTGAGGTTTTTGTTGAATTTGTTGGTGGTTTTGAATGTTGAGGTTGTTGTTGAATTTTTTGATGTTTTTCATTGTTGAGATTGTTGTTGAATTTGTTGGTGTTATCAATGGTATTTTTAGAACTTTTTTGTATTTTTCAAAGTTGATGATGCAGTTGAAATTGTTGGTGATTTTCAATGTTGAGGTTTTTGTTGAATTTATTGGTGTTATCAATTGTTTTTTTTATTAATTTTTTTGTATTTTTCAAAGCTGAGGTTTCAGTTGAATTGGTTGGTGTTTTGGACTGATGAGGTTGTTGTTGAATTTTTTGATGTTTTTCAATCTTGAGGTTATTGTTGAATTTGTTGGTGATTTTCAATATTGTGGTTGTTGTTGAATTTAATGGTGTTATCAATGGGATTTTAAAATTTTTTTTGAATTTTTCGAAGTTGAGGTTGCAGTTGAATTTGTTGCTGTTTTTCAATGTTGAGGTTGTTGAATTTTTTGGTGTTTTCAAAGTTGAGGTAGTTGTTGCATTTTTTGGTGTTTTTCATTTTTGAGGTTTTTGTTGAATTTGCTGTTGTTTTTGAATGTCGAGGTTGTTGTTGAATTTTTTGATGTTTTTCATTGTTGAGGTTGTTGATGAATTTGTTGGTGATTTTCAATATTGAGGTGGTTGTTGAATTTATGGGTGTTCTCAATGTTTTTTTTTAAACTTTTTGTTTTTTTCAATGTTGAGTTTGTTGAATTTTTTGGTGTTTTTCAAAGTTGAGATTGATGTTGAATTTTTTTGTGTTTTTTATTGTCGTGGTTTTTGTTGAATTTGTTGGTGCTTTTGAATGTTGAGGTTGTTGTTGAAATTTTTGGTGTTTTTCATTGTTGAGGTTTTTGTTGAATTTGTTGGTGTTTTGGAATGTTGAGGTTGTTGTTGAATTTTTTTGTGTTTTTCATTGTCGTGGTTTTTGTTGTAATTGTTGGTGTTTTTGAATGTTGAGGTTGTTGTTGAATTTTTTGGTGATTTTCAATATTGAGGTTGTTGTTGAATTTATTGGTGTTATCAATGTTTTTTTTTAATTTTTTTGAATTTTTCAAAGTTGAGGTTGCAGTTTAATTTTTTGGTGTTTTTCACTGTTGAGGTTTTTGTTGAATTTGATGATGATTTTCAATGTTGAAGTTGTTGTTGAATTTGTTGGTGTTTTTCATTGTTGAGGTTCTTGTTGTTGAATTTTTTGGTGTTTCTCATTGTTGAGATTTTTGTTGAATTTGTTGTTGTTTTTGATTGTTGAGGTTGTTGTTGAATTTTTTGGTGTTTTTCATTGTTGAGGTTGTTGTTGAATTTGCTGGTCTTTTTCAATTTTGAGTTTGTTGAATTTGTTGGTCTTTTTCAAAGTTGAGGTTGTTGTTGAATTTGTTGGTGGTATTCAATATAGAATTGTTGTTGAATTTGTTGGTGTTATCAATGATTATTGTGTTGAACTTTTTTCTATTTTTCAATGTTGAGGTTGTTGAATATGTTGCTGTTTTTCAATGTTGAGGTTGTTGAATTTATTGGTGTTTTTCAAAGTTGAGTTTGTTGTTGAATTTTTTGGTGTTTTTAATTGTTGAGGTTGTTGTTGAATTTGTTGGTGATTTTCAATATTGAGGTTGATGCTGAATTTATTGGTGTTATCAATAGTTTTTTTTAATTTTTTTTGAATTTTTCAAAGTTGAGTTTGCTCTTTAATTTGTTGGTGTTTTTCAATGTTGAGGTAGTTGAATTTTTTGGTGTTTTCGAAGTTGAGGTTGTTGTTGAATTTTTTGGTGTTTTTCATTGTTGAGGTTTTTGTTGAATTTGTTGGTGTTTTTGAATATTGAGGTTGTTGTTGAATTTGTTGGAGTTTTTCAATGTTGAGGTTGTTGTTGTATTTGTTGGTATTTTTCAAAGTTGAGGTTGTTGTTGCATTTTTTTGGTGTTTTTCATTGTTGAGGTTTTTGTTGTTCAATTTTTTGGTGTTTTTCTTTGTTCAGCAACATGTTGTTGAATGTTTTGATATTTGTCTTTGCTGAGGTTGTTGTTGAATTTGTTGGTGATTTTCAATGTTGAGTTTGTTGTTGAATGTGTTGGTGTGTTGCAATGTTAAGGTTTTTGTTGAATTTGTTGGTGATTTTCAATATTGAGGTTGTTGTTGAATTTATTGGTGTTATCAATGGTTTTTCTTTAACTTTTTTGTATTTTTCAATGTTGAGGTTGCAGTTGAATTTGTTGGTGTTTTTCAATTTTGTGGTTGTTGAATTTGTTGGTTTTTTTCATTGTTGAGGTTGTTGTTGAATTTTTTTGGTATTTTTCATTGTTGAGGTTTTTGTTGAATTTGTTGGTGTTTTTGAATATTGAGGTTGTTGTTGAATTTGTTGGAGTTTTTCAATGTTGAGGTTGTTGTTGTTTTTGTTGGTATTTTTCAAAGTTGAGGTTGTTGTTGCATTTTTTGGTGTTTTTCATTGTTGAGGTTTTTGTTGAATTTGTTGGTGGTTTTGAATGTTGAGGTTGTTGTTGAATTTTTTGATGTTTTTCATTGTTGAGGTTGTTGTCGAATTTGTTGGTGTTTTTCAATGTTGAGGATGTTGTTGAATTTATTGGTCTTATCAATGGTTTTTTTGAACTTTTTTGTAATTTTCAAAGTTGAGGTTGCAGTTGAATTTGTTGGTGTTTGTCAATGTTGAGGTTGTTGAATTTGTTGGTGTTTTTCAAAGTTGAGGTTGTTGTTGAATATTACGGTGTTTTTCATTGTTGAGGTTGCTGTGGATCTTTTTGGAATTTTTCAATGTTGAGGTAGTTGAATTTTTTGGTGTTTTCGAAGTTGAGGTTGTTGTTGAATTTATTGGTGTTATCAATGTTTTTTTTTTAATATTTTTGAATTTTTCAAAGTTGAGGTTGCAGTTTAATTTTTTGGTGTTTTTCAATGTTGAGGTTTTTGTTGAATTTGATGATGATTTTCAATGTTGAAGTTGTTGTTGAATTTTTTGGTGTTTTTCAAAGTTGAGATTGATGTTGAATTTTTTTGTGTTTTTTATTGTCGTGGTTTTTGTTGAATTTGTTGGTGCTTTTGAATGTTGAGGTTGTTGTTGAAATTTTTGGTGTTTTTCATTGTTGAGGTTTTTGTTGAATTTGTTGGTGTTTTGGAATGTTGAGGTTGTTGTTGATTTTTTTTGTGTTTTTCATTGTCGTTTTTTTTTGTTGTAATTGTTGGTGTTTTTGAATGTTGAGGTTGTTGTTGAATTTTTTGATGATTTTCAATATTGAGGTTGTTTATGAATTTATTGGTGTTATCAATGTTTTTTTTAAATTTTTTTGAATTTTTCAAAGTTGAGGTTGCAGTTTAATTTTTTGGTGTTTTTCATTGTTGAGGTTTTTGTTGAATTTGATGATGATATTCAATGTTGAAGTTGTTGTTGAATTTGTTGGTGTTTTTCATTGTTGAGGTTCTTGTTGTTGAATTTTTTGGTGTTTCTCATTGTTGAGATTTTTGTTGAATTTGTTGTTGTTTTTGATTGTTGAGGTTGTTGTTGAATTTTTTGGTGTTTTTCATTGTTGAGGTTGTTGTTGAATTTGCTGGTCTTTTTCAATTTTGAGTTTGTTGAATTTGTTGGACTTTTTCAAAGTTGAGGTTGTTGTTGAATTTGTTGGTGGTATTCAATATAGAATTGTTGTTGAATTTGTTGGTGTTATCAATGATTATTGTGTTGAACTTTTTTCTATTTTTCAATGTTGAGGTTGTTGAATATGTTGCTGTTTTTCAATGTTGAGGTTGTTGAATTTGTTGGTGTTTTTCAATGTTGAGTTTGTTGTTGAAAATTTTGGTGATTTTCCAGATTGGGTTGTTGTTGAATTTTTTGGTGTTTTTCATTGCTGAGGTTGTTGTTGAATTTGTCGGTGATTTTCAATATTGAGGTTGTTGCTGAATTTATTGGTGTTAGCAATAGTTTTTTTTAATTTTTTTTGAATTTTTCAAAGTTGAGGTTGCAGTTGAATTTGTTGGTGTTTTTCAATGTTGAGGTAGTTGAATTTTTTGGTGTTTTCGAAGTTGAGGTTGTTGTTGAATTTTTTGGTGTTTTTCATTGTTGAGGTTTTTGTTGAATTTGTTGGTGTTTTTGAATATTGAGGTTTTTGTTGAATTTGTTGGAGTTTTTCAATGTTGAGGTTGTTGTTGTATTTGTTGGTATTTTTCAAAGTTGAGGTTGTTGTTGCATTTTTTGGTGTTTTTCATTGTTGAGGTTTTTGTTGAATTTGTTGGTGGTTTTGAATGTTGAGGTTGTTGTTGAATTTTTTGATGTTTTTCATTGTTGAGATTGTTGTTGAATTTGTTGGTGTTATCAATGGTATTTTTAGAACTTTTTTGTATTTTTCAAAGTTGATGATGCAGTTGAAATTGTTGGTGATTTTCAATATTGAGGTTTTTGTTGAATTTATTGGTGTTATCAATTGTTTTTTTTATTAATTTTTTTGTATTTTTCAAAGCTGAGGTTTCAGTTGAATTTGTTGGTATTTTGGACTGATGAGGTTGTTGTTGAATTTTTTGATGTTTTTCAATCTTGAGGTTTTTGTTGAATTTGTTGTTGTTTTTGAATGTTGAGGTTGTTGTTGAATTTTTTGATGTTTTTCATTGTTGAGGTTGTTGCTGAATTTGTTGGTGTTTTTGAATGTTGAGTTAGTTGTAGAAATTTTTGGTGTTTTTCATTGTTGAGATTGTTGTTGAAATTTTTGGTGTTTTTCAGTCTTGAGGTTTTTGTTGAATTTGTTGGTGTTTATGAATCTTGAGGTTGTTGTGGAATTTTTTGATGTTTTTCATTGTTGAGGTTGTTGTTGAATTTGCTGCTCTTTTTCAATGTAGAGGTTGTTGAATTTGTTGGTGTTTTTCAAAGTTGAGGTTTATGTCGAGTTTGTTGGTGACATTCAATATTGAGGTTGTTGTTGAATTTGTTGGTGATTTTCAATATTGAGGTTGTTGTTGAATTGATTGGTGTTATCAATTATTTTTATATTAATTTTTTGTATTTTTCAAAGTTGAGTTTGTTGTTTTTTTTGGTGTTTTTCATTTTTGATGTTTTTGTTCAATTTGCTGTTGTTTTTGAATTTTGAGGTTGTTGTTGAATTTTTTGATGTTTTTCATTGTTGAGGTTGTTGATGAAATTGTTGGAGTTTTTCTATGTCGAGGTTGTTGTTGAATTTTTTTTGGTGTTTTTCATTGTTGAGGTCGTTGTTGTTGAATTTTCAGATGTTTTTCATTGTTGAGGTTGTTGATGAATTTGTTGTAGTTTTTCTATGTCGAGGTTGTTGTTGAATTTATTGGTGTTTTTCAGTTTTGAGTATTTTGTTGAATTTGTTGTTGTTTAAGAATCTTGAGGTTGTTGATGAATTGATTGGTGTTAACAATTGTTTTTTTTTTTAATTTTTTTCTATTTTTGAAAATTGAGGTTGTTGTTTTTTTTGGTGTTTTTCATTGTTGAGGTTTTTGTTGAATTTGTTGTTGTTTTTGAATGTTGAGGTTTTTGTTGAATTTTTTGATGTTTTTCATTGTTGAGGTTGTTGTTGAATTTTTTGGTGTTGTTCATTATTGAGGTTGTTGTTGAATTTGTTGGAGTTTTTCAATTTTGTGGTTGTTGTTGAATTTGTTGGTGTTTTTCAATGTTGGCGTTGTTGTTGAATTTATTGGAGTTATCAATGTTTTTTTTTTGAAATTTTTTCTATTTTTCAACGTTGAGGTTGCAGTTGAATTTGTTGGTGTTTTTCAAAGTAGACGTTGTTCTTGAATTTTTTGGTGTTTTCATTGTTGAGGCTGCTGTTGAAATTTTTGAAGTTTTTCATTTTTGAGGTTGTAGTTGAATTTGCTGCTCTTTTTCAAAGTTGAAGTTGTGCTTGAATTTGTTGGTGATATTTAATATTGAGGTTGCTGTTGATTTTGTTGGTGATTTTCAATATTGAGGTTTTTGTTGAATTTATTGGTGTTATCAATTGTTTTTTTTATTAATTTTTTTGTATTTTTCAAAGCTGAGGTTTCAGTTGAATTTGTTGGTATTTGGACTGATGAGGTTGTTGTTGAATTTTTTGATGTTTTTCAAACTTGAGGTTATTGTTGAATTTGTTGGTGATTTTCAATATTGTGGTTGTTGTTGAATTTAATGGTGTTATCAATGGGTTTTTTAAAATTTTTTTGAATTTTTCAAAGTTGAGGTTGCAGTTGAATTTGTTGCTGTTTTTCAATGTTGAGGTTGTTGAATTTTTTGGTGTTTTCAAAGTTGAGGTAGTTGTTGCATTTTTTGGTGTTTTTCATTTTTGAGGTTTTTGTTGAATTTGCTGTTGTTTTTGAATGTCGAGGTTGTTGTTGAATTTTTTGATGTTTTTCATTGTTGAGGTTGTTGATGAATTTGTTGGTGATTTTCAATATTGAGGTGGTTGTTGAATTTATGGGTGTTATCAATGTTTTTTTTTAAACTTTTTGTTTTTTTCAATGTTGAGGTTGTTGAATTTTTTGGTGTTTTTCAAAGTTGAGATTGATGTTGAATTTTTTTGTGTTTTTTATTGTCGTGGTTTTTGTTGAATTTGTTGGTGCTTTTGAATGTTGAGGTTGTTGTTGAAATTTTTGGTGTTTTTCATTGTTGAGGTTTTTCTTGAATTTGTTGGTGTTTTGGAATGTTGAGGTTGTTGTTGAATTTTTTTGTGTTTTTCATTGTCGTGGTTTTTGTTGAAATTGTTGGTGTTTTTGAATGTTGAGGTTGTTGTTGAATTTTTTGGTGATTTTCAATATTGAGGTTGTTGTTGAATTTATTGGTGTTATCAATGTTTTTTATTAATTTTTTTGAATTTTTCAAAGTTGAGGTTGCAGTTTAATTTTTTGGTGTTTTTCATTGTTGAGGTTTTTGTTGAATTTGATGATGATTTTCAATGTTGAAGTTGTTGTTGAATTTGTTGGTGTTTTTCATTGTTGAGGTTCTTGTTGTTGAATTTTTTGGTGTTTCTCATTGTTGAGATTTTTGTTGAATTTGTTGTTGTTTTTGAATGTTGAGGTTGTTGTTGAATTTTTTGTTGTTTTTCATTGTTGAGGTTGTTGTTGAATTTGCTGGTCTTTTTCAATTTTGAGTTTGTTGAATTTGTTGGACTTTTTCAAAGTTGAGGTTGTTGTTGAATTTGTTGGTGGTATTCAATATAGAATGGTTGTTGAATTTGTTGGTGTTATCAATGATTATTGTGTTGAACTTTTTTCTATTTTTCAATGTTGAGGTTGTTGAATATGTTGCTGTTTTTCAATGTTGAGGTTGTTGAATTTGTTGGTGTTTTTCAAAGTTGAGTTTGGTGTTGAAAATTTTGGTGATTTTCCAGATTGGGTTGTTGTTGAATTTTTTGGTGTTTTTCATTGTTGAGGTTGTTGTTGAATTTGTTGGTGATTTTCAATATTGAGGTTGTTGCTGAATTTATTGGTGTTATCAATGGTTTTTTAAAAATTTTTTTGAATTTTTCAAAGTTGAGGTTGCAGTTGAATTTGTTGGTGTTTTTCAATGTTGAGGTAGTTGAATTTTTTGGTGTTTTTCATTGTTGAGGTTTTTGTTGAATTTGTTGTTGTTTTTGAATGTTGAGGTTGTTGTTGAATTTTTTGATGTTTTTCATTGTTGAGGTTGTTGCTGAATTTGTTGGTGATGAATCTTGAGGTTGTTGAATTTGTTGGTGTATTTCAAAGTTGAGGTTTGTGTCGAATTTGTTGGTGACATTCAATATTGAGGTTGTTGTTGAATTTGTTGGTGATTTTCAATATTGAGGTTGTTGTTGAATTGATTGGTGTTATCAATTATTTTAATATTAATTTTTTATATTTTTCAAAGTTGAGTTTGTTGTTTTTATTGGTGTTTTTCATTTTTGAGGTTTTTGTTGAATTTGCTGTTGTTTTTGAATGTTGAGGTTGTTGTTGAATTTTTTGATGTTTTTCATTGTTGAGGTTGTTGATGAAATTGTTGGAGTTTTTCTATGTCGAGGTTGTTGTTGAATTTTTTTTGGTGTTTTTCATTGTTGAGGTCGTTGTTGTTGAATTTTCAGATGTTTTTCATTGTTGAGGTTGTTGATGAATCTATTGGTGTTTTTCAGTTTTGAGGTTTTTGTTGAATTTGTTGGTGTTTAAGAATCTTGAGGTTGTTGTTGAATTGATTGGTGTTATCAATTGTTTTTTTTTTAATTTTTTTGTATTTTTCAAAGTTGAGGTTGTTGTTTTTTTTGGTGTTTTTCATTGTTGAGGTTTTTGTTGAATTTGTTGTTGTTTTTGAATGTTGAGGTTGTTGTTGAATTTTTTGATGTTTTTCATTGTTGAGGTTGTTGTTGAATTTTTTGGTGTTGTTCATTGTTGAGGATGTTGTTGAATTTGTTGGAGTTTTTCAATGTTGTGGTTGTTGTTGAATTTGTTGGTGTTTTTCAATGTTGAGGTTGTTGAATTTGTTGGTGTTTTTCAAAGTTGAGGTTGTTGTTGTATTATTTGGTGTTGTTAATTGTTAAGGTTTTTGTTGATTTGTGTGGTGTTTTTGAATGTTGAGATTGTTGTTGAATTTTCGATTGTTTTTCATCGTTGAGGTTCTTGTTGAATTTGTTGGAGTTTTGCAATGTTGGCGTTGTTGTTGAAATTATTGGAGTTATCAATGTTTTTTTTTGAAATTTTTTCTATTTTTCAACGTTGAGGTTGCAGTTGAATTTGTTGGTGTTTTTCAAAGTAGACGTTGTTGTTGAATTTTTTGGTGTTTTCATTGTTGAGGCTGTTGTTGAAATTTTTGAAGTTTTTCATTTTTGAGGTTGTAGTTGAATTTGCTGTTCTTTTTCAATGTTGAAGTTGTGGTTGAATTGTTGGTGATATTTAATATTGAGGTTGTTGTTGATTTTGTTGGTGATTTTCAATATTGAGGTTTTTGTTGAATTTATTGGTTTTATCAATTGTGTTTTTTATTAATTTTTTTGTATTTTTCAAAGCTGAGGTTTCAGTTGAATTTGTTGGTATTTTGGACTGATGAGGTTGTTTTTGAATTTTTTGATGTTTTTCAATCTTGAGGTTATTGTTGAATTTGTTGGTGATTTTCAATATTGTGGTTGTTGTTGAATTTAATGGTGTTATCAATGGGTTCTTTAAAATTTTTTTGAATTTTTCAAAGTTGAGGTTGCAGTTGAATTTGTTGCTGTTTTTCAATGTTGAGGTTGTTGAATTTTTTGGTGTTTTCAAAGTTGAGGTAGTTGTTGAATTTTTTGGTGTTTTTCATTTTTGAGATTTTTGTTGAATTTGCTGTTGTTTTTGAATGTTGAGGTTGTTGTTGAATTTTTTGATGTTTTTCATTGTTGAGGTTGTTGATGAATTTGTTGGAGATTTTCAATATTGAGGTGGTTGTTGAATTTATGGGTGTTATCAATGTTTTTTTTAAAACTTTTTGTTTTTTTCAATGTTGAGGTTGTTGAATTTTTTGGTGTTTTTCAAAGTTGAGATTGATGTTGAATTTTTTTGTGTTTTTTATTGTCGTGGTTTTTGTTGAATTTGTTGGTGCTTTTGAATGTTGAGGTTGTTGTTGAAATTTTTGGTGTTTTTCATTGTTGAGGTTTTTGTTGAATTTGTTGGTGTTTTGGAATGTTGAGGTTGTTGTTGAATTTTTTTGTGTTTTTCATTGTCGAGGTTTTTGTTGAATTTGTTGGTGTTTTTGAATGTTGAGGTTGTTGTTGGATTTTTTGATGTTTTTCATTGTTGAGGTTATTGTTTAATTTGCTGGTCTTTTTCAACGTTGAGTTTGTTGAATTTGTTGGGCTTTTTCAAAGTTGAAGTTGTTGTTGAATTTGTTGGTGATATTCAACATAGAGTTGTTGTTGAATTTGTTGGTGTTATCAATTATTATCGTGTTGAACTTTTTTTCTTTTTTTAATAAGTTGAGGTTGTTGAATTTGTTGCTGTTTTTCAAAGTTGAGTTTGTTGTTGAGTATTTTGGTGATTTTCAATGTTGAGGTTTTTGTTGAATTTGTTGTTGTTTTTGAATGTTGAGGTTGTTGTTGAATTTTTTGATGTTTTTCATTATTGAGGTTGTTGCTGAATTTGTTGGTGATTTTCAATATTGAGCTTGTTGTCGTATTTATTGGTGTTATCAATGGGTTTTTTTGAATTCTTTTGAATTTTTCAAATTTGAGGTTGCAGTTGAATTTATTTTGGTGTTTTTCATTCTTGAGGTCGTTGTTGTTGAATTTTCTGATGTTTTTCATTGTTGAGGTTGTTGATGAATTTGTTGGTGATTTTCAATATTGAGGTATTTGTTGAATTTATTGTCGTTTTGCAATGTTGAGATTGTTGTTGAATTTGTTGGTGTTTTTCAAAGTTGAAGTTGTTGTTGAATTTTTTGGTGATTTTAATTGTTAAGGTTTTTGTTCAACTTGATGGTGTTTTTGAATGTTGAGGTTGTTGTTTAATTTTTTGGTTTTTCTCATTACTGATGTTCTTGTTGAATTTGTTGCTGTTTTTCAAAGTTGAGTTTGTTGTTGAGTATTTTGGTGATTTTCAATGTTGAGGTTTTTGTTGAATTTGTTGTTGTTTTTGAATGTTGAGGTTGTTGTTGAATTTTTTGATGTTTTTCATTATTGAGGTTGTTGCTGAATGTGTTGGTGATTTTCAATATTGAGGTTGTTGTCGTATTTATTGGTGTTATCAATGGGTTTTTTTTGAATTCTTTTGAATTTTTCAAATTTGAGGTTGCAGTTGAATTTATTTTGGTGTTTTTCATTCTTGAGGTCGTTGTTGTTGAATTTTCTGATGTTTTTCATTGTTGAGGTTGTTGATGAATTTGTTGGTGATTTTCAATATTGAGGTATTTGTTGAATTTATTGTCGTTTTGCAATGTTGAGATTGTTGTTGAATTTGTTGGTGTTTTTCAAAGTTGAAGTTGTTGTTGAATTTTTTGGTGATTTTAATTGTTAAGGTTTTTGTTCAACTTGATGGTGTTTTTGAATGTTGAGGTTGTTGTTTAATTTTTTGGTTTTTCTCATTACTGATGTTCTTGTTGAATTTGTTGGTGTTTTTCAAAGTTGAGGTTGTTATTGAACTTTTTGGTGCTTTTCAGTGTTGAGGTTTTTGTTGAATTTGTTGGTGTTTATGAATCTTGAGGTTGTTGTTGAATTATTTGATGTTTTTCATTTTTGAGGTTGTTGTTGAATTTGCTGCTATTTTTCAATGTTGATGTTGTTGAATTTGTTGGTGTTTTTCAAAGTAGAGGTTGTTGTCGAATTTGTTGGTGATATTCAATATTGAGGTTGTTGTTCAATTTTATGGTTATTTTCAATATTGAGGTTGTTGTTGAATTGACTGGTGTTATCAATTGTTTTTTTTTTAATTTTTTTGTATTTTTCAAAGTTGAGGTTGTTGTTTTTTTAGTGTTTTTCATTGTTGAGGTTTTTGTTGAATTTGTTATTGTTTTTGAATGTTGATCTTGTTGTTGAATTGTTTGATGTTTTTCATTGTTGAGGTTGTTGCTGAATATGTTGGTGATTTTCAATGTTGAGTTAGTTGTTGAATTTTTTGGCGTTTTTCATTGTTGAGGTTGTTGTTGAAATTGTTGGAGTTTTTCAACGTCGTGGTTGTTGTTGAATTTATTGGTGATTTTCATTGTTGAGGTCGTTGTTGTTGAATTTTTTGATGTTTTTCATTGTTGAGGTTGTTCATGAATTTGTTGGTGATTTTCAATATTGAGGGTGTTGTTGAATTTATTGGTGTTAACAATGTTTGTTAAACAACCTTTTTGTGTTTTTCAAATTTGAGGGTGCAGTTGAATTTGTTGTTGTTTTTCAATGTAGAAATTGTTGAATTTGTTGTTGTATTTCAAATTTGAGGTTGTTGTTTAATTTTTTGGTGGTTTTTCATTGTTGAGGTTGATGTTGAATTTCATGGTGGTTTGGAATGTTCAGGTTGTTGTTGAATTTTTTGATGTTTTTCATTGTTGAGGTTTTTTTTGAATTTGATGATGATTTTGAATGTTGAGGTTGTTGTTGAATTTGTTGGTCTTTTTCATTGTTGAGGTTGTTGTTGTTGAATTTTTTGATGTTTTTCATTGCTAAGGTTTATGTTGAATTTGTTGGTGTTTTGCAATGTTGAGGATAATGTTGCATTTTTGGTGTTTTTCATTGTTCATGTTTATGTTGTATTTGATGGTGGTTTGGAATGTTCAGGTTGTTGTTGAATTTTTTGATGTTTTTCATTGTTGAGGTTATGGTGTTTTTCATTCTTGCGATTTATGTTGAATTTGTTAGTGTTTTTGAATGTTAAGGTTGCAGTTGAATTTTTTGATGTTTTTCATTGTTGAGGTTGTTTGTTGAATTGGCTGTTCTTTTTCAATGTTGAGGTTGTTGAATTTGTTGGTGTTTTTCAAAGTTGAGGTTGTTGTTGAATTTGTTGGTGATATTCAATATTGAGGTTGTTGTTGAATTTGTTCGTGTTTTTCAATGTTGGGGTTGTTGTTGAATTTTTTTGTGTTTTTCATTGTTGAGGTTTTTGTTGAATTTTGTTGGTGTTTTTCAATGTCGGGGTTGTTGCTGAATTTGTTGGTGTTTTTCATTGTTGAGGTTGCGTTGTTGAATTTATTGATGTTTAGTTTTGTTGAGGTTATTGTTCAATATGTTGGTGATTTTCAACATTGAGGTTGTTGTTGAATTTATTGGTGTTATCAATGTTTTTTAAAAACTTTTTTGTATTTTTCAAAGTTGAGGTTGCTGTTGAATTTATTGGTGTTTTTCATTGTCGAGGTTGTTGTTGAATTTGCTGGTCTTTTACAATGTTGAGGTTTTTGAAATTTGGTGTTTTTCAAAGTTGAGGTTGTTTTTGAATTTTTTGGTGATTTTCAATATTGAGGTTGTTGCTGAATTTTCTGGTATTATCAATATTTTTTTAAAAACTTATTTGTATTATTCAAAGTTGATGTTGCAGTTGAATTTATTGGTGTTTTTCAAAGTTGAGGTTTATTTTGCAGTTTTTGGTGTTATTCAATGATGAGGCTGTTGTTGAATTTGTTGGTTTTTTTGAATTTTGAGGTTGTTGTTGAATTTGTTGTTGATTTTCAATATTGAGGTTGTTGTTGAATTTGTTCGTGTTTTTCAATGTTGGGGTTGTTGTTGAATTTTTTTGTGTTTTTCATTGTTGAGGTTGTTGTTGAATTTGTTGGTGTTTTTCAATGTTGGGGTTGTTGTTATTGAATTTATGGATATTTATCATTGTTGAGGTTGTTGTTGAATATGTTGGTGATTTACAATATTGAGGTTGTTGTTGTATTTATTGGTGTTATCAATGTCTTTTTAAAAAACTTTTTTGTATTTTTCAAAGTTGAGGTTGCAGTTGAATTTTTTGATATGTTTCATTGTTGAGGTTGTTGTTGAATTTGCTGGTCTTTTTCAATGTTGAGGTTGTTGAATTTGTTGGTGTTTTTCAAAGTGGAGGTTGTTGTTGAATTTGTTGGTGATATTCAATATTGAGGTTGTTGTTGAATTTGTTGGTGTTGTCAATTTTTTTTTTATTGAACATTTTTGTATTTTTAAAAGTTGAGGTTGTTCTTGAATTTGTTGGTGTTTTTCATTGTTGAGGTTTTTGTTGAATTTGTTGTTTTTTTTTGAATTTTGAGGTTGTTGTTGAATTTGTTGCTGATTTTCAATATTGAGGATGTTGTTGAATTTGTTGGTGTTTTTCAATGTTGGTGTTGTTGTTGATATTTTTGGTGTTTTTCAACGTTGAGGTTGTTGAATTTGTTGGTGTTTTTCATTGTTGAGGTTGTTGTTGAGTTTGTTGTTTTTTTTGAATGTTGAGGTTGCTGAATCTGTTGATGTTTTTCAAAGTTGTGATTCTGGTTGAATTTTTTGGTGTTTTTCAATGTTGAGATTTTTGTTGAATTTGTTGGTTTTTTTGTATTTTGAGGTTCTTGAATCTGTTGGTGTTTTTCATTGTTGAGGTTTATGTTGAATTTGTTGGTGTCTTTCAATGTTGAGGTTGTTGATGAATTTTTTGGTGTTTTACACCGTTGAGGTTTTTGTTGAATTTGTTGGTGTTTTTGAATGTTGAGATTGTTACTAAATTTTTCGGTGTTTTTCATTTTTGAGGTTGTATTTGAATTGTTGGTCATTTTCAATATTGAGTTTGTAGTTGAATTTGTCGGTGTTTTTCAATGTTGAGTTTTTTGAATTTATTGGTGTTTTTCAAAGTTGAGGTTCTTGTTGAATATTTTGGTGTTTTTCAAAGTTGAAGTTGTTGTTGAATTTGTAGGTGATATTTAATATTGAGCTTATTGTTGAATTTATTGGTTTATTCAGTGTTTTTTTTTGAATCTTTTTGAATTTTTCAAAGTTGAGGTTGTAGTTGAATTTTTTGGTGTTTTTTATTGTTCAGGTCGTTGTAGAATTTGTTGGTGTTTTCGAATGTTGAGGTTGTTGTTGAATTTGTTGGTGATTTTCAATGTTGAGGTTGTTGTTGAATAAGTTGTTTTTTTAATTTTGACGTTGTTGTTGAATTTGTTGGAGATTTTCAATATTGAGGTTGTTGTTGAATTTGTTCGTGTTTTTCAATGTTGGGGTTGTTGTTGAATTTTTTTGTGTTTTTCATTGTTGAGGTTGTTGTTGAATTTGTTGGTATTTTTCAATGCTGGTGTTGTTGTTGAATTTTTTGGTGTTCTTCATTGTTGAGGTTGTTGTTGTTGAATTTATTAATGTTCATCATTGTTGAAGTTGTTTTTGAAAATGTTGCTGATTTTCAATATTGATGCTGTTGTTGAATTAATGGATGTTATCAACGTTTTCTTAAAAACTTTGGTGTATTTTTCAAAGTTGAGGTTGCAGTTGAATTTATTGGTATTTTTCAAAGTTGAGGTTGTTGTTGAATTTGCTGGTTTTTTCAATGTTGAGGTTGTTGAATTTGTTGGTGTTTTTCAAAGTTGAGGTTGTTGTTGAATTTGTTGGTGATATTCAATATTGAGGTTGTTGTTGAATTTGTTCGTGTTTTTCAATTTTGGGGTTGTTGTTGAATTTTTTTGTGTTTTTCATTGTTGAGGTTTTTGTTGAATTTTGTTGGTGTTTTTCAATGTCGGGGTTGTTGCTGGATTTGTTGGTGTTTTTATTTGTTGAGGTTGCGTTGTTGAATTTATTGATGTTTAGTTTTGTTGAGGTTATTGTTAAACATGTTGGTGATTCTCAATATTGAGGTTGTTGTTGAATTTATTGGTGTTATCAATGTTTTTTAAAAACTTTTTTGTACTTTTCAAAGTTGAGGTTGCTGTTGAATTTATTGGTGTTTTTCATTGTCGAGGTTGTTGTTGAATTTGCTGGTCTTTTACAATGTTGAGGTTTTTGAAATTTGGTGTTTTTCAAAGTTGAGGTTGTTGTTGAATTTGTTGGTGATATTCAATATTGAGGTTGTTGTTGAATTTGTTGGTGTTTTTGAAAGTTGAGGTTGTTGTTGAATTTGTTCGTGTTTTGCAATGTTGAGGTTGTTGAATTTGTTGGTGTTATTCAGTGATGAGGCTGTTGTTGAATTTGTTTGTTTTTTTTTGAATTTTGAGGTTGTTGTTGAATTTGTTGGTGATTTTCAATATTGAGGTTGTCGTTGAATTTGTTGGTGTTTTTCAATGCTGGGGTTGTAGTTGAATATTTTGGTGCTTTTCATTGTTGAGGTTGTGTTGTTGAATTTATTGATGTTTGTCATTGTTGAGGTTGTTGTTGAATATATTGGTGACTTTCAGTATTGAGGTTGTTTTTGAATTTATTGGTGTTATCAATGTCATTTTAAAAACTTATTTGTATTTTTCAAAGTTGAGGTTGCAGTTGAATTTATTGGTGTTTTTCAAAGTTGAGGTTTATTTTGCATTTTTTGGTGTTATTCAATGAGGAGGCTGTTGTTGAATTTGTTGGTATTTTTGAATTTTGAGGTTGTTGTTGAATTTGTTGGTGATTTTCAATATTGAGGCTGTTGTTGAATTTGTTCGTGTTTTTCAATGTTGGGGTTGTTGTTGAATTTGTTGGTTTTTTTAAATTTTGAGGTTGTTGTTGAATTTGTTGGTGATTTTCAATGTTGAGTTTGTTGTTGAATATGTTGGTTTTTTTTAATTTTGAGGTTGTTTTTGAATTTGCTGGTGATTTTCAATATTGAGGTTGTTGTTGAATTTGTTCGTGTTTTTCAATGTTGGGTTTGTTGTTGAATTTTTTTGTGTTTTTCATTGTTGAGGTTGTTGTTGAATTTGTTGGTGTTTTTCAATGTTGGGGTTGTATTTGTTGAATTTATTGATGTTTATCATTGTTGAAGTTGTTGTTGAATATGTTGCTGATTTTCAATATTGAGGCTGTTGTTGAATTTATGGGTTTTATCAACGATATTTAAAAATCTTTTTTGTATTTTTCAAAGTTGAGTTTGCAGTTGAATTTATTTGTGTTTTTCAAAGTTGAGGTTGTTGTTGAATTTGCTGGTTTTTTCAATGTTGAGGTTGTTGAATTTGTTGGTGTTTTTCAAAGTTGAGGTTGTTGTTGAATTTTTTCGTGTTGTTAATTGTTGATGTTTTTGTTGAATTTGTTGGTGTTTTTGAATGTTGAGGTTGTTGTTGCATTTTTCGGAGTTTTTCTTTGTTGAGGTTGTTGTTGAATTTGTTGGTTTTTTTGAATGTTGAGGTTTTTGTTGAATTTGTTGGTGTTTTTCATTGTTGAGATTGTTGTTGAATTTTTTTGTATTTTTCATTGTTGAGGTTGTTGTTGAATTTGTTGGTGATATTCAGTATTGAGGTTGTTGTTAAATTTGCTGGTGTTTTTGAATGTTGAGGTTGTTGTTGAATTTGTTGCTGATTTTCAATATTGAGGTTGTTGTTGAATTTGTTGGTATTTTGCAATGTTGAGGTTGTTGAATTTGTTGGTGTTTTTCAAAGTTGAGGTTGTTGTTGAATTTTTTCGTGTTGTTAATTGTTGATGTTTTTGTTGAATTTGTTGGTGTTTTTGAATGTTGAGGTTGTTGTTGCATTTTTCAGAGTTTTTCTTTGTTGAGGTTGTTGTTGAATTTGTTGGTTTTTTTGAATGTTGAGGTTTTTGTTGAATTTGTTGGTGTTTTTCATTGTTGAGGTTGTTGTTGAATTTTTTTGTATTTTTCATTGTTGAGGTTGTTGTTGAATTTGTTGGTGTTTTTCAATGTTGTGGTTGTTGTTGAATTTATTGATGTTTTTCATTGTTGAGGTTGTTGTTGAATTTGTTGGTGATTTTCAATATTGAGGTTGTTGTTGAATTTATTGGTGTTATCAATGTTTTTTTAAAAACTTTTTTGTATTTTTCAAAGTTGAGGATTTTTATGCATTTTTTGGTGTTTTTCATTCTTGCGATTTATGTTGAATTTGTTAGTGTTTCTGAATGTTGAGGTTGCAGTTGAATTTTTTGATGTTTTTCATTGTTGAGGTTGTTGTTGAATTGGCTGGTCTTTTTCAATGTTGAGGTTGTTGAATTTGTTGGTGTTATTCAAAGTTGAGGTTGTTGTTGAATTTGTTGTTGATATTCAATATTGAGGTTGTTGTTGAATTTGTTCGTGTTTTTCAATGTTGGGGTTGTTGTTGAATTTTTTTGTGTTTTTCATTGTTGAGGTTTTTGTTGAATTTTGTTGGTGTTTTTCAATGTCGGGGTTGTTGCTGAATTTGTTGGTGTTTTCCATTGTTGAGGTTGCGTTGTTGAATTTATTGATGTTTAGTTTTGTTGAGTTTATTGTTCAATATGTTGGTGATTTTCAATATTGAGGTTGTTGTTGAATTTATTGGTGTTATCAATGTTTTTAAAAAACTTTTTTGTATTTTTCAAAGTTGAGGTTGCTGTTGAATTTATTGGTGTTTTTCATTGTCGAGGTTGTTGTTGAATTTGCTGGTCTTTTACAGTGTTGAGGTTTTTGAAATTTGGTGTTTTTCAAAGTTGAGGTTGTTTTTGAATTTGTTGGTGATATTCAATATTGAGGTTGTTGTTGAATTTGTTGGTGTTTTTGAATGTTGAGGTTGTTGTTGAATTTGTTGGTTTTTTTGAATGTTGTGGTTGTGGAATCTGTTGGTGTTTTTCAAAGTTGTGGTTTTGGTTGAATTTTATGGTGTTTTTCATTGTTGAGGATGTAGTTGAATTTTTTGGTGTTTTTCATTGTTGAGGTTTCTGTTGAATTTATTGGTTTTTTTGTATGTTGAGCTTATTGAATAGGTTGGTGTTTTTCAAAGTTGAGATTGTTGTTGAATGTCTTGGTGTTTTTCATTGTTGAGGTTTTTCTTGAATTTGTTGGTCTCTTTGAATGGTGAGGTTGTTGATGAATTTTTTGGTGTTTTTCATTGTTGAGGTTTTTGTTGAATTTGTTGGTGTTTTTGAATGTTGAGATTGTTACTGAATTTATCGGTGTTTTTCATTGTTGAGGTTGCATTTGAATTTGTTGGTGATTTTCAATGTTGAGGTTGTTGTTGAATTTGTTCGTTTTTTTGAATTTTGAGGTTGTTGTTGAATTTGTTGGTGATTTTCAATATTGAGGTTGTTGTTGAATTTTTTTGTGATTTTCATTGTTGAGGTTGTTGTTGAATTTGTTGGTGATTTTCAGTAATGAGGCTGTTGTTGAATTTGTTGGTGTTTTTCAATGTTGGAATTGTTGAATTTTTTGGTGTTTTTCATTGTTGAGGTTGTTGTTGAATTTGTTGACGATTTTCAATGTTGAGTTTGTTGTTGAATTTCTTGGTATTTTTCAATATTGACGTTGTTGTTGAATTTTTGGTATTTTTCATTTTTTAAGTTGTTGTTGTTGAATTTTTTGATCTTTTTCATTGTTGAGGTTGTTGTTGAATTTGTTGGTGATTTTCAATATTGAGGTTGTTGTTGAATTTATTGGTGTTATCAATGTAATTTTTTATTGTTTTTGTACTTTTCACTGTTGATGCTGCAGTTGAATTTTTTGGTGTTTTTAAAAGTTGAGGTTGTTGTTGAATTTTTTGGTATATTTCATTGTTGAGGTTTTTGTTGAATTTTATGGTGTTTTTGAATGTTGTTGTTGTTGTTGAATTTTTTGATGTTTTTCATTGTTGAGGTTATTGTTGAATTTGCTGGTCTATTTCAATGTTGAGGTTGTTGCTGAATTTGTTGGTGATATTCAATATTGAGGTTTGAGTGGAATTTGTTGGTGTTATCAATTTCCATTTTGCTGAACTTATTTGTATTTTTAAAAGATGAGGTTGTTGTTGAATTTGTGGCTGTTTTTCAAAGTTGAGTTTCTTGTTGAATATTTTGGGGTTTTTCAATGTTGGGTTGTTGTTGAATTGTATGGTGTTTTTCATTGTTGAGGTTGTTGTTGAATTTCTTGGAGTTTTTCAATGTTGAGGTTTTTGAATTTGTTGGTGTTTTTCAAAATTGAGGATCTGGTTGAATTTTTTACTGTTTTTCAATGTTGAGGTTGTTGCATTTGTTGGTGTTTTTCAAATTTGAGGTTGTTGTTGAATTGTTTGGTGTTTTCCATTGTTGAGGTTGCGTTGTTGAATTCATTGATGTTTAGTTTTGTTGAGTTTATTGTTCAATATGTTGGTGATTTTCAATATTGAGTTTGTTGTTGAATTTATTGTTGTTATCAATGTTTTTTAAAAACTTTTTTGTATTTTTCAAAGTTGAGGTTGCTGTTGAATTTATTGGTGTTTTTCATTGTCGAGGTTGTTGTTGAATTTGCTGGTCTTTTACAGTGTTGAGGTTTTTGAAATTTGGTGTTTTTCAAAGTTGAGGTTGTTTTTGAATTTTTTGGTGATATTCAATATTGAGGTTGTTGTTGAATTTGTTGGTGTTTTTGAATGTTGAGGTTGTTGTTGAATTTGTTGGTGTTTTTGAATGTTGAGGTTGTTGTTGAATTTGTTGGTTTTTTTGAATGTTGAGGTTGTGGAATCTGTTGGTGTTTTTCAAAGTTGTGGTTTTGGTTGAATTTTATGGTGTTTTTCATTGTTGAGGATGTAGTTGAATTTTTTGGTGTTTTTCATTGTTGAGGTTTCTGTTGAATTTATTGGTTTTTTTGTATGTTGAGCTTATTGAATAGGTTGGTGTTTTTCAAAGTTGAGATTGTTGTTGAATGTCTTGGTGTTTTTCATTGTTGAGGTTTTTCTTGAATTTGTTGGTCTCTTTGAATGGTGAGGTTGTTGATGAATTTTTTGGTGTTTTTCATTGTTGAGGTTTTTGTTGAAATTGTTGGTGTTTTTGAATGTTGAGATTCTTACTGAATTTATCGGTGTTTTTCATTGTTGAGGTTGCATTTGAATTTGTTGGTGATTTTCAATGTTGAGGTTGTTGTTGAATTTGTTGGTGATTTTCAATAATGAGGCTGTTGTTGAATTTGTTGGTGTTTTTCAATGTTGGAGTTGTTGAATTTTTTTGTGATTTTCATTGTTGAGGTTGTTGTTGAATTTGTTGACGATTTTCAATGTTGAGTTTGTTGTTGAATTTCTTGGTATTTTTCAATATTGACGTTGTTGTTGAATTTTTTGGTATTTTTCATTTTTTAAGTTGTTGTTGTTGAATTTTTTGATCTTTTTCATTGTTGAGGTTGTTGTTGAATTTGTTGGTGATTTTCAATATTGAGGTTGTTGTTGAATTTATTGGTGTTATCAATGTATTTTTTTAATTTTTTTGTACTTTTCACTGTTGATGTTGCAGTTGAATTTTTTGGAGTTTTTAAAAGTTGAGGTTGTTGTTGAATTTTTTGGTGTATTTCATTGTTGAGATTTTTGTTGAATTTTATGGTGTTTTTGAATGTTGTTGTTGTTGTTGAATTTTTTGATGTTTTTCATTGTTGAGGTTATTGTTGAATTTGCTGGTCTTTTTCAATGTTGAGGTTGTTGTTGAATTTGTTGGTGATATTCAATATTGAGGTTTGAGTGGAATTTGTTGGTGTTATCAATTTTCATTTTGCTGAACTTTTTTGTATTTTTAAAAGATGAGGTTGTTGTTGAATTTGTTGCTGTTTTTCAAAGTTGAGTTTCTTGTTGAATATTTTGGCGTTTTTCAATGTTGAGTTGTTGTTGAATTGTATGGTGTTTTTCATTGTTGAGGTTGTTGTTGAATTTCTTGGAGTTTTTCAATGTTGAGGTTGTTGAATTGCTTACTGTTTTTCAATGTTGAGGTTGTTGCATTTGTTGGTGTTTTTCAAATTTGAGGTTGTTGTTGAATTGTTTGGTGTTTTTCATTGTTGAGGTTGTTGTTGAATTTGCTGGTCTTATTCAATTTTGAAGTTGTTGAATTTGTTGGAATTTTCAAAATTGAGGTTGTTGTTGAATTTGTTGGAGTTTTTCAAAGTTGAGGTTTTTGAATTTGTTGGTGATTTTCAATATTGAGGTTGTTGTTGAATTTGTTGGTGTTTTTCAATGTTGGGGTTGTTGTTGAATTTTTTCGTGTTTTTCATTGTTGAGGTTGGTGTTGAATTTCTTGGAGTATTTCAACGTTGAGGTTGTTGTTGAATGTATTGGTGTATTTCATTGTTGAGGGTTATGTTGAATTTGTTGGTGTCTTTGAATGTTGAGGTTGTTGATGAATTTTTTGGTGTTTTTCATTGTTAAGGTTGTATTTGAACTTGTTGGTGTTTTTGAATGTTGAGGTTGTAGTTGAATTTGTTGGTGTTTTTCAATGTTGTGGTTGTTGTTGAAACTGTCATTGTATTTCAATGTATAGGTTTTTGAATTTGTTGGTGTTTTGCAATGTTGAGGTTGTTGTTGACTTTGTTGGTGATTTTCAATATTGAGGTTGTTGTTGAATTTATTGGTGTCATCAATGGTTTTTTTTAAACTTTTTTGTAATTTTCAAAGTTGAGTTTCCATTTGAATTTGTTGGTGTTTTTCAAAGTTGTGGTTGTTGTTGAATTTGTTGGTGTTTTTGAAGTTGTGGTTGTTGTTGAATTTTTTGATGTATTTCATTGTTGAGGTTGTTGTTGATTTGCTGCTCTTTTTGAATGTTGTGGATGAATTTGATGGTGTTTTTCAAAGTTGAGGTTGTTGTTGAATTTGTTGTTGATATTCAATATTGAGGTTGTTGTTGAATTTGTTGGAGTTATCAATTTTTATTTTGTTGAACATTTTTGTATTTTTAAAAGTTGAGGTTGTTGTTGAATTTGTTGGTGTTTGTTGGTGATTTTCAATATTGAGGTTGTTGAAATTATTGGTGTTATCAATGGTTTTTTTCTGAACTTTTTGGTATTTTTCAAAGTTGAGGTTGCAGTTGAATTTGTTGGGGATTTGAAATGCTGAGGTTGTTGAATGTGTTGGCGTTTTTCAAAGTTGATAATGTTGTTGAATTTTTTGCTGTTATTCATTGTTAAGGTTTTTGTTGAATTTGTTGGTTTTTCTGAATGTTGAGGTTGTTGTATCGGTTGTTGTTTTTCAAAGTTGATGTTGTTGTTGAATTTTTTGGTGTTTTTCATTTTTGAGGTTTTTGTTGAATTTGTTGTTGTCTTTGAATGTTGAGGTTTTTGATAAATTTTTTGGTGTTTTTCATTCTTGAGGTTTCTGTTGAATTTGTTGGTGTTTTTGAATGTTGAGATTGTTTTTGAATTTTTAGGTGATTTTCATTTTTGAGGTTGTAGTTGAATTAGTTGGTGATTTTCAATATTGAGGTTGTTGTTGAATTTGTTAGTGTTTTTCAATGTTGAGGTTTTTGAATTTGTTGGTGTTTTGCAAACATTGATGTTGTTGTTGAATATTTTCGTGT
The DNA here is from genome assembly GCF_964194155.1 of Cetorhinus maximus. NCBI lineage: Eukaryota > Metazoa > Chordata > Chondrichthyes > Lamniformes > Cetorhinidae > Cetorhinus > Cetorhinus maximus. Next base: position 1,326,891 of record NW_027596107.1, read on the forward strand.
TTTTCATAGTTGAGGTTGTTGTTGAATTTGTTGGAGATTTTCCATAATGAGGTTGTTGTTGAATTTATTGGTGTATTCAATGTTTTTTTTAATGTTTTTGTATTTTTCAAAGTTGAGGTTGTAGTTGAATTTGTTCCTGTTTTTTCAATGTTGAGGTTGGTGCTTTTTTCAAAGTTGAAGTTGTTGTTGAATTTTTTGGTGTTTTTCTTTGTTGAGGTTGTTGTTGAATTTGTTGTTGTCTTTTAACGTTGAGGTTGTTGATGAATTTTTTGATGTTTTTCATTGTTGAGGTTGTTGTTGAATTTGTTGGTGCTTTTGAATGTTGTGGTTGTTATTGAATTCGTTGGTGATTTTCAATATTGAGGTTGTTGTTGAATTTGTTGGTGTTTTTCAATATTGGAGTTGTTGAATTTTTTGGTGTTTTTCATTGTTGAGGTTGTTGTTGAATTTGTTGACGATTTTCAATGTTGAGTTTGTTGTTGAATTTCTTGGTATTTTTCAGTATTGACGTTGTTGTTGAATTTTTTGGTATTTTTCATTTTTTAAGTTGTTGCTGTTGAATTTTTTGATGTTTTTCATTGTTGAGGTTGTTGTTGAATTTGTTTTTGATTTTCAATATTGATGTTGTTGTTGAATTTATTGGTGTTATCAATGTATTTTTAAATTTTTTTTGTACTTTTCACTGTTGATGCTGCAGTTGAATTTTTTGTTGTTTTTAAAAGTTGAGGTTGTTGTTGAATTTTTTGGTATATTTCATTGTTGAGATTTTTGTTGAATTTAATGGTGTTTTTGAATGTTGTTGTTGTTGAATTTTTTGATGTGTTTCATTGTTGAGGTTGTTGTTGAATTTGTTGGTGATATTCAATATTGAGGTTTGAGTGGAATTCGTTGGTGTTATCAATTTTCATTTTGTTGAACTTTTTTGTATTTTAAAGATGAGCTTGTTGTTGAATTTGTTGCTGTTTTTCAATGTTGAGGTTATTGAATTTGTTGGTGTTTTTTCAAAGTTGAGTTTCTTGTTGAATATTTTGGCGTTTTTCAATGTTGGGTTGTTGTTGAATTGTATGGTGTTTTTCATTGTTGAGGTTGTTGTTGAATTTCTTGGAGTTTTTCAATGTTGAGGTTGTTGAATTAGTTGGTGTTTTTCAAAATTGAGGATCTGGTAGAATTTTTTGCTGTTTTTCAATGTTGAGGTTGTTGCATTTGTTGGTGTTTTTCAAATTTGAGGTTGTTGTTGAATTTTTTGGTGTTTTTCATTGTTGAGGTTGTTGTTGAATTTGCTGGTCTATTTCAATGTTGAGGTTGTTGAATTAGTTGGTGCAATACAACATTGAGGTTGTTGTTGAATTTGTAAGTGTTTTTGAATGTTCAGGATGTTGTTCAATTTTTCGATGTTTTTCTTTGTTCAGATCTTTCTTGAATTTGTTGGTGTTTTCGAATGATGAGGTTGTTGTTGAATTTTTTGATGTTTTTAATTGTTGAGGTTGTTGTTGAATTTGTTGGTGATATTCAACATTGAGGTTGTTGTTGAATTTGTTGGTGTTATCAATTTTTAATTTGTTGAACATTTTTGTATTTTTAAAAGTTGATGTTGTTGTTGAATTTGTTGGTGTTTTTCATTGTTGAAGTTGCTGTTGAATTTGTTGGTGTTTGTGAATGTTGAGGTTGTTGTTGAATTTGTTGCTGATTTTCAATATTGAGGTTGTTGTTGAATTTGTTGGTGTTTTTCATTTTTGGAGTTGTTGTTGATATTTTTGGTATTTTTCATTACTGTGGTTGTTGTTGAATTGCTTAGAGTTTTTAAACGATGAGGTTGTTGAATTCGTTGGTGTTTTTCAAAGTTGAGGATATAGTTGAAATTTTTTGTATTTTTCATTGTTGAGGTTTTTGTTGAATTTGTTGGTTTTTTTGAATGTTGAGGTTTTTGAATCTGTTGGTGTTTTTCAAAGTTGAGGGTCTGGTTGAATTTTTTGTTGTTTTTCATTGATGACGTTTCTGTTGAATTTGTTGGTGTCTTTGAATGTTGAGGTTGTTGATGAATTTTTTGGTGTTTTTCATTGTTGAGGTTTTTGTTGAATTTGTTGGTGTTTTTCAAAGTTGAGGTTGTTGTTGAATTTTTTGGTGTTTTTCATTGTTGAGGTTTTTGTTGAATTTGTTGGTGTTTTGGAATGTTGAGGTTGTTAATGAATTTGTTGCTGTTTTTCAATTTTGAGGTTGTTGAATTTGTTGGTGTTATTCAAAGTTGAGGTTGTTGTTGTATTTGTTGCTGTTTTTCAATTTTGAGGTTCTTGAATTTGTTGGTGTTATTCAAAGTTGAGGTTGTTATTGTATTTTTTGCTGTTTTTAATTGTTAACGCTTTTGTTGAATTTGTTGGTGTTTTGAATGTTGAAGTTGTTGATGAATTTTTGGGTGTTTTTCATTGTTGAGTTTCTTGTTGAATTTGTTGGAGTTTTTCAATGTTGAGGTTGTTGTTTAATTTGTTGGTGTTTTGCAATGTTGACGTTGTTCTGGAATTTATAGGTGTTATCAACAGTGTTTTTTTGAAATTTTTTCTATTTTTCAACGTTGAGGTTGCAGTTGAATTTGTTGGGGTTTTTCAAAGTTGAGATTGTTGTTCAATTTTTTGGTGTTTTTCATTGTTGAGGTTGTTGTTGAATTTTTTAATGTTTTTCATTGCTGAGTTTTTGTTGAATTTGCTGCTCTTTTTCAATGTTGAGGCTGTTGTTGAATTTGTTGGTGATATTCAATATTGAGGTTGTTGTTGAATTTATTGGTGTTATCAATTGTTTCTTTAAAAAATTTTTTGTATTGATTTTGTTGTTGAATGAATTTGTTGGGATTGTTCATTGTTGAGGTTGATGTTGAATTAATTGCTGTTTTTCAATGTTGAGGTTTTTGAATTTGTTGGTGTTTTTCAAAGTTGAGGTTGTTGTTGTATTTTTTGGTGTTTTTAAATGTTAAGGTTTTTGTTGAATTTGTTGGTGTTTTTGAATGTTGAGGTTGTTTATGAATTTTTCGTTGTTTTTCATTGTTGATGTTTTTGTTGAATTTGTTGTTGTTTTGAATGTTGAGGTTGTTGTTGAAATTTTTGTGTTTTGCAATGTTGAGATTGTTGTTGAATTTGCTGGTGTTTTTCAAAGATGAGGTTGATGTTGAATTTTTTGGTGTTTCTAATTGTTAAGGTTTTTGTTGGATTTCTTGGTGATTTTGAATGTTGAGGTTGTAGTTGAATTTTTTGCTGTTTTTCATTGTTGAGGTTGTTGTTGTTGAAGTTTTTGATGTATTTCATTTCTGAGGTTGTTGTTGAATTTGTTGGTGATTTTCAATATTGAGGTTGTTGTTGAATTTATTGGTGTTATCAATGTTTTTTTTAAATCTTTTTTTTCAAAGTTGAAGTTGCAGTTGATTTTGTTGGTGTTTTTCAATGAAGAACTAGTTGAATTTGTTGTGGTTTTTCAAAGTTGAGGTTGTTGTTGAATTTTTTGGTGTTTTTCATTGTTGAGGTTGTTGTTGAATTTGTTGGTGATTTTCAATATTGAGGTTGTTGTTGAATTTATTGGTGGTTTCAATGGTTTTTTTTGTTCTTTTTTTTTCAAAGTTGAAGTTGCAGTTGATTTTGTTGGTGTTTTTCAATGAAGAGCAAGTTGAATTTGTTGTTGTTTTTCAAAGTTGAGGTTGTTGTTGAATTTTTTGGTGTTTTTCATTGTTGAGGTTGTTGTGGAATTTTTTGGAGTTTTTCATTTTTGAGATTGTTGTTGAATTTGTTGGTGATTTTCAATGGCTAGGTTGTTGTTGAATTTTTGGTTGTTTTTCATTGTTGAGGTTGTTTATGAATTTGTTGGTGATTTTCAATATTGAGGTTGTTGTTGAATTTATTGGTGTTATCAATATTTTTTTTACACTTTTTTGTGTTTTTCAATGTTGAGGTTGTTGAATTTGCTGGTGTTTTTCAAAGTTGAATTTGTTGTTGTTTTTTTGGTTTTATTCAATATTGAGGTTGTTGTTGAATTTGTTGGTGTTTTTCAAAGTTGAGGTTGTTGTTGAATTTTTTGGTGTTTTTCAATTTTGAGGTTGTTGTTGTTTAATTATTTGATGTTCTTCATTGTTGACGTTGTTGTTGAATTTGCTGCTCTTTTTCAATGTTGAGGCTGTTGTTGAATTTGTTGGTGATGTTCAATATTGAGGTTGTTGTTGAATTGGTTGGTGATTTTCAATTTTGAGTTTGTTGTTGAATTTGTTGGTGTTTTGCAATTTTGTGGTTTATGTTGAATTTTTTGGTGTTTTTCATTCTTGAGGTTTATGTTGAATTTGATGGTGGTTTGGAATGTTCAGGTTGTTGTTGAATTTATTGATGTTTTTCATTGTTGAGGTTGTTGAATTATTTGGTGTTTTCAAAGTTGAGGTTGTTGTTGAATTTTTTGGTTTTTTTCATTGTTAAGGTTTTTGTTGAATTTGTTGTTGTTTTTGAATGTTGAGGTTGTTGTTGAATTTTTTTGCGTTTTTCATTGTTGAGGTTGTTGTTGAATTTGCTGGTCTTTTTCAAAGTTGACTTTGTTGAATTTGTTGGTCTTTTTCAAAGTTGAGGTTGCTGTTGAATTTGTTGGTGATATTCAATATAGAGTTGTTGTAGAATTTGTTGATGTTATCAATTATTATTGTGTTGAACTTTTTTCTATTTTTCAAAGTTGAGGTTGTTGAATTTGTTGCTGTTTCTCAATGTTAAGGTTGTTGAATTTGTTGGTGTTTTTCAAAGTTGAGTTTGTTGTTGAATATTTTGCTGATTTTCAATGTTTTGTTGTTGTTGAATTTTTTTGGTGTTTTTCATTGTTGAGGTTGTTGTTGAATTTGTTGGTGATTTTCAATATTGATGTTGTTGTTGAATTTATTGGTGTTATCAATGGTTTTACTTTAATTTTTTTGAATTTTTCAAAGTTGAGGTTGCAGTTGAATTTGTTGGTGTTTTTAAATGTTGAGGTTGTTGAATTTTTTGGTGTTTTCGAAGTTGAGGTTGTTGTAGAGTTTTTTGGTGTTTTTTATTGTTGAGGTTTTTGTTGAATTTGTTGTTGTTTTTGAATGTTGAGGTTGTTGTTGAATTTTTTTGACGTTTTTCATTGTTGAGGTTGTTGTTGAAATTGTTGGAGTTTTTCAATGTTGAGGTTGTTGTTGAATTTTTTGATGCTTTTCATTTTGAGGTTGTTGTTGAATTTGTTGGTGATTTTCAATATTGAGGTTGTTGTTGAATTTATTGGTGTTATCAATGTTTTTTTTAAATCTTTTTTTTCAAAGTTGAAGTTGCAGTTGATTTTGTTGGTGTTTTTCAATGAAGAACTAGTTGAATTTGTTGTGGTTTTTCAAAGTTGAGGTTGTTGTTGAATTTTTTGGTGTTTTTCATTGTTGAGGTTGTTGTTGAATTTGTTGGTGATTTTCAATATTGAGGTTGTTGTTGAATTTATTGGTGGTTTCAATGGTTTTTTTTGTTCTTTTTTTTTCAAAGTTGAAGTTGCAGTTGATTTTGTTGGTGTTTTTCAATGAAGAGCAAGTTGAATTTGTTGTTGTTTTTCAAAGTTGAGGTTGTTGTTGAATTTTTTGGTGTTTTTCATTGTTGAGGTTGTTGTGGAATTTTTTGGAGTTTTTCATTTTTGAGATTGTTGTTGAATTTGTTGGTGATTTTCAATGGCTAGGTTGTTGTTGAATTTTTGGTTGTTTTTCATTGTTGAGGTTGTTTATGAATTTGTTGGTGATTTTCAATATTGAGGTTGTTGTTGAATTTATTGGTGTTATCAATATTTTTTTTACACTTTTTTGTGTTTTTCAATGTTGAGGTTGTTGAATTTGCTGGTGTTTTTCAAAGTTGAATTTGTTGTTGTTTTTTTGGTTTTATTCAATATTGAGGTTGTTGTTGAATTTGTTGGTGTTTTTCAAAGTTGAGGTTGTTGTTGAATTTTTTGGTGTTTTTCAATTTTGAGGTTGTTGTTGTTTAATTATTTGATGTTCTTCATTGTTGACGTTGTTGTTGAATTTGCTGCTCTTTTTCAATGTTGAGGCTGTTGTTGAATTTGTTGGTGATGTTCAATATTGAGGTTGTTGTTGAATTGGTTGGTGATTTTCAATTTTGAGTTTGTTGTTGAATTTGTTGGTGTTTTGCAATTTTGTGGTTTATGTTGAATTTTTTGGTGTTTTTCATTCTTGAGGTTTATGTTGAATTTGATGGTGGTTTGGAATGTTCAGGTTGTTGTTGAATTTATTGATGTTTTTCATTGTTGAGGTTGTTGAATTATTTGGTGTTTTCAAAGTTGAGGTTGTTGTTGAATTTTTTGGTTTTTTTCATTGTTAAGGTTTTTGTTGAATTTGTTGTTGTTTTTGAATGTTGAGGTTGTTGTTGAATTTTTTTGCGTTTTTCATTGTTGAGGTTGTTGTTGAATTTGCTGGTCTTTTTCAAAGTTGACTTTGTTGAATTTGTTGGTCTTTTTCAAAGTTGAGGTTGCTGTTGAATTTGTTGGTGATATTCAATATAGAGTTGTTGTAGAATTTGTTGATGTTATCAATTATTATTGTGTTGAACTTTTTTCTATTTTTCAAAGTTGAGGTTGTTGAATTTGTTGCTGTTTCTCAATGTTAAGGTTGTTGAATTTGTTGGTGTTTTTCAAAGTTGAGTTTGTTGTTGAATATTTTGCTGATTTTCAATGTTTTGTTGTTGTTGAATTTTTTTGGTGTTTTTCATTGTTGAGGTTGTTGTTGAATTTGTTGGTGATTTTCAATATTGATGTTGTTGTTGAATTTATTGGTGTTATCAATGGTTTTACTTTAATTTTTTTGAATTTTTCAAAGTTGAGGTTGCAGTTGAATTTGTTGGTGTTTTTAAATGTTGAGGTTGTTGAATTTTTTGGTGTTTTCGAAGTTGAGGTTGTTGTAGAGTTTTTTGGTGTTTTTTATTGTTGAGGTTTTTGTTGAATTTGTTGTTGTTTTTGAATGTTGAGGTTGTTGTTGAATTTTTTTGACGTTTTTCATTGTTGAGGTTGTTGTTGAAATTGTTGGAGTTTTTCAATGTTGAGGTTGTTGTTGAATTTTTTGGTGTTTATCATTGTTGGGGTCGTTGTTGTTGAATTTTTTGATGTTTTTCATTGTTGAGGTAGTTGATGAATTTGTTGGTGATTTTCAATATTGAGGTTGTTTTTGAATTTATTGGTGTTATCAATGTTTTTTTCAAAACTTTTTTGTGTTCTTCAGTGTTGAAGTTGTTGAATTTGTTGGTGATTTTCAATGTTGAGGTTGTTGTTGAATTTTTTGTTGTTTTTCATTGCTGAGGTTGTTGTTGCATTTGTTTGGGATTTTCCATATTGAGGTTGTTGTTGAATTTATTGGTGTTATCAATGGTTTTTTTTGAACTTTTTTGTATTTTTCAAAGTTGAGGTTGCACTTGAATTTGTCGGTGTTTTTCAATGCTGAGGTTGTTGTTCAATTTTTTGGTCTTTTCATTGCTGAGGTTTTTGTTGAATTTGTTGGTGTTTATGAATGTTGAGGTTGTTGATGAATTTTTTGGTGTTGTTCATTGTTGAGGTTGTTGTTGAATTTGTTGGTGATTTTCAATGTTGAGGTTGTTGAATTTTTGGTGTTTTTCAAAGTTGAGGTTGTTGTTGTACTTGTTGCTGTTTTCCAATTTTGAGGTTGTTGAATTTGTTGGTGTTATTCAAAGTTGAGGTTGTTATTGTATTTTTTGGTGTTTTTAATTGTTAAGGCTTTTGTTGAATTTGTTGGTGTTTTGAATGTTGAGGTTGTTGATGAATTTTTGGGTGTTTTTCATTGTTGATGTTCTTGTTGAATTTGTTGGAGTTTTTCAATGTTGAGGTTGTTGTTTAATTTGTTGGTGTTTTGCAATGTTGACGTTGTTCTGGAATTTATAGGTGTTATCAATAGTGTTTTTTTGAAATTTTTTCTATTTTTCAACGTTGAGGTTGCAGTTGAATTTGTTGGGGTTTTTCAAAGTTGAGATTGTTGTTGAATTTTTTGGTGTTTTTCATTGTTGAGGTTGTTGTTGAATTTTTTAATGTTTTTCATTGTTGAGTTTTTGTTGAATTTGCTGCTCTTTTTCAATGTTGAGGCTGTTGTTGAATTTGTTGGTGATATTCAATATTGAGGTTGTTGTTGAATTTATTGGTGTTATCAATTGTTTCTTTAAAAATTTTTTTGTATTGATTTTGTTGTTGAATGAATTTGTTGGTATTGTTCATTGTTGAGGTTGTTGTTGAATTAATTGCTGTTTTTCAATGTTGAGGTTTTTGAATTTGTTGGTGTTTTTCAAAGTTGAGGTTGTTGTTGTATTTTTTGGTGTTTTTAAATGTTAAGGTTTTTGTTGAATTTGTTGGTGTTTTTGAATGTTGAGGTTGTTTATGAATTTTTGGGTGTTTTTAATTGTTGAGGTTCTTCTTGAATCTGTTGGTGTTTTGCAATGTTGACGTTGTTGTTGAACTTATTGGTTTTATCTATGGGTTTTTTTGAATTTTTTTCTATTTTTCAACGTTGAGGGTGCAGTTGAATTTGTTGGTGTTTTTCAAAGTTGAGGTTGTTGTTGAATTTTTTGGTGTTTTTCATTGTTGATGATGTTGTTGAATTTTTTGATGTTCTTCATTGCTGAGGTTGTTGTTGAATTTGCTGCTCTTTTTCAATGTTGAGGTTGTTGTTGAATTTGTTGGTGATTTTCAATGTTGAGCTTGTTGTTGAGTTTGTTGGTGTTTTGCAATTTTGAGGTTTATGTTGAATTTTTTGGTGTTTTTCATTGTTGATGTTTATGTTGAATTTGATGGTGGTTTGGAATGTTCAGGTTGTTGTTGGATATTTTGATGTTTTTCATTGTTGAGGTTGTTGAATTATTTGGTGTTTTCAAAGTTGAGGTTGTTGTTGAATTTTTTGGTGTTTTTCATTGTTGAGGTTTTTGTTGAATTTGTTGTTGTTTTTAAATGTTGAGGTTGTTGTTGAATTTTTTTGCGTTTTTCATTGTTGAGGTTGTTGTTGAAATTGTTGGAGTTTTTCAATGTTGAGGTTGTTGTTGAATATTTTGGTGTTTATTATTGTTGGGGTCGTTGTTGTTGAATTTTTCGATGTTTTTCGTTGTTGAGGTAGTTGATGAATTTGTTGGTGATTTCAATATTGAGGTTGTTTTTGAATTCATTGGTGTTATCAATGTTTTTTTCAAAACTTTTTTGTGTTTTTCAATGTTGAGGTTGTTGAATTTGTTGGTGATTTTCATTGTTGAGGTTGTTGTTGTTGAATTTTTTGTTGTTTTTCATTGCTGAGGTTGTTGTTGAATTTGTTAGGGATTATCCATATTGAGGTTGTTGTTGAATTTATTGGTGTTATCAATGGTTTTTTTTGAACTTTTTTGTATTTTTCAAAGTTGAGGTTGCACTTGAATTTGTCGGTGTTTTTCAATGTTGAGGTTGTTGTTGAATTTTTTGGTCATTTCATTGCTGAGGTTTTTGTTGAATTTTTTGGTGTTTTTCAAAGTTGAGGTTGTTGTTGAATTTGTTGGTGATATTCAATATTGAGGTTGTTGTTGAATTTATTGGTGTTATCAATTGTTTTTTTTTTAAAAATTTTGTATTGATTTTGTTGTTGAATGAATTTGTTGGTGTTGTTCATTGTTGAGGTTGTTGTTGAATTAATTGGTGTTTTTCAATGTTGAGGTTGTTGAATTTGTTGGTGTTTTTCAAAGTTGAGGTTGTTGTTGTATTTTTTGGTGTTTTTAATTGTTAAGGTTTTTGTTGAATTTGTTGGTGTTTTTGAATGTTGAGGTTGTTTATGAATTTTTGGGCGTTTTTCATTGTTGAGGTTCTTCTTGAATTTGTTGGAGTTATTCAATGTTGAGGTTGTTGTTGAATTTGTTGGTGTTTTGCAATGTTGACGTTGTTGTTGAATTTATTGGTTTTATCTATGGGTTTTTTTGAATTTTTTTCTATTTTTCAACGTTGAGGTTGCAGTTGAATTTGTTCGTGTTTTTCAAAGTTGAGGTTGTTGTTGAATTTTTTGTTGTTTTTCATTGTTGATGATGTTGTTGAGTTTTTTGATGTTCTTCATTGTTGAAGTTGTTGTTGAATTTGCTGCTCTTTTTCAATGTTGAGGTTGTTGTTGAATTTGTTGGTGATTTTCAATGTTGAGTTTGTTGTTGAGTTTGTTGGTGTTTGGCAATTTTGAGGTTTATGTTGAATTTTTTGGTGTTTTTCATTGTTGATGTTTATGTTGAATTTGATGGTGGTTTGGAATGTTCATGTTGTTGTTGAATTTTTTGATGTTTTTCATTGTTGAGGTTGTTGAATTATTTGGTGTTTTCAAAGTTGAGGTTGTTGTTTAATTTTTTGATGTTGTTCATTGTTGAGGTTTCTGTTGAATTTGTTGTTGTTATTGAATGTTGAGGTTGTTGTTGAATTTTTTTGTATTTTTCAAAGTTGAGGTTGCAGTTGAATTTGTTGGTGCTTTTCAGTGTTGAGGTTTTTGTTGAATTTGTTGGTGTTTATGAATCTTGAGGTTGTTGTTGAATTGATTGGTGTTATCAATTGTTTTTTTTTAAATTTTTTTGTATTTTTCAAAGTTGAGGTTGTTGTTTTTTTTGGTGTTTTTCATTGTTGAGGTTGTTGTTGAATTTTTTGGTGTTGTTCATTGTTGAGGTTGTTGTTGAATTTGTTTGAGTTTTTCGATGTTGAGGTTGTTGTTGAATTTGATGGTGTTGTTCAATGTTGAGGTTGTTGAATTTGTTGGTGTTTTTCAAAGTTGAGTTTGTTGTTGTATTTTTTGGTGTTTTTAATTGTTATGGTTTTTGTTGAATTTGATTGTGTTTTTGAATGTTGAGGTTGTTGATGAACTTTTGAGTGTTTTTCATTGTTGAGGTTCTTGTTGAATTTGTTGGATTTTTTCAATGTTGAGGTTGTTGTTGAATTTGTTGGTGTATTGCAATGTTGACGTTGTTGTTAAATTTATTGGTGTTATCAATGGTATTTTTTGACATTTTTTCGATGTTTCAACGTTGAGGTTGCTGTTGAAATTGTTGGTGTTCTTCAAAGTAGAGGTTGTTGTTGAATTTTTTGGTATTTTTCATTGTTGAGATTGTTGTAGAATATTTTGATGTTTTTCATTGTTGAGGTTGTTGTTAAATTTGCTGCTCTTTTTCAATGTTGAATTTGTTGTTGAATTTGATGGTGATATTCAATATTGAGGTTGTTGTTGAATTTGTTGGTGATTTTCAATATTGAGGTTGTTGTTGAATTTATTGGTGTTATGAATTGTATTTTTAAAAATTTTTTGTATTTTTCAAAGTTGAGGTTATTGTTTTTTTGTTGTTTTTCATTGTTGAGGTTTTTGTTGAATTTGTTGGTGTTTTTGAATGTTGAGGTTGTTGTTGAATTTGTTGGTGTTTTTCAAAGTTGAGGTTGTTGTTGAATTTTTTGGTGTTTTTCATTTTTGAGATTGTTGTTGAATTTGTTGGTGATTTTCAATGGTTAGGTTGTTGTTGAATTTTTGGTTGTTTTTCATTGTTGAGGTTGTTTATCAATTTGTTGGTGATTTTCAATATTGAGGTTGTTGTTGAATTTATTGGTGTTATCAATATTTTTTTTACACTTTTTTGTGTTTTTCAATTTTGAGGTTGATGAATTTTCTGGTGTTTTTCAAAGTTGAATTTGTTGTTGAATTTTTTGGTTTTATTCAATATTGAGGTTGTTGTTGAATTTGTTGGTGTTTTTCAAATTTAAGGTTGTTGTTGAATTTTTTGGTGTTTTTCAATTTTGAGGTTGTTGTTGTTTAATTATTTGGTGTTCTTCATTGTTGACGTTGTTGTTGAATTTGCTGCTCTTTTTCAATGTTGAGGCTGTTGTTGAATTTGTTGGTGATGTTCAATATTGAGGTTGTTGTTGAATTGGTTGGTGATTTTCAATGTTGAGTTTGTTGTTGAATTTGTTGCTGTTTTGCAATTCTGTGGTTTATGTTGAATTTTTTGGTGTTTTTCATTCTTGAGGTTTCTTTTGAATTTGATGGTGGTTTGGAATGTTCAGGTTGTTGATGAATTTTTTGGTGTTGTTCATTGTTGAGGTTGTTGTTGAATTTGTTGGTGATTTTCAATGTTGAGCTTGTTGTTGAGTTTGTTGGTGTTTTGCAATTTTGAGGTTTATGTTGAATTTTTTGGTGTTTTTCATTGTTGATGTTTATGTTGAATTTGATGGTGGTTTGGAATGTTCAGGTTGTTGTTGAATTTTTTGATGTTTTTCATTGTTGAGGTTGTTGAATTATTTGGTGTTTTCAAAGTTGAGGTTGTTGTTTAATTTTTTGGTGTTTTTCATTGTTGAGGTTTTTGTTGAATTTGTTGTTGTTTTTGAATGTTGAGGTTGTTGTTGAATTTTTTTGTATTTTTCAAAGTTGAGGTTGTTGTTTTTTTTTTGGTGTTTTTCATTGTTGAGGTTGTTGTTGAATTTTTTGGTGTTGTTCATTGTTGAGGTTGTTGTTGAATTTGTTGGAGTTTATCAATGTTGAGGTTGTTGTTGAATTTGATGGTGTTGTTCAATGTTGAGGTTGTTGAATTTGTTGGTGTTTTTCAAAGTTGAGTTGTTGTTGTATTTTTTGGTGTTTTTAATTGTTGAATTTTTTGGTGTTGTTCATTGTTGAGGTTGTTGTTGAATTTGTTGGAGTTTATCAATGTTGAGGTTCTTGATGAATTTGTTGGATTTTTTCAATGTTGAGGTTGTTGTTGAATTTGTTGGTGTTTTGCAATGTTGACGTTGTTGTTAAATTTATTGGTGTTATCAATGGTATTTCTTGACATTTTTTCGATTTTTCAACGTTGAGGTTGCTGTTGAAATTGTTGGTGTTCTTCAAAGTAGAGGTTGTTGTTGAATTTTTTGGTATTTTTCATTGTTGAGATTGTTGTAGAATATTTTGATGTTTTTCATTGTTGAGGTTGTTGTTAAATTTGCTGCTCTTTTTCAATGTTGAGGTTGTTGTTGAATTTGATGGTGATATTCAATATTGGGGTTGTTGTTGAATTTGTTGGTGATTTTCAATATTGAGGTTGTTGTTGAATTTATTGGTGTTATGAATTGTATTTTTAAAATTTTTTTGTATTTTTCAAAGTTGAGGTTATTGTTTTTTTGTTGTTTTTCATTGTTCAGGTTTTTCTTGAATTTGTTGGTGTTTTTGAATGTTGAGGTTGTTGTTGAATTTGTTGGTGTTTTTCAAAGTTGAGGTTGTTGTTGAATTTTTTGGTGTTTTTCATTTTTGAGATTGTTGTTGAATTTGTTGGTGATTTTCAATGGTTAGGTTGTTGTTGAATTTTTGGTTGTTTTTCATTGTTGAGGTTGTTTATCAATTTGTTGGTGATTTTCAATATTGAGGTTGTTGTTGAATTTATTGGTGTTATCAATATTTTTTTCACACTTTTTTGTGTTTTTCAAATTTGAGGTTGTTGAATTTGCTGGTGTTTTTCAAAGTTGAATTTGTTGTTGAATTTTTTGGTTTTATTCAATATTGAGGTTGTTGTTGAATTTGTTGGTGTTTTTCAAATTTAAGGTTGTTGTTGAATTTTTTGGTATTTTTCAATTTTGAGGTTGTTGTTTAATTATTTGATGTTCTTCATTGTTGACGTTGTTGTTGAATTTGCTGCTCTTTTTCAATGTTGAGGCTGTTGTTGAATTTGTTGGTGATGTTCAATATTGAGGTTGTTGTTGAATTGGTTGGTGATTTTCAATGTTGAGTTTGTTGTTGAATTTGTTGGTGTTTTGCAATTTTGTGGTTTATGTTGAATTTTTTGGTGTTTTTCATTCTTGAGGTTTCTTTTGAATTTGATGGTGGTTTGGAATGTTCAGGTTGTTGTTGAATTTTTTGATGTTTTTCATTGTTGAGGTTGTTGAATTATTTGGTGTTTTCAAAGTTGAGGTTGTTGTTGAATTTTTTGGTGTTTTTCATTGTTGAGGTTTTTGTTGAATTTGTTGTTGTTTTTGAATGTTGAGGTTGTTGTTGAATTTTTTTGCGTTTTTCATTGTTGAGGTTGTTGTTGAATTTGCTGGTCTTTTTCAAAGGTGAGTTTGTTGAATTTGTTGGTCATTTTCAATGTTGAGTTTGTTGTTGAATTTGTTGGTGATATTCAATATGGATTTGTTGTTGAATTTGTTGATGTTATCAATTATTATTGTGTTGAACCTTTTTCTATTTTTAAAAGTTGAGGTTGTTGAATTTGTTGCTGTTTTTCAATGTTGAGGTTGTTGTTGAATTTGTTGGTGATTTTCAATATTGAGGTTGTTGTTGAATTTATTGGTGTTATCAATGGTTTTATTTTAATTTTTTTGAATTTTTCAAAGTTGAGGTTGCAGTTGAATTTGTTGGTGTTTTTACATGTTGAGGTTGTTGAATTTTTTGGTGTTTTCGAAGTTGAGCTTGTTGTAGAGTTTTTTGGTGTTTTTTATTGTTGAGGTTTTTGTTGAATTTGTTGTTGTTTTTGTATGTTGAGGTTGTTGTTGAACTTTTTTGACGTTTTTCATTGTTGAGATTGTTGTTGAAATTGTTGGAGTTTTTCAATGTTGAGGTTGTTGTTGAATTTTTTGGTGTTTATCATTGTTGGGGTCGTTGTTGTTGAATTTTTTGATGTTTTTCATTGTTGAGGTAGTTGATGAATTTGTTGGTGATTTTCAATATTGAGGTTGTTTTTGAATTTATTGGTGTTATCAATGTTTTTTTCAAAACTTTTTTGTGTTTTTCAATGTTGAGGTTGTTGAATTTGTAGGTGATTTTCAATGTTGAGGTTGTTGTTGTTGTTGAATTTTTTGTTGTTTTTCATTGCTGAGGTTGTTGTTGCATTTGTTTGAGATTTTCCATATTGAGGTTGTTGTTGAATTTATTGGTGTTATCAATGGTTTTTTTTGAACTTTTTTGTATTTTTCAAAGTTGAGGTTGCACTTGAATTTGTCGGTGTTTTTCAATGTTGAGGTTGTTGTTGAATTTTTTGGTCTTTTCATTGCTGAGGTTTTTGTTGAATTTGTCGGTGTTTTTGAATGTTGAGGTTGTTGATGAATTTTTTGGTGTTGTTCATTGTTGAGGTTGTTGTTGAATTTGTTGGTGTTTTTCAAAGTTGAGGTTGTTGTTGAATTTTTTGGTGTTTTTCATTGTTAAGGTTTTTGTTGAATTTGTTGTTGTTTTTGAATGTTGAGGTTGTTGTTGAATTTTTTTGCGTTTTTCATTGTTGAGGTTGTTGTTGAATTTGCTGGTCTTTTTCCAAGTTGAGTTTGTTGAATTTGTTGGTCTTTTTCAAAGTTGAGGTTGTTGTTGAATTTGTTGGTGATATTCAATATAGAGTTGTTGTAGGATTTGTTGATGTTATCAATTATTATTGCGTTGTACTTATTTCTATTTTTCAAAGTTAAGGTTGTTGAATTTGTTGCTGTTTTTCAATGTTAAGGTTGTTGAATTTGTTGGTGTTTTTCAAAGTTGAGTTTGTTGTTGAATATTTTGGTGATTTTCAATGTTTTGTTGTTGTTGAATTTTTTTGGTGTTTTTCATTGTTGAGGTCGTTGTTGAATTTGTTGGTGATTTTCAATATTGATGTTGTTGTTGAATTTATTGGTGTTATCAATGGTTTTATTTTAATTTTTTTGAATTTTTCAAAGTTGAGGTTGCAGTTGAATTTGTTGGTGTTTTTAAATGTTGAGGTTGTTGAATTTTTTGTTGTTTTCGAAGTTGAGGTTGTTGTAGAGTTTTTTGGTGTTTTTTATTGTTGAGGTTTTTGTTGAATTTGTTGTTGTTTTTGAATGTTGAGGTTGTTGTTGAATTTTTTTGACGTTTTTCATTGTTGAGGTTGTTGTTGAAATTGTTGGAGTTTTTCAATGTTGAGGTTGTTGTTGAATTTTTTGGTGTTTATCATTGTTGGGGTCGTTGTTGTTGAATTTTTTGATGTTTTTCATTGTTGAGGTAGTTGATGAATTTGTTGGTGAT
This sequence comes from Cetorhinus maximus, assembly GCF_964194155.1. Classification (NCBI taxonomy): domain Eukaryota; kingdom Metazoa; phylum Chordata; class Chondrichthyes; order Lamniformes; family Cetorhinidae; genus Cetorhinus; species Cetorhinus maximus. The sequence goes on from NW_027596107.1 coordinate 1,342,852, forward strand.
TTTCAATATTGAGGTTGTTTTTGAATTTATTGGTGTTATCAATGTTTTTTTCAAAACTTTTTTGTGTTTTTCAATGTTGAAGTTGTTGAATTTGTTGGTGATTTTCAATGTTGAGGTTGTTGTTGTTGAATTTTTTGTTGTTTTTCATTGCTGAGGTTGTTGTTGCATTTGTTTGGGATTTTCCATATTGAGGTTGTTGTTGAATTTATTGGTGTTATCAATGGTTTTTTTTGAACTTTTTTGTATTTTTCAAAGTTGAGGTTGCACTTGAATTTGTCGGTGTTTTTCAATGTTGAGGTTGTAGATGAATTTTTTGGTGTTGTTCATTGTTGAGGTTGTTGTTGAATTTGTTGGTGATTTTCAAAGTTGAGGTTTTTGTTGATTTTGTTGATGTTTTGGAATGTTGAGGTTGTTAATGAATTTGTTGCTGTTTTTCAAGGTTGAGGTTGTTGAATTTTTGGTGTTATTCAAAGTTGAGGTTGTTATTGTATTTTTTGGTGTTTTTAATTGTTAAGGCATTTGTTGAATTTGTTGGTGTTTTGAATGTTGAGGTTGTTGATGAATTTTTGGGTGTTTTTCATTGTTGATGTTCTTGTTGAATTTGTTGGAGTTTTTCAATGTTGAGGTTGTTGTTTAATTTGTTGGTGTTTTGCAATGTTGACGTTGTTCTGGAATTTATAGGTGTTATCAATAGTTTTTTTTGAAATTTTTTCTATTTTTCAACGTTGAGGTTGCAGTTGAATTTGTTTGGGTTTTTCAAAGTTGAGATTGTTGTTGAATTTTTTGGTGTTTTTCATTGTTGAGGTTGTTGTTGAATTTTTTAATGTTTTTCATTGCTGAGTTTCTGTTGAATTTGCTGCTCTTTTTCAATGTTGAGGCTGTTGTTGAATTTGTTGGTGATATTCAATATTGAGGTTGTTGTTGAATTGATTGGTGTTATCAATTGTTTCTTTAAAAAATTTTTTGTATTGATTTTGTTGTTGAATGAATTTGTTGGTATTGTTCATTGTTGACGTTGTTGTTGAATTAATTGCTGTTTTTCAATGTTGAGGTTGTTGAATTTGTTGGTGTTTTTCAAAGTTGAGGTTGTTGTTGTATTTTTTGGTGTTTTTAAATGTTAAGGTTTTTGTTGAATTTGTTGGTGTTTTTGAATGTTGAGGTTGTTTATGAATTTTTGGGTGTTTTTAATTGTTGAGGTTCTTCTTGAATCTGTTGGTGTTTTGCAATGTTGACGTTGTTGTTGAATTTATTGGTTTTATCTATGGTTTTTTTTGAAATTTTTTCTATTTTTCAACGTTGAGGATGCAGTTGAATTTGTTGGTGTTTTTCATTGTTGATGATGTTGTTGAATTTTTTGATGTTCTTCATTGCTGAGGTTGTTGTTGAATTTGCTGCTCTTTTTCAATGTTGAGGTTGTTGTTGCATTTGTTGGTGATTTTCAATGTTGAGCTTGTTGTTGAGTTTGTTGGTGTTTTGCAATTTTGAGGTTTATGTTGAATTTTTTGGTGTTTTTCATTGTTGATGTTTATGTTGAATTTGATGGTGGTTTGGAATGTTCAGGTTGTTGTTGAATTTTTTGATGTTTTTCATTGTTGAGGTTGTTGAATTATTTCGTGTTTTCAAAGTTGAGGTTGTTGTTTAATTTTTTGGTGTTTTTCATTGTTGAGGTTTTTGTTGAATTTGTTGTTGTTTTTGAATGTTGAGGTTGTTGTTGAATTTTTTTGCGTTTTTCATTGTTGAGGTTGTTGTTGAAATTGTTGGAGTTTTTCAATGTTGAGGTTGTTGTTGAATATTTTGGTGTTTATTATTGTTGGGGTCGTTGTTGTTGAATTTTTCAATGTTTTTCGTTGTTGAGGTAGTTGATGAATTTGTTGGTGATTTTCAATATTGAGGTTGTTTTTGAATTCATTGGTGTTATCAATGTTTTTTTCAAAACTTTTTTGTGTTTTTCAATGTTGAGGTTGTTGAATTTGTTGGTGATTTTCATTGTTGAGGTTGTTGTTGTTGAATTTTTTGTTGTTTTTCATTGCTGAGGTTGTTGTTGAATTTGTTAGGGATTTTCCATATTGAGGTTGTTGTTGAATTTATTGGTATTATCAATGTTTTTTTTTGAACGTTTTTGTATTTTTTAAAGTTGAGGTTGCACTTGAATTTGTCGGTGTTTTTCAATGTTGAGGTTGTTGTTGAATTTTTTGGTCATTTCATTGCTGAGGTTTTTGTTGAATTTGTTGGTGTTTTTCAAAGTTGAGGTTGTTGTTGAATTTGTTGGTGATATTCAATATTGAGGTTGTTGTTGAATTTATTGGTGTTATCAATTGTTTTTTTTAAAAAATTTTTGTATTGATTTTGTTGTTGAATGAATTTGTTGGTGTTGTTCATTGTTGAGGTTGTTGTTGAATTAATTGGTGTTTTTCAATGTTGAGGTTGTTGAATTTGTTGGTGTTTTTCAAAGTTGAGGTTGTTGTTGTATTTTTTGGTGTTTATAATTGTTAAGGTTTTTGTTGAATTTGTTGGTGTTTTTGAATGTTGAGGTTGTTTATGAATTTTTGGGCGTTTTTCATTGTTGAGGTTCTTCTTGAATTTGTTGGAGTTTTTCAATGTTGTGGTTGTTGTTGAATTTGTTGGTGTTTTGCAATGTTGACGTTGTTGTTGAATTTATTGGTTTTATCTATGGGTTTTTTTGAATTTTTTTCTATTTTTCAACGTTGAGGTTGCAGTTGAATTTGTTGGTGTTTTTCAAAGTTGAGGTTGTTGTTGAATTTTTTGATGTTTTTCATTGTTGATGATGTTGTTGAGTTTTTTGATGTTCTTCATTGTTGAAGTTGTTGTTGAATTTGCTGCTCTTTTTCAATGTTGAGGTTGTTGTTGAATTTGTTGGTGATTTTCAATGTTGAGTTTGTTGTTGAGTTTGTTGGTGTTTGGCAATTTTGAGGTTTATGTTGAATTTTTTGGTGTTTTTCATTGTTGATGTTTATGTTGAATTTGATGGTGGTTTGGGATGTTGAGGTTGTTGTTGAATTTTTTTGTATTTTTCAAATTTGAGGTTGCAGTTGAATTTGTTGGTGTTTTTCAGTGTTGAGGTTTTTGTTGAATTTGTTGGTGTTTATGAATCTTGAGGTTGTTGTTGAATTGATTGGTGTTATCAATTGTTTTTTTTTAAATTTTTTTGTATTTTTCAAAGTTGAGGTTGTTGTTTTTTTTGGTGTTGTTCATTGTTGAGGTTGTTGTTGAATTTGTTTGAGTTTTTCAATGTTGAGGTTGTTGTTGAATTTGATGGTGTTGTTCAATGTTGAGGTTGTTGAATTTGTTGGTGTTTTTCAAAGTTGAGTTTGTTGTTGTATTTTTTGGTGTTTTTAATTGTTATGGTTTTTGTTGAATTTGATTGTGTTTTTGAATGTTAAGGTTGTTGATGAACTTTTGAGTGTTTTTCATTGTTGAGGTTCTTGTTGAATTTGTTGGATTTTTTCAATGTTGAGGTTGTTGTTGAATTTGTTGGTGTTTTGCAATGTTGACGTTGTTGTTAAATTTATTGGTGTTATCAATGGTATTTCTTGACATTTTTTCGATTTTTCAACGTTGAGGTTGCTGTTGAATTTGTTGGTGTTCTTCAAAGTAGAGGTTGTTGTTGAATTTTTTGGTATTTTTCATTGTTGAGATTGTTGTAGAATATTTTGATGTTTTTCATTGTTGAGGTTGTTGTTAAATTTGCAGCTCTTTTTCAATGTTGAGTTTGTTGTTGAATTTGATGGTGATATTCAATATTGAGGTTGTTGTTGAATTTGTTGGTGATTTTCAATATTGAGGTTGTTGTTGAATTTATTGGTGTTATGAATTGTATTTTTAAAATTTTTTTGTATTTTTCAAAGTTGAGGTTATTGTTTTTTTGTTGTTTTTCATTGTTGAGGTTTTTGTTGAATTTGTTGGTGTTTTTGAATGTTGAGGTTGTTGTTGAATTTTTTGGTGTTTTTCAAAGTTGAGGTTGTTGTTGAATTTTTTGGTGTTTTTCATTTTTGAGATTGTTGTTGAATTTGTTGGTGATTTTCAATGGTTAGGTTGTTGTTGAATTTTTGGTTGTTTTTCATTGTTGACGTTGTTTATCAATTTGTTGGTGATTTTCAATATTGAGGTTGTTGTTGAATTTATTGGTGTTATCAATATTTTTTTCACACTTTTTTGTGTTTTTCAAATTTGAGGTTGTTGAATTTGCTGGTGTTTTTCAAAGTTGAATTTGTTGTTGAATTTTTTGGTTTTATTCAATATTGAGGTTGTTGTTGAATTTGTTGGTGTTTTTCAAATTTAAGGTTGTTGTTGAATTTTTTGGTGTTTTTCAATTTTGAGGTTGTTGTTTAATTTTTTGATGTTCTTCATTGTTGACGTTGTTGTTGAATTTGCTGCTCTTTTTCAATGTTGAGGCTGTTGTTGAATTTGTTGGTGATGTTCAATATTGAGGTTGTTGTTGAATTGGTTGGTGATTTTCAATGTTGAGTTTGTTGTTGAATTTGTTGGTGTTTTGCAATTTTGTGGTTTATGTTGAATTTTTTGGTGGTTTTCATTCTTGAATTTTCTTTTGAATTTGATGGTGGTTTGGAATGTTCAGGTTGTTGATGAATTTTTTGGTGTTGTTCATTGTTGAGGTTGTTGTTGAATTTGTTGGTGTTTTTCAAAGTTGAGGTTGTTGTTGAATTTTTTGGTGTTTTTCATTGTTGAGTTTTTTGTTGAATTTGTTGGTGTTTTGGAATGTTGAGGTTGTTAATGAATTTGCTGCTGTTTTTCAAGGTTGAGGTTGTTGAATTTGTTGGTGTTTTTCAAAGTTGAGGTTGTTGTTGTATTTGTTGCTGTTTTTCAATGTTGAGGTTGTTGAATTTGTTGGTGTTTTTCAAAGTTGAGGTTGTTATTGTATTTTTTGGTGTTTTTAATTGTTAAGGCTTTTGTTGAATTTGTTGGTGTTTTGAATGTTGAGGTTGTTGATGAATTTTTGGGTGTTTTTCATTGTTGAGGTTCTTGTTGAATTTGTTGGAGTTTTTCAATGTTGAGGTTGTTGTTTAATTTGTTGGTGTTTGGCAATGTTGACGTTGTTCTGGAATTTATAGGTGTTATCAATGGTGTTTTTTTGAAATTTTTTCTATTTTTCAACGTTGAGGTTGCAGTTGAATTTGTAGGGGTTTTTCAAAGTTGAGATTGTTGTTGAATTTTTTTGTGTTTTTCATTGTTGAGGTTGTTGTTGAATTTTTTAATGTTTTTCATTGTTGAGGTTGTTGTTGAATTTGCTGCTCTTTTTCAATGTTGAGGTTGTTGTTGAATTTGTTGGTGAAATTCAATAATGAGGTTGTTGTTGAATTTATTGGTGTTATCAATTGTTTTTTATAAAAAATTTTTGTATTAATTTGGTTGTTGAATGAATTTGTTGGTGTTGTTCATTGTTGAGGTTGTTGTTGAATTAATTGGTGTTTTTCAATGTTGAGGTTGTTGAATTTGTTGGTGTTTTTCAAAGTTGAGGTTGTTGTTGTATTTTTTGGTGTTTTTATATGTTAAGGTTTTTGTTGAATTTGTTGGTGTTTTTGAATGTTGAGGTTGTTTATGAATTTTTGGGTGTTTTTCATTGTTGAGGTTCTTCTTGAATTTGTTGGAGTTTTTCAATGTTGAGGTTGTTGTTGAATGTGTTGGTGTTTTGCAATGTTGACGTTGTTGTTGAATTTATTGGTGTTATCTATGGTTTTTTTTGAAATTTTTTCTATTTTTCAACGTTGAGGATGCAGTTGAATTTGTTGGTGTGTTTCAAAGTTGAGGTTGTTGTTGAATTTTTTGATGTTTTTCATTGTTGATGATGTTGTTGAATTTTTTGATGTTCTTCATTGTTGAGGTTGTTGTTGAATTTGCTGCTCTTTTTCAATGTTGAGGTTGTTGTTGAATTTGTTGGTGATTTTCAATGTTGAGCTTGTTGTTGAGTTTGTTGGTGTTTTGCAATTTTGAGGTTTATGTTGAATTTTTTGGTGTTTTTCATTGTTGATGTTTATGTTGAATTTGATGGTGGTTTGGAATGTTCAGGATGTTGTTCAATTTTTTGATGTTTTTCATTGTTGAGGTTGTTGAATTATTTGGTGTTTTCAAAGTTGAGGTTGCTGTTTAATTTTTTGGTGTTTTTCATTGTTGAGGTTTTTGTTGAATTTGTTGTTGTTTTTGAATGTTGAGGTTGTTGTTGAATTTTTTGACGTTTTTCATTGTTGAGGTTGTTGTTGATCTTGTTGGAGTTTTTCAATGTTGAGGTTGTTGTTGAATATTTTGTTGTTTATTAATGTTGGGGTCGTTGCTGTTGAATTTTTCGACGTTTTTCGTTGTTGAGGTAGTTGATGAATTTGTTGGTGATTTTCAATATTGAGGTTGTTTTTGAATTCATTGGTGTTATCAATGTATTTTTCAAAACTTTTTTGTGTTTTTCAATGTTGAGGTTGTTAATTTGTTGGTGATTTTCATTGTTGAGGTTGTTGTTGAATTTTTTGTTGTTTTTCATTGCTGAGGTTGTTGTTGAATTTGTTAGGGATTATCCATATGGAGGTTGTTGTTGAATTTATTGGTGTTATCAATGGTTTTTTTTGAACTTTTTTGTATTTCTCAAAGTTGAGGTTGCACTTGAATTTGTCGGTGTTTTTCAATGTTGAGGTTGTTGTTGAATTTTTTGGCCATTTCATTGCTGAGGTTTTTGTTGAATTTGTTGGTGTTTTTCAAAGTTGAGGTTGTTGTTGAATTTGTTGGTGACATTCAATATTGAGGTTGTTGTTGAATTTATTGGTGTTATCAATTGTTTTTTTTTTAAATTTTTTGTATTGATTTTGTTGTTGAATGAATTTGTTGGTGTTGTTCATTGTTGAGGTTGTTGTTGAATTAATTGGTGTTTTTCAATGTTGAGGTTGTTGAATTTGTTGGTGTTTTTCAAAGTTGAGGTTGTTGTTGTATTTTTTGGTGTTTTGCAATGTTGACGTTGTTGTTGAATTTATTGGTTTTATCTATGGGTTTTTTTGAATTTTTTTCTATTTTTCAACGTTGAGGTTGCAATTGAATTTGTTGGTGTTTTTCAAAGTTGAGGTTGTTGTTGAATTTTTTGGTGTTTTTCATTGTTGATGATGTTGTTGAGTTTTTTGATGTTCTTCATTGTTGAGGTTGTTGTTGAATTTGCTGCTCTTTTTCAATGTTGAGGTTGTTGTTGAATTTGTTGGTGATTTTCAATGTTGAGCTTGCTGTTGAGTTTGTTGGTGTTTTGCAATTTTGAGGTTTATGTTGAATTTTTTGGTGTTTTTCATTGTTGATGTTTATGTTGAATTTGATGGTGGTTTGGAATGTTCAGGTTGTTGTTGAATTTTTTGATGTTTTTCATTGTTGAGGTTGTTGAATTATTTGGTGTTTTCAAAGTTGTGGTTGTTGTTTAATTTTTTGGTGTTTTTCATTGTTGAGGTTTTTGTTGAATTTGTTGTTGTTTTTGAATGTTGAGGTTGTTGTTGAATTTTTTGACGTTTTTCATTGTTGAGGTTGTTGTTGATCTTGTTGGAGTTTTTCAATGTTGAGGTTGTTGTTGAATATTTTGTTGTTTATTAATGTTGGGGTCGTTGCTGTTGAATTTTTCGACGTTTTTCGTTGTTGAGGTAGTTGATGAATTTGTTGGTGATTTTCAATATTGAGGTTGTTTTTGAATTCATTGGTGTTATCAATGTATTTTTCAAAACTTTTTTGTGTTTTTCAATGTTGAGGTTGTTAATTTGTTGGTGATTTTCATTGTTGAGGTTGTTGTTGAATTTTTTGTTGTTTTTCATTGCTGAGGTTGTTGTTGAATTTGTTAGGGATTATCCATATGGAGGTTGTTGTTGAATTTATTGGTGTTATCAATGGTTTTTTTTGAACTTTTTTGTATTTCTCAAAGTTGAGGTTGCACTTGAATTTGTCGGTGTTTTTCAATGTTGAGGTTGTTGTTGAATTTTTTGGCCATTTCATTGCTGAGGTTTTTGTTGAATTTGTTGGTGTTTTTCAAAGTTGAGGTTGTTGTTGAATTTGTTGGTGACATTCAATATTGAGGTTGTTGTTGAATTTATTGGTGTTATCAATTGTTTTTTTTTTAAATTTTTTGTATTGATTTTGTTGTTGAATGAATTTGTTGGTGTTGTTCATTGTTGAGGTTGTTGTTGAATTAATTGGTGTTTTTCAATGTTGAGGTTGTTGAATTTGTTGGTGTTTTTCAAAGTTGAGGTTGTTGTTGTATTTTTTGGTGTTTTGCAATGTTGACGTTGTTGTTGAATTTATTGGTTTTATCTATGGGTTTTTTTGAATTTTTTTCTATTTTTCAACGTTGAGGTTGCAATTGAATTTGTTGGTGTTTTTCAAAGTTGAGGTTGTTGTTGAATTTTTTGGTGTTTTTCATTGTTGATGATGTTGTTGAGTTTTTTGATGTTCTTCATTGTTGAGGTTGTTGTTGAATTTGCTGCTCTTTTTCAATGTTGAGGTTGTTGTTGAATTTGTTGGTGATTTTCAATGTTGAGCTTGCTGTTGAGTTTGTTGGTGTTTTGCAATTTTGAGGTTTATGTTGAATTTTTTGGTGTTTTTCATTGTTGATGTTTATGTTGAATTTGATGGTGGTTTGGAATGTTCAGGTTGTTGTTGAATTTTTTGATGTTTTTCATTGTTGAGGTTGTTGAATTATTTGGTGTTTTCAAAGTTGTGGTTGTTGTTTAATTTTTTGGTGTTTTTCATTGTTGAGGTTTTTGTTGAATTTGTTGTTGTTTTTGAATGTTGAGGTTGTTGTTGAATTTTTTTGTATTTTTCAAAGTTGAGTTTGCAGTTGAATTTGTTGGTGTTTTTTAATGTTGAGGTTATTGTTGAATTTTTTGTTGTTTTTCTGTGTTGAGGTTTTTGTTGAATTTGTTGGTATTTATGAATCTTGAAGTTGTTGTTTAGTTGATTGGTGTTATCAATTTTTTTTTGTATTTTTCAAAGTTGAGGTTGTTGTTGTTTTTTTTGGTGTTTTTCATTGTTGAGGTTGTTGTTGAATGTTTTGGTGTTGTTCATTGTTGAGGTTGTTGTTGAATTTGTTGGAATTTTTCAATGTTGAGGTTGTTGTTGAATTTGATGGTGTTGTTCAATGTTGAGGTTGTTGAATTTGTTGGTGTTTTTCAAAGTTGAGTTTGTTGTTGTATTTTTTGGTGTTTTTAATTGTTATGGTTTTTGTTGAATTTGATTGTGTTTTTGAATGTTGAGGTTGTTGATGAATTTTTGAGTCTTTTTCATTGTTGAGGTTCTTGTTGAATTTGTTGGATTTTTTCAATGTTGAGGTTGTTGTTGAATTTGTTGTTGTTTTGCAATGTTGACGTTGTTGTTGAATATATTGGTGTTATCAATGGTATTTTTTTGACATTTTTTCGATTTTTCAACGTTGAGGTTGCTGTTGAAATTGTTGGTGTTCTTCAAAGTTGAGGTTGTTGTTGTTGAATTATTTGGTATTTTTCATTGATGAGATTGTTGTAGAATATTTTGATGTTTTTCATTGTTGAGGTTGTTGTTAAATTTGCAGCTCTTTTTCAATGTTGAGGTTGTTGTTGAATTTGATGGTGATATTCAATATTGAGGTTGTTGTTGAATTTGTTGGTGATTTTCAATATTGAGGTTGTTGTTGAATTTATTGGTGTTATGAATTGTATTTTTAAAATTTTTTTGTATTTTTCAAAGTTGAGGTTATTGTTTTTTTGGTGTTTTTCATTGTTGAGGTTTTTGTTGAATTTGTTGGTGTCTTTGAATGTTGAGGTTGTTGTTGAATTTGTTGGTGTTTTTCGTTGTTGAGATTGTTGTATAATATTTTGATGTTTTTCATTGTTGAGGTTGTTGTTGAATTTGCTGCTCTTTTTCAATGTTGAGGTTGTTGTTGAATTTGTTGGTGATTTTCAATATTGAGGTTGTTGTTGAATTTATTGGTGTTATGAATTGTATTTTTAAAATATTTTTGCATTTTTCAAAGTTGAGGTTGTTGTTTTTTTGGTGTTTTTCATTGTTGAGGTTTATGTTGAATTTGTTGTTGTACTTGAATGTTGAGGTTGTTGTTGAATTATTTGATGTTTTTCATTGCTGAGGTTGTTGCGGAATTTGTTGGTGATTTTCAATGTTGAGTTAGTTTTTGAATTTTTTGGTGTTCTTCATTGTTGAGGTTGTTGTTGAAATTGTCAGAGTTTTTCAATGTTGAGGTTGTTGATTTTTTTTTTGGTGTTTTTCATTGTTGTGGTCGTTGTTGTTGAATTTTTGGATGTTTTTCATTGTTGAGGTTGTTGATGAATTTGTTGGTGATTTTCAATATTGAGCTTTTTGTTGAATTTATTGATGTTTTGCAATGTTAAGATTGTTGTTGAATTTGCTGGTTTTTTTCAAAGATGAGGTTGTTGTTGAATTTTTTGGTGTTGTTAATTGTTAAGGTTTGTGTTGAATTTGTTGGTGTTTTTGAATGTTAAGGTTGTTGTTGAATTTTTTGGTGTTTTTCATTATTGAGGTTCTTGTTGAATTTGTTGGTGTTTTGCAATGTAGAGGTTGTTGCTAAATTTATTGGTGTTATCAATGGTTTTATTTTGAAATTTTTTCTATTTTTCAAAGTTGAAGTTGCATTTGAATTTGTTGGTGTTTTTCAAAGTTGAGGTTGTTGTTTAATTCTTTGGTGTTCTTCAGTGTTGAGGTTTTTGTTGAATTTGTTGGTGTTTATGAATCTTGATGTTGATTTGGAATTTTTTGATGTTTTTCACGGTTGAGGTTGTTCTTGAATTTGCTGCTCTTTTTCAATGAGGTTGTTGTTGAATTTATTGGTGTTATCAATTGTTTTTTTTAAATTTTTTTTGTATTGATTTTGTTGTTGAATGAATTTGTTGGTGTTGTTCATTGTTGAGGTTGTTGTTGAAGTAATTGGTGTTTTTCAATGTTGAGGTTGTTGAATTTGTTGGTGTTTTTAATTGTTAAGGTTTTTGTTGAATTTGTTGGTGTTTTTGAACGCTGAGGTTGTTTATAAATTTTTGGGTGTTTTTCATTGTTGAGCTTCTTCTTGAATTTGTTGGAGTTTTTCAATGTTGAGGTTGTTGTTGAATTTATTGGTGTTATCTATGGTTTTTTTTTAAAAAAATTTCTATTTTTCAACGTTTAGGATGCAGTTGAATTTGTTGGTGTTTTTCAAAGTTGAGGTTGTTGTTGAATTTTTTGGTGTTTTTCATTGTTGATGATGTTGTTGAGTTTTTTGATGTTCTTCATTGATGAGGTTGTTGTTGAATTTGTTGGTGTTTTGCAATGTTGAGGTTGTTGTGGAATTTTCTGATATTTTTCACTGTTGAGGTTGTTCTTGAATTTGCTGCTCTTTTTCAATGTTGAGGCTGTTGTTGAATTTGTTGTTGATATTCAATATTGAGGTTGTTGTTGAATTTATTGGTGTTATCAATTGTTTTTTTTTAAATTTTTTTTGTATTGATTTTGTTGTTGAATGAATTTGTTGGTGTTGTTCATTGTTGAGGTTGTTGTTGAATTAATTGGTGTTTTTCAATGTTGAGGTTGTTGAATTTGTTGGTGTTTTTCAAAGTTGAGGATGTTGTTGTATTTTTTGGTGTTTTTAATTGCTAAGGTTTTTGTTGAATTTGTTGGTGTTTTTGAATGTTGAGGTTGTTTATGAATTTTTGGGTATTTTTCATTGTTGAGGTTCGTCTTGAATTTGTTGGAGATTTTCAATGTTGAGGTTGTTGTTGAATTTGTTGGTGTTTTCAATGTTGACGTTGTTGTTGAATTTATTGGTTTTATCTATGGTTTTTTTTTGAAATTTTTTCTATTTATCAACGTTGAGGTTGCAGTTGAATTTGTTGGTGTTTTTCAAAGTTGAGGTTGTTGTTGAATTTTTTGGTGTTTTTCATTGTTGATGATGTTGTTGAATTTGCTGCTCTTTTTCAATGTTGAGGTTGTTGTTGAATTTGTTGGTGATTTTCAATGTTGAGTTTGTTGTTGAGTTTGTTGGTGTTTTGCAATTTTGAGGTTTATGTTGAATTTTTTGGTGTTTTTCATTGTTGATGTTTATGTTGAATTTGATGGTGCTTTGGAATGTTCAGGTTGTTGTTGAATTTTTTGATGTTTTTCATTGTTGAGGTTGTTGAATTATTTGGTGTTTTCAAAGTTGAGGTTGTTGTTTAATTTTTTGATGTTTTTCATTGTTGAGGTTTTTGTTGAATTTGTTGTTGTTTTTGAATGTTGAGGTTGTTGTTGAATTTTTTTGTATTTTTCAAAGTTGAGGTTGCAGTTGAATTTGTTGGTGTTTTTCAAAGTTGAGGTTGTTGTTGAATTTTTTGTTGTTTTTCAGTGTTGAGGTTTTTGTTGAATTTGTTGGTGTTTATGAATCTTGAGGTTGTTGTTGAATTGATTGGTGTTATCAATTGTTTTTTTTTAATTTCTTGTATTTTTCAATGTTCAGGTTGTTGTTGTTTTTTTTGGTGTTTTTCATTGTTGAGGTTTTTGTTGAATTTGATGTTGTTTTTGAATGTTGAGGTTGTTGTTGAATTTTTTGATGTTTTTCATTGTTGAGGTTGTTGATGAATTTGTTGGAGTTTTTCAATGCTGAGGTTGTTGTTGAAATTGTTGGTGATATTAAATATAGAGTTAAAAACAGAATTACCTGGAAAAACTCAGCAAGTCTGGCAGCATCGGCGGAGAAGAAATCAGTCAACGTTTCGAGCCCTCATGGCCCTTCAGCAGAACTGAAGCATAGTTTCAACAAGGGAGAAATATAAATTGGTTTAAGGTGGGTGGGGGGGAAGAGACACATTGAGGGTGTGGTGTGAGCAGATAATCAAAAGATGTCAGAGACAAAAGGGTCAAAGAGGTGTTGAAGGTGGCGGTCTTTGTCTGAGAAAAGTGCTAATTAGCACTTTTCTCAGACAAAGACCGCCACCTTCAACACCTCTTTGACCCTTTTGTCTCTGACATCTTTTGATTATCTGCTCACACCACACCCTCAATGTGTCTCTTCCCCCCCACCCACCTTAAACCAATTTATATTTCTCCCTTGTTGAAACTATGCTTCAGTTCTGCTGAAGGGCCATGAGGGCTCGAAACGTTGACTGATTTCTTCTCCGCCGATGCTGCCAGACTTGCTGAGTTTTTCCAGGTAATTCTGTTTTTATTTTGTTTTGGATTTCCAGCATCCGCAGTAGCTTTTAGCTTTTTGTTTTTATATTTAAATATAGAGTTGTTGTTGAATTTGTTGCTGTTATCAATTGTTATTGTGTTGAACTTTTTTCTATTTATTAAAGTTGAGGTCGTTTAATTTGTGGCTGTTTTTCAATGTTGAGGTTGTTGTTGAATATTTTGGTGATTTTCAATGTTGAGGTTTTTGTTGAATTTGTTGTTGTTTTTGAATGTTGAGGTTGTTGTTGAATATATTGATGTTATTCATTGTTGAGGTGGTTGCTGAATTTGTTGGTGATTTTCAATATTGAGGTTGTTGAATTTTTTGGTGTTTTCGAAGTTGAGGTTGTTGTTGAATTTTTTGGTGTTTTTCATTGTTGAGGTTTTTGTTGAAATAGGTGTTGTTTTTGAATGTTGAGGTTATTGTTGAATTATTTGATGTTTTTCATTGCTGAGGTTGTTGCGGAATTTGCTGGTGATTTTCAATGTTGAGATAGTTGTTGAATTTTTTGGTGTTTTTCATTGTTGAGGTTGTTGTTGAAATTGTTGGAGTTTTTCTATGTGGATGATGTTGTTGAATTTTTTTGCTGTTTTTCATTGTTGAGGTCGTTGTTGTTGAATTTTTTGATGTTTTTCATTGTTGAGGTTGTTGATGAATTTGTTGGTGTTTTTCAAAGTTGAGGTTGTTGTTGAATTTTTTGGTGTTTTTAATTGTTAAGGTTTTTGTTGAATTTGTTCGTGTTTTTGAATGTTGAGGTTGTTTTTGAATTTTTTGGTTTTTTTCATTATTGAGGTTCCTGTTGAATTTGTTGGTGTTTTGCAATGTTGAGGTTTTTGCTGAATTCATTGGTTTTATCATTGGTTCTTTTTGAAATTTTTTCTATTTTTCAAAGTTGAGGGTGCAGTTGAATTTGTTGGTGTTTTTCAAAGTTGAGGTTGTTATTGAATTTTTTCGTGTTTATCAGTGTTGAGGTTTTTGTTGAATTTGTTCGTGTTTATGAATCTTGAGGTTGTTGTTGAATTATTTGATGTTATTCATTGTTGAGGTTGTTGTTGAATTTGCTGCTCTTTTTCAATGTTGAGGTTGTTGATTTTGTTGGTGTTTCTCAAAGTAAAGGTTGTTGTCGAATTTGTTGGTGATTTTCAATATTGAGGTTGTTGTTGAATTGATTGGTGTTATCAATTGTTCTTTTTTAATTTTTTTGTATTTTTCAAAGTTCAGGTTGTTGTTGTTTTTTTTGTGTTTTTCATTGTTGAGGTTTTTGTTGAATTTATTGTTGTTTTTGAATGTTGAGGTTGTTGTTGAATTTATTGTTGTTTTTCAATGTTGAGGTTTTTGTTGAATTTGTTGTTGTTTTTGAATGTTGAGGTTGTTGTTGAATATTTTGACGTTTTTCATTGTTAAGGTTGTTGCTGAATTTGTTGGTGATTTTCAATATTGAGGTTGTTGTTGAATTTATTGGTGTTATCAATGGTTTTTTTTTAATTTTTTAAAATTTTTCCAAGTTGAGGTTGCAGTTGAATTTGTTGGTGTTTTTCAATGTTGAGGTTGTTGAATTTTTTGGTGTTTTCGAAGTTGAGGTTGTTGTTGAATTTTTTGGTGTTTTTCATTGTTGAGGGTTTTGTTGAATTTGTTGTTGTTTTTGAATGTTGAGGTTGTTGTTGAATTATTTGATGTTTTTCATTGCTGAGGTTGTTGCGTAATTTGCTGTTGATTTTCAATGTTGTGATAGTTGTTGAATTTTTTCGTGATTTTCATTGTTGAGGTTGTTGTTGAAATTGTTGGAGTATTTCTATGTCGAGGTTGTTGATGATTTTTTTTTTGTGTTTTTCATTGTTGAGGTCGTTGTTGTGGAATTTTTTGATGTTTTTCATTGCTGAGGTTATTGCTGAATATGTTGGTGATTTTCAATGTTGAGTCAGTTGTTGAATTTATTGGCATTTTTGATTGTTGAGGTTGTTGTTGAAATTGTTGGAGTTTTTCTATGTCGATGCTGTTGTTGAATTTTTTGGTGTTTTTCATTGTTGAGGTCGTTGATGAATTTGTTGGTGATTTTCAATATTGTGGTTGTGGTTGAATTTATTGGTGTTAACAATGTTTGTTAAAAAACGTTTTTGTGTTTTTCAAATTTGAGGTTGCAGTTGAATTTTTTGGTGTTTTTTCATTGTTGATGTTTATTTTGAATTTGATGATGATTTTCAATTTTGAGATATTTGTTGGTGTTTTTCATTGATGAGGTTGTTGTTGAATTTCTTGGTGTTTTGCAATGTTGAGGTTTATGTTGCATTTTTTGGTGTTTTTAATTGTTGAGGTTTATTTTGAATTTGATGGTGGTTTGGAATGTTCAGGTTGTTGTTGAATTTTTTGATGTTTTTCATTGCTGAGGTTGTTGCAGAATTTGCTGGTGATTTTCAATGTTGAGATAGTTGTTGAAATTTTTTGGTGTTTTTCATTGTTGAGGTTGTTGTTGAAATTGTTGGAGTTTTTCTACGTCGAAGTTGTTGTTGAATTTTTTTTGGCGTTTTTCATTGTTGAGGTCGTTGTTGTTGAATTTTTTGATGTTTTTCATTGTTGAGGTTTTTGTTGAATTTGTTGGTGATTTTCAATATTGAGGTTGTTGTTGAATTTATTGGCGTTTAGCAATGTTGAGGTTGCAGTTGAATTTGTTGGTGTTTTTCAAAGTTGAGGTTGTTATTGAATTTTTTGGTGTTTTTCAGTGTTGAGGTTTTTGTTGAATTTGTTGGTGTTTATGAATCTTGAGGTTATTGTTGAATTATTTGATGTTATTCATTGTTGAGGTTGTTGTTGAATTTGCTGCTCTTTTTCAATGTTGAGGTTGTTGATTTTGTTGGAGTTTTTCAAAGTAGAGGTTGTTGTCGAATTTGTTGGTGATATGCAATATTGAGGTTGTTGTAGAATTTGTTGGTGATTTTCAATATTGAGGCTGTTGTTGAATTGATTGGTGCTATCAATTGATTTTTTTTAAATTTTTTTGTATTTTTCAAAGTTGAGGTTGTTGTTGAATTTTTAGTGTTTTTCATTGTTGAGGTTTTTGTTGAATTTGTTGTTGTTTTTGAATGTTGATGTTGTTGTTGAATTTTTTGATGTTTTTCATTGTTGAAGTTGTTACTGAATTTGTTGGTGATTTTCAACATTGATTTAGTTGTTGAATTTTTTGGTATTTTTCATTGTTGAGGTTGTTGTTGAAATTGTTGGTGATATTCAATATAGAGTTGTTGTTGAATTTGTTGGTTTTATCAATTATTATTGTGTTGAACTTTTTTCTATTTATAAATGTTGAGGTTGTTGAATTTGTGGCTGTTTTCCAATGTTGAGTTTGTTGTTGAATAATTTGGTGATTTTCAATGTTGAGGGTTTTGTTGAATTTGTTGTTTTTTTTGAATGTTGAAGTTGTTGTTGAATATTTTGATGTTTTTCATTGTTGAGGTTGTTCCCTAATTTGTTGTTGATTTTCAATATTGATGTTGTTGTTGAATCGATTGGTGTTCTCAATGGTTTTTTTAAAATTTTTTTGAATTTTTCCCAGTTGAGGTTGCAGTTGAATTTGTTGGTGTTTTTCAATGTTGAGGTTGTTGAATTTTTTGGTGTTTTCGTAGTTGAGGTTGTTGTTGAATTTTTTGGTGTTTTTCATTGTTGAGTTTTTTGTTGAATTTGTTGTTGTTTTTGAATGTTGAGGTTGTTGTTGAATTATTTGATATTTTTCAATGTTGTGGTTGTTCTTGAATTTGCTGCTCTTTTTCAATGTTGTGGTTGTTGAATTTGTTGGTGTTTTTCAAAGTTGAGGTTGTTGTCGAATTTGTTGGTGATATTCAATATTGAGGTTGTTATTGAATTTGTTGGTGATTTTCAATATTGAGGTTGTTGATGAATTGATTGGTGTTATCAATTGTTTTTTTTTAATTTTTTTTTTATTTTTCAAAGTTCAGGTTGTTGTTGTTTTTTTTGGTGTTTTTAATTGTTAAGGTTTTTGTTGAATTTGTTGGTGTTTTTGAATGTTGAGGGTGTTGTTGAATTTTATGGTTTTTTTCATTATTGAGGTTCTTGTTGAATTTGTTGGTGTTTTGCAATGTTGATGTTGTTGCTGAACTTATTGGTTTTATCATTGCTTTTTTTTGAATTTTTTTCTATTTTTCAAAGTTGAGGTTGTTGTTGAATTTGTTGGTGTTTTTCAAAGTTGAGGTTGTTATTGAATTTTTTGGTTTTTTTCAGTGTTGAAGCTTTTGTTGAATTTGTTGGTGTTTATGAATCTTCAGGTTGTTGTTGAATTATTTGATGTTATTCATTGTTGAGGTTGTTGTTGAATTTGCTGCTCTTTTTCAATGTTGAGGTTGTGGAATTTGTTGGTGTTTTTCAAAGTAGAGGTTGTTGTCGAATTTGTTGGTGATATTCAAATTTGAGGTTGTTGTTGAATTTGTTGGTGATTTTCAATATTGAGGTTGTTGTTGAATTGATTGGTGTTATCAATTGTTTTATTTTAAATTTTTTTATATTTTTCAAAGTTGAGGTTGTTGTTGAATTTTTAGTGTTTTTCATTGTTGAGGTTTTTGTTGATTTTGTTGTTGTTTTTGAATGTTGATGTTGTTGTTGAACTTTTTGATGTTTTTCATTGTTGAGGTTGCTGCTGAATTTGTTGGTGATTTTCAATGTTGAGTTAGTTGTTGAATTTTTTGGTGTTTTTCATTGTTGAGGTTGTTGTTGAAATTATTAGTGACATTCAGTATAGAGTTGTTGTTGAATTTGTTGGTGTTATCAATTATTATTCTGTTGAACTTTTTTCTATTTATAAAAGTTGAGGTTGTTGAATTTGTGGCTGTTTTTCAATGTTGAGGTTGTTGTTGAATATTTTGGTGATTTTCAATGTTGAGGTTTTTGTTGAATTTGTTGTTGTTTTTGAATGTTGAGGTTGTTGTTGAATATTTTGATGTTTTTCATTGTTGATGTTGTTGCTGAATTTGTTGGTGATTTTAAATATTGAGGTTGTTGTTGAATCTATTGGTGTTATCAATGGTTTTTTTTTAATTTTTTTGAATTTTTCCAAGTTGAGGTTGCAGTTGAATTTGTTGGTGTTTTTCGAAGTTGAGATTGTTGAATTTTTTGGTGTTTTCGAAGTTGAGGTTGTTGTTGAATTTTTTGGTGTTTTTCATTGTTGAGTTTTTTGTTGAATTTGTTGTTGTTTTTGAATGTTGAGGTTGTTGTTGAATTATTTGATGTTTTTCATTGCTCAGGCTGTTGCGGAATTTGATGGTGATTTTCAATGTTGAGATAGTTGTTGAATTTTTTGGTGTTTTTCATTGTTGAGGTTGTTGTTGAAATTGTTGGAGTTTTTTTATGCCGAAGTTGTTGTTGAATTTTTTGTTGTTTTTCATTGTTGAGTTTGTTGATCAAATTGTTGGTGATTTTCAATATTGAAGTTGTTGTTGAATTTATTGGCGTTTTGCAATGTTGAGATTGTTGTTGAATTTGTTGGTGTTTTTCAATGTTGAAGTTGTTGTTGAATTTTTTGGTGTTTTTAATTGTTAAGATTTTTGTTGAATTTGTTGGTATTTTTGAATGTTGAGGTTGTTGTTGAATTTTATGGTTTTTTTCATTATTGATGTTCTTGTTGAATTTGTTGGTGTTTTGCAATGTTGAGGTTGTTGCTGAATTTATTGGTTTTATCATTGGTATTTTTTTGAAATTTTTTCTATTTTTCAAAGTAGAGGTTGCAGTTGAATTTGTTGGTGTTTTTCAAAGTTGAGGTTGTTATTGAATTTTTTGGTGTTTTTCAGTGTTGAGGCTTTTGTTGAATTTGTTGGTGTTTTTGAATGTTTATGTTGTTGAATCTGTTGGTGTTTTTCAAAGTTGTGGTTCTGGTTGAATTTTTTGGCGTTTTTCATTGTTGAGGATGTAGTTGAATAGTTTGGTGTTTTACATTGTTGAGGTTTTTGTTGAATTTGTTGGTGTTTTTGAATGTTGAGATTGTTAATGAATTTTTCGGTGTTTTTCATTGTTGAGGTTGTATTCGAATTTTTCGTGATTTTCAATATTGAGTTTGTAGTTGAATTCGTTTGTGTTTTTCAATGTTGAGTTTTTTGAATTTATTGGTGTTTTTGAAAGTTGAGGTTCTTGTTGAATATTTTGGTGTTTTTCAAAGTAGAGGTTGTTGTTGAATTTGTAGGTGATATTCATTATTGAGGTTGTTGTTGAATTTATTGGTTTATTCAATGTTTTTTATTGAATCTTTTTGAATTTTTCAAACTTGAGTTTGTAGTTGAATTTGTTGCTGTTTTTCAATGTTGAGGTTGTTGCGTTTGTTGGTGTTTTTCAAAGTTGAGGTTGTTGTTGAATTTTTTGATGTTTTTCATTGTCGAGGTTGTTGTTGAATTTGCTGGTTTTTTCAATGTTGAGATTGTTGAATTTGGTGGTGTTTTTCAAAGTTGAGGTTGTTGTTGAATTTGTTGGTGATATTCAAAATTGAGGTTGTTGTTGAGTTTGTTGGTGTTTTTGAATGTTGCGGTTGTTGTTGAATTTGTTGGTGATTTTCAATATTGAGGTTGTTGTTGAATTTGTTGGTATTTTGCAATGTTGAGGTTGTTGAGTTTTTTGGTGTTTTTTAAAGTTGAGGTTGTTGTTGAATTTTTTTGTGTTGTTAATTGTTGAGGTTTATGTTGAATTTATTGGTGTTTTTCAATGTTGAGGTTGTTGTTGAATTATTTGGTTTTTTTCATTATTGAGGTTCTTGTTGAATTTGTTGGTGTTTTGCAATGTTGAGGTTGTTGCTGAATTTATTGGTTTTATCATTGGTTTTTTATGAAATTTTTTCTATTTTTCAAAGTTGAGGTTGCAGTTGAATTTGTTGGTGTTTTTCAAAGTTGAGGTTGTTGTTGAATTTTTTGGTGTTTTTCAGTGTTGATGTTTTTGTTGAATTTGTTGGTGTTTATGAATCTTCAGGTTGTTGTTGAATTATTTGATGTTATTCATTGTTGAGGTTGCTGTTGAATTTGCTGCTCTTTTTCTATGTTGAGGTTGTAGAATTTTTTGGTATTTTTCAAAGTAGAGGTTGTTGTCGAATTTGTTGGTGGTATTCAATATTGAGATTGTTGTTGAATTTGTTGGTGATTTTCATATTCAGGTTGTTGTTGAATTGATTGGTGTTATCAATTGCTTTTTTTAAAATTTTTTTGTATTTTTCAAAGTTGAGCTTGTTTTTTTAGTGTTTTTCATTGTTGAGGTTTTTGTTGAATTTGTTGTTGTTTTTGAATGTTGATGTTGTTGTTGATTTTTTAAATGTTTTTCATTGTTGAGGTTGTTGCTGAATATGTTGGTGATTTTCAATGTTGAGTCAGTTGTTGAATTTTTTGGCATTTTTCATTGTTGAGGCTGTTGTTGAAATTATTCGAATTTTTCTATGTCGAGGTTGTTGTTGAATTTGTTGGTGATTTTCAATATTGAGGTTGTTGTTGAATTTATTGGTGTTAACAATGTTTGTTAAAAAACCTTTTTGTGTTTTTCAAATTTGAGGTTGCAGTTGAATTTGTTGGTGTTTTTCAATGTAGAGGTTGCTGAATTTGTTGTTGTTTGTCAAATTTGAGGTTGTTGTTGAATTTTTTGGTGTTTTTTCATTGTTGAGGTACATGTTGAATTTGATGGTGGTTTGAAATTTTCAGGTTGTTGTTGAATTTTTTGATGTTTTTCATTGCTGAGGTTTTTGTGGAAATTTGTTGGTGATTTTCAATATTGAGGTTGTTGTTGAATTTGTTGGTGTTTATCAATATTGAGGTTGTTTTTGAATTTGTTGGTGTTTTTCAAAGTTGAGGTTGTTGTTGAATTTTTTTGCTGTTTTTCATTGTTGAGGTTTTTGTTGAATTTCTTTGAGTTTTTCAAAGTTGAGGATGTTGTTGTAATTTTTTTTGTTTTTCATTGTTAAGGTTTTTGTTGGATGTGTTGGCGTTCATCAATGTTCAGGTTGTTGAATCTGTTGGTGTTTTTCAAAGTTGAGGTTGTTGTTGAAATTTTGGTGTTTTTCTTTGATGAGGTTTTTGTTCAATTTGTTGGTGTTTTTGAATGTTGAGGTTGTTGTTGAATTTCTTGATGTTTTTCGTTGTTGAGGTTGTTGTTCAATTTGTTGGTGATTTTCAATATTGAGGTTGATGTTGAATTTATTGGTGTTATCAATGGTATTTTTTTAAACCTTTTTGTATTTTACAAAGTCGAGGTTGCAGTTGAATTTAATGGTGTTTTTCAATGTTGAGGTTGTTGAATTTGTTGGTATTTTTCAGAGTTAAGGTTGTTGTTGAATTTTTTGGTGTTTTTCAGTGTTGAGGTTTTTGTTGAATTTGTTGGTGTTTTTGAATGTTGAGGTTGTCGTTGAAGTTTTTGGTGTTTTTCACTGTTGAGGTTGTTGTTGAATTTGTTTGTGTTTTTCATAGTTCAGGCTGTTGTTCAATTTTGTGTTGTTTTTCATTGTTGAAGTTTTTGTTGAATTTGTTGGTGTTTTTGAATCTGGAGGTTGTTGTTGAATTTGTTGGTGTTTTACATTGTTGAGGTTGCTGTTGAATTTGTTGGTGCTTTGCGATGTTGATGTTGTTGTTGAATTTATTGGTGTTATCAATGGTTTTTTTGAACTTTTGTGTATTTTTCAAAGTTCAGGTTGCAGTTGAATTTGTTGGTGTTTTGCAATGTTGAAGTTGTTGTTGAATTTATTGGTGTTATCAATTTTTTTTGAACTTTTTTCTGTTTTTCAAAGCTGAGGTTGCAGTTGAATTTCTTGGCGTTTTTCAATGTTGAGGTTCTTGAATTTGTTCGTGTTTTTCAAATTTGAGGTTGTTGTTGAATTTTTTGGTGTTTTTCATTGTTGAGGTTTTTCTTGAATTTTTTGGTGTTTTTCATTGTTGATATTGTTGTTCAATCTGTCGGTCATTTTCAATGTTGAGTTTGTTGTTGAACTCTTGGCTGTTTTTCATTGTTGAGGTTGTTGAATTTGTTGGTGATTTTCAATATTGAGGTTGTTGTTGAATTTATTGTTGTTAACAATGTTAATTTTTAAACTTTTTTGTATTTTTCAAAGTTGAGGTAGCAGTTGAATTTGTTGGTGTTTTTCAATGTTGAGGTTGTTGAATTTGTTAGTGTTCTTCAAAGTTGAGGTTGTTGTTGAATTTTTTGGTGTTTTTCATTGTTGAGGTTTTTGTTGAATTTGTTGGTGATTTTCAATATTGAGGTTGTTGTTGAATTTGTTGGTGATATTCAATATTGAGGTTCTTCTTGAATTTATTGGTGTTATCAATGGTTTATTTGAACTTTTTATATTTTTCAAAGTTGAGTTTGCATTTGAATTTGTTGGTGTACTTAAATGTTGAGGTTGTTAAATTTGTTGGTGTTTTTCAAAGTTGAGGTTGTTGTTGAATTTGATGGTGATTTTCAATATTGAGGTTGTAGTTGAAATTGTTGGTGGTTTTAAATGTTGAGGTTGTTGAATTTGTTGTGGTTTTTTAAGGTTGAGATTGCAGTTGAATTTGTTGGAATTTTGCAATGTTGAGGTTGTTGTTAAATCTATAGGTGTTATCAAAGTTATTATTTGAACTTTTTAGTATTTTCCAAAGTTGAAGTTGCAGTTGAATTTCTGGGTGTTTTTCAAAGTTGAGGTTGTTGTTGAAATTTTTTATGTTTTTCATTGTTGAGGTTGTTGTTGAATTAGCTGCTCTTTTTCACTGTTGAGGTTGTTGAATCTGTTGATGCTTTTCAAAGTTGAGGTTGTAGTTGAATTTGTTGGTTTTTTTGAATGTTAAGGTTGTTGTTGAATTTCTTGGTGATTTTCAATATTGAGGTTGTTGTTGAATATTTTGGTGTTTTTCATTGTTGATGTTGTTGTTGAATTTGTTGGTGTTTTTGAATGTTGAGGTTTTTGAATCAGTTGGAGTTTTTAATGTTGTCGTTGTTTTTGAATTTTATTTTGTTTTTCAAAGTTGAGGTTGTTGTTGAATTTGTTGGTGATTTTCAATATTGAGGTTGTTGTTGAATTCATTGGTGGTATCAATGTTTTTTTTTACTTCTTTGTAATTATTAAAGTTGAGGTTGCAGTTGAATTTGTTCGTGTTATTTAATGTTGAGGTTGTTGAATTTGTTGGTGTTTTTCATTGTTGAGGTTTTTTTTGAATTTGTTGTTGTTTTTGAATCTTGAGGTTGTTGTTGAATTTTTTGATGTTTTTCATTGTTGAGGTTGTTGTTGAATTTTTTGGTGATTTTCAATGATGAGTTTGTTGTTGAATTTTTTGGTGTTTTTCAATGTTGAGGTTGTTGTTGAATTTTTTGCTGATTTTCAATATTGAGGTTGTTTTTGAATTCATTGGTGGTATCAATGTCTTTTTTTACTTCTTTGTAGTTTTTAAAGTTGAGGTTGCAGTTGAATTTGTTCGTGTTATTCAATGTTGAGGTTGTTGAATTTGTTGGTGTTTTTCATTGTTGAGGTTTTTGTTGAATTTGTTGTTGTTTTTGAATCGGGAGGTTGTTGTTGAATTTTTTGATATTTTTCATTGTTGAGGTTGTCGTTGAATTTGTTGGTGATTTTCAATGATGAGTTTGTTGTTGAATTTTTTGGTGTTTTTCAATGTTGAGCTTGTTGTTGAATTTTTTGCTGATTTTCAATATTGAGGTTGTTTTTCAATTCATTGGTGGTATCAATGTCTTTTTTTACTTCTTTGTAGTTTTTAAAGTTGAGGTTGCAGTTGAATTTGTTCGTGTTATTCAATGTTGAGGTTGTTGAATTTGTTGGTGTTTTTCATTGTTGAGGTTTTTGTTGAATTTGTTGTTGTTTTTGAATCGGGAGGTTGTTGTTGAATTTTTTGATATTTTTCATTGTTGAGGTTGCTGTTGAATTTGTTGGTGATTTTCAATGATGAGTTTGTTGTTGAATTTTTTGGTGTTTCTCGTTGTTGAGGTTGTTGTTGAACTTGTTGCTGATTTTCAATATTGAGGCTGTTGTTGAATTTTTTAGGTGTATTTCATTGTTGATGTTGTTGTTGAATTATTTGCTGTTATTCATTGTTGAGGTTGTTGTTGAGTTTATTGGTGTTGTCAATAGTTTTTTTTTAACTTTTTTGTATTTTTCAAAGTTGAGGTTGCTGTTGAATTTGTTGATGTTTTTCAAAGTTGAGGTCGTTGTTGAATTTTTTGAATGTATTTCAT
Source organism: Cetorhinus maximus (assembly GCF_964194155.1). NCBI lineage: Eukaryota > Metazoa > Chordata > Chondrichthyes > Lamniformes > Cetorhinidae > Cetorhinus > Cetorhinus maximus. The sequence goes on from NW_027596107.1 coordinate 1,367,201, forward strand.
TGTTACGGTTGTTGTTGAATTTGTTGCTATTTTTCAATGCTGAGGTTGTTGAAGATTTTGGTGTTTTTCAAAGTTGAGGTTGTTGTTGAATTTGTTGGTGTTTTTCAAAGTTGAGGTTGTTGTTGAATTTTTTGAATGTTTTTCATTGTTAAGGTTGTTGTTGAATTTGCTGCTATTTTTCAATGTTGAGGTTGTTGAAGTTGTTCGTGTTTTCATAGTTGAGGTTGTTGTTGAATTTCTTGGTGTCTTTCAATGTCGAGGTTGTTGAATTTGTTGTTGTTTTTGAATGTTGAGATTGCTGTTGAGTTTGATGGTGATTTTCAATGTTCAGGTTGTAGGTGAATTTGTTGCTGTTTTTCAATTTTGAAGTTGTTGAATTTGTTGGTGTTTTTCGTTGTTGAGGTTGTTGTTGACTTTGTTGGTGTTATTCATTGTTGTGGTCGCTGTTAAATTTGTTGGTGTTTTGCAAATGTTGAGGTTTTTCTTGAATTTGTTGTTGTTTTTGAATGTTGAGGTTTTTGTTGAATTTTTTGAAGTTTTTCAATGTTGACGTTGTTGTTGAATTTGTTGGTGTTTTTGAATGTTGAGGTTGTTGTTGAATTTGTTGGTGATTATCAATATTGTGGTTGTTGTTGAATTTATTGGTGGTATCAATGCTTTTTTTAAAAAATTTTTCTATTTTTCAAATTTGAGGTTGCAGTTGAATTTCTTGGTGTTTTTCAATGTTGAGGTTTTTGTTGAATTTGTTGGTGCGTTTCATTGATGAGGTTGTTGTTGAATTTTTTGGTGTTTTTCATTGTTGAGGTTGTTCTTGAATATTTTCAGGTTATTCATTGTTGAGGTTGTTGCTGAATTTGTTGGAGAATTTCAATATTGAGGTTGTTGTCGAATATATTGGTGTTATCAATGGTTTTTTTTGAACTTTTTTGTATTTTTCAAAGTTGAGGTTGCATTTGAATTTCTTGGTGTTTTACAATGTTGAAGTTGTTGAATTTGTTGATGTTTTTCAAAGTTGAGGTTGCTGTTGAATTTTGTGGTGTTTTTCATTGTTGATCTTATTGTTGAATTTGTTGGTGTTTTTCAATGTTGAGGTTGTTGTTGAAATTGTTGGCGTATTTCATTGTTGAGGTTGCTGTTGAATTTGTTGGTGTTTTGCAATTTTGAGGTTGTTGTTGAATTTATTGGTGTTATCAAAGTTTTTTTTTGAACTTTTTAGTATTTTTCAAAGTTGAGGTTGCAGTTGAATTTGTGGGTGTTTTTCAAAGTTGAGGTTGTTGTTGAATTTGCTGCTCCTTTTTAAATGTTGAGGTTGTTCAATTTGTTGATGTTTTTCTAAGTTCAGGTTGTTGTTGACATTGTTGGTGTTTTTGAATGTTGAGGTTGATGTTGAATTTATTGGTGATTTTCAATATTGAGGTTGTTGTTGAATGTTTTGGTGTTTTTCATTGTTGAGGTTGTTGTTGAATTTGTTGGTATTTATGAATGTTGAGGTTATTGAATCTGTTGGTGTTTTTTTAAAGTTGAGGTTGTTGTTGAATTTTTCGGTGTTTTTCATTGTTGAGGTTGTTGTTGGATTTATTGTTGTTTTTGAATGTTGAGGTTGTTGTTGAATTTTTTGAAGTTTTTCATTGTTGAGGTTGTTGTTGCATTTGTTGGTGATTTTCAATGATGAGTTTGTTGTTGAACTTTTCGGTGTTTTACTTGTTGAGGTTGTTGTTGAAATTGTTTGAGTTTTTCAATGTTGCGATTGTTTTTGAATTTTTTGGTGTTTTTCAAGGTTGAGGATGTTGTTGAATTTGTTGGTGACTTTCAATATTGAGGTTGTTGTTGAATTTATTGGTGGTATCAATGTTTTTTTTAAAACCTTTTTCTATTTTTCAAAGTTGAGGTCGCAGTTGTATTTGTTCGTATTTTTCAATATTGAGGTTGTTGAATTTGTTGCTGTTTTTCATTGTTGAGGTTTTTGTTGAATTTGTTGGTGTTTTTCATTGATAAGGTTGATGTTGAATTTGTTGGTGATTTTCAATATTGAGGTTGTTGTTAAATTTTTTGGTGTTTTGCATTGCTGAGGTTTTTGTTGAATTTGTTGTTGTTTTTGAATGTTGAGGTTGTTGTTGAATTTTTTGATGTTTTTCAATGTTGAGGTTGTTGTTGAATTTGTTGGTGATTTTCAATATTGAGGTTGTTGTTGAATTTATTGGTGGTATCAATGTACTTTTTTTAACTTTTTTCTATTTTTCAAAGTTGAGGTCGCAGTTGTATCTGTTCGTCTTTTTCAATATTGAGGTTGTTGAATTTGTTGCTGTTTTTCATTGTTGAGGTTTTTGTTGAATTTGTTGGTGTTTTTCATTGTTGAGGTTGTTGTTGAATTTTTTGGTTTATCATTGTTGAGTTTGTTGTTGAATTTGTTGGTGTTTTGCAATGTTGAGGTTGTTGTTGACTTTGTTGGTGATTTTCAATTTTGAGGTTGTTGTTGAATAAGTTGGTCTTTTTCAATGTTGGGGTGTTTGTTGAATTTTTTGGTGTTTTTCATTTTAGAGGTTGTTGTTGAATTTGTTGGTGTTTTTGAATGTTGAGGTTGTTGAATTTGTTGGTGGTTTTCATTGTTGAGGTTTTTGAATTTGTTGTTGTTTTTCAAAGTTGAGGTTGTTGTTGAATATTTTGGTGTTTTTCAATGTTTAGGTTGTTGTTGAATTTGTGGGTGATTATCAATTTTGAGGTTGTTGTTGAATTTATTGGTTTATTCAAAGTTTTTTTTGGAAAGTTTTTGAATTTTGCAAAGTTAAGGTTGTAGTTGAATTTGTTGCTATTTTTCAATGTTGAGGTTGTTGTTGAATTTGTTGTTGATTTTCAATATTGATGTTGTTGTTGAATTTGTTGGTGTATTTCAAAGTTGAGCATGTTGTTGAATTTTTTGGTGTTTTTCATTGTTGAGGTTCTTGTTGGATTTGTTGGTGTTTTTGAATGTTGAGGTTGTTGAATCTGTTGGTGTTTTTCAAAGTTGAGGTTGCATGTGAATTTGTTGGTGTTTTGCAATGTTGAGGTTGTTGTTGAATTTGTTGTTGATTTTCAATATTGAGGTGTTTATTGAATTTATTGATGTTATCAATGGGTTTTTATTGAACTTTTTTGTATTTTTCAACGTTGAGTTTGCATTTAAATTTGTTGGTGTCTTTCAATGTTGAGTTTGTTGAATTTGTTGCTGTTTTTCAAAGTTGAGGTAGTTGTTGAATTTGTTGGTGATATTCAATATTGAGGTTATTGTTTATTTGTTGGTGTTATCAATTATTATTTTTTTGAACTTTTTTGTATTTTTAAAAGTTGAGGTTTTTGTTGAATTTTTTGGTGTTTTTCAATGTTGGGGTTGTTGTTGAGTTTTTTGGTGTTTTTCATTGTTGACGTTGTTGTTGAATTTATTGGTGGTATCAATGTTGTTTTTGAACTTTTTTGTATTTTTCAAAGTTGAGGTTGCATTTGAATTTGTTGTTGTTTTTGAAAGTTGAGGTTGTTGAATTTCCTGGTGTTTTTGAATGTTGAGGTTGTTGTTGAATTTTTTGGTGTTTTTCATTGTCGAGGTTTTTGTTGAATTTGTTGGTGTTTTTGAATGTTGTGGTTGTTGAATTTTATGGTTGTTTTTCATTGTTGAGGTTGCTGTTGAATTTGTTGGTGATTTTCAATATCGAGTTTGTTGTTGAATTTATTGGTGTTATCAATGGTTTATTTAGAACTTTTTTGTAATTTTCAAAGTTGAGGTTGCATTTGAATTTGTTTTTGTTTTTGAAAGTTGAGGTTGATGTTGAATTTGTTGATGTTTTGCAATGTTGAGTTTGTTGTTGACTTTGTTGGTGATTTTCAATATTGATGTTGTTGTTGAATTCATTGGTGTTATCATTGTTTTTGTTTTAACTTTTTTGTATTTTTCAAAGTTGAGGTTGCAATTGAATTTGTAGGTGTTTTTCAAAGTTGATGATGTTGTTGAATTTTTTGATGTTTTTCATTGTTGAGGTTGTAGTTGAAATTACTGCTCGTTTTCAATGTTCAAGTTGTTGTTGAATTTGTTGGTGTTATCAATTATTATTTTGGTGAACTTTTTTGTATATTTAAAAGTTGAGGTTGTTGTTGAATTTGTTGCTGTTTTTCAATGTTGAGGTTGTTGAATTTTTCGGTGTTTTTCAAGGTTGAGTTTGTTGTTGAATTTTTTGGTATTTTTCATTGTAGAAGTTTTTGTTGAATTTGTTGCTGTTTTTGAATGTTGAGGTTGTTGTTTAATTTTTCGGTGTTTTTCATTGTTGACGGTACTTGTTGAATTTGTTGATGATTTTCAATATTGAGGTTGTTGTTGAATTTATTGGTTTTATCAATGGTTTTTTTTAAACTTTTTTGTATTTTTCAAAGTTGAGGTTGCAGTTGAATTTGTCGGTGTTTTTCAATGTTGAGGTTGTTGTTTAATTTTTGATGTTTTTCATTGTTGAGGTTGTTGTTAAATTATCTGCTCTTTTTCAATGTTGAGGTTGTTGAATTTGTTGGTATTGTTCAAAGCTGAAGTTGTTTTTTAATTTGTGGTTGATATTCAACATTGAGGTTGTTGTTGAATTTTTTGGTGTTATCAATTTTTATTTTGATGAACATTTTTTTATTTTTAAAAATTAATGTTGTTGTTGAATTTGTTGGTGTTTTTGATTTTAGAGGTTGTTGTTGAATTTGTGGGTGTTTCTGAATGTTGAGGTTGTTGTTGAATTTTTAGATGTTTTTCATTGTTGAGGTTGTTGTTGAATTTGTTGGTGATTTTCAATTATGAGTTTGTTGTTGAATTTTTTGTTGTTTTTCATTGTTGAGGTTGTTGTTGAATTTTTTGGTGCTTTTCATTGTTGAGGTTGTTGTTGAATTTGTTGGTGATTTTCAATATTGAGGTTGTTGTTGAATTTATTGGTGTTATCAATAGTTTTTTTTGAACTTTTTGTATTTTTCAAAGTTGAGGTTGCAGTTGAATTTGCTGGTGTTTTTGAATGTTGAGGTTGTTGTTGAATTTTTTGGTGTTTTTCATTGTCGAGGTTTTTGTTGTATTTGTTCTCGTTTTTGAATGTTGTGGTTGTTGAATTTTTTGTTGTTTTTCATTGTTGAGGTTGTTGTTGAATTTGTTGGTGATTTTCAATATCGAGGTTGTTGTTGAATTTATTGGTGTTATCAATGGTTTGTTTAGAACTTTTTTGTGTTTTTCAAAGTTGAGGTTGCATTTCAATTTGTTGTTGTTTTTGAAAGTTGAGGTTGTTGAATTTGCTGGTGTTTTTGAATGTTGAGGTTGTTGTTGAATTTTTTGGTGTTTTTCATTGTCGAGGTTTTTGTTGAATTTGTTGGTGTTTTTGAAAGTTGAGGTTGTTGAATTTGCTGGTGTTTTTGAATGTTGAGTTTGATGTTGAATTTGTTGATGTTTTGCAATGTTGAGTTTGTTGTTGACTTTGTTGGTGATTTTCAATATTGATGTTGTTGTTGAATTGATTGGTGTTATCATTTTTTTTTTTGATCTTTTTTGTATTTTTCAAAGTTGAGGTTGCAATTGAATTTGTAGGTGTTTTTCAAAGTTGATGATGTTGTTGAATTTTTTGTTATTTTTCATTGTTGAGGTTTTAGTTGAAATTACTGCTCTTTTTCAATTTTCAAGTTATTGTTGAATTTGTTGGTGTTATCAATTATTATTTTGGTGAACGTTTTTGTATATTTAAAAGTTGAGGTTGTTGTTGAATTTGTTGCTGATTTTCAATGTTGAGGTTGTTGAATTTTTCGGTGTTTGTCAAGGTTGAGTTTGTTGTTGAATTTTTTGGTATCTTTCATTGTAGAAGTTTTTGTTGAATTTGTTGCTGTTTTTGAATGTTGAGGTTGTTGTTTAATTTTTTGGTGTTTTTCATTGTTGAGGTTTTTGTTGAATTTGTTGACGATTTTCAATATTGAGGTTGTTGTTGAATTTATTGGTTTTATCAATGTTTTTTTTTAACTTTTTTGTATTTTTCAAAGTTGAGGTTGCAGTTGAATTTGTCGGTGTTTTTCAATGTTGAGGTTGTTGTTGAATTTGTTGGTGATTTTCTATATTGAGGTTGTTGTTGAATTTATTGGTGTTATCAATGGTTTTTTTTGAACTTTTTTGTACTTTTCAAAGTCGATGTTGCAATTGAATTTGTAGGTGTTTTTCAAAGTTGATGTTGTTGTTTAATTTTTTGATGTTTTTCATTGTTGAGGTTGTTGTTAAATTGTCTGCTCTTTTTCAATGTTGAGGTTGTTGAATTTGTTGGTATTGTTCAAAGCTGAAGTTGTTTTTTATTTTGTGGGTGATATTCAACATTGAGGTTGTTGTTGAATTTTTTGGTGTTATCAATTTTTATTTTGATGAACATTTTTTTATTTTTAAAAATCAAGTTTTTGTTGAATTTGTTGGTGTTTTTCAATGTTGAGGTTGGTGAATTTGTTGGTGTTTTTCAAAGTTGAGGTTGTTGTTGAATTTTTTGATGTTTTTCATTGTTGAGGATGTTGTAGAATTATTGCTCTTTTTCAATGTTGAGGTTGTTGAATTTGTTGGTGTTTGTCAAAGTTGAGGTTGTTGTTAAATTTGCTGGTGATATTCAAAATTGAGGTTGTTGTTGAATTTGTTGGTGTTATCAATTTTTATTTTGGTGAACTTTTTTGTATATTTAAAAGTTGAGGTTGTTGTTGAATTATTTGGCAATTTTCATTGTAGAAGTTTTTGTTGAATTTGTTGGTGTTTTTGATTGTTGAGGTTGTTGTTGAATTTTTAGATGATTTTCAATGTTGAGGTTGTTGTTGAATTTGTTGGTGATTTTCAATTATGAGTTTGTTGTTGAATTTTTTGCTGTTTTTCCATGCTGAGGTTGTTGAATTTGATGGTGTTTTTCAAAGTTGAGGTTGTTGTTGAATTTTTTGGTGTTTTTCATTGTTGAGGTTGTTGTTGAATTTTTCGGTGTTTTTGCGTGTTGAGGTTGCTGTTTAAGTTGTTGGTGATTTTCAATGTTGATGGTGTTGAATTTATTGTTGTTTTTCAATGTTTAGATTTTTGTTGAATTTGTTGGTTATTTTCAATATTGAGGTTATAGTTGAATTTTTTGATGTTTTTCATTGTTGAGGTTGTTAAATTTGATGGTGATTTTCAATATTGAGGTTGTTGTTGAATTTATTGGTCTTATCAATGTTTTTTTGAAACTTTTTTGTGTTTTTCAAAGTTGAGGTTGCAATTCAATTTGTTGGTGCTTTTCAATGTTGAGGTTGTTTAATTTGTAGGTGTTTTTCAAAGTAAAGGTTGTTGTTGAATTTTTTGGTGTATTTCATTGTGGATGTTTTTGTTGAACTTGTTGTTGTTTTTGAACGTTGAGGTTGTTGTTGAATTTATTGATGCTTTTCATTATTGTGCTTGTTGTTGAATTTGTTGGAGTTTTTCAATGATGAGGTTTTTGTTGAATTTTTTGGAGTTTTTCATTGTTGAGGTGGTTGTTGAATTTGTTGGAGTTTTTCAATGATGAGGTTGTTGTTGTATTTGTTGGTGTTTTGCAATGTTTTGGTTGTTGTTGAATTTGTTGATGATTTTCAATATTAAGTTTCTTTTTGAATTTTTTGGTGTTGTCAACGGATTTTTTGGAAATTTTTTGTATTTTTCAAATTTTAGGTTGCATTTGAATTCGTTGGTATTTTTGAATGTTGAGATTGTTATTGAATTTTTTGATGTTTTTCATTGTTGAGGTTGTTGAATTTGTTGGTTTTGTTCAAAGTTGAGGTTTTTGTTGAATTTTTTAGTGTTTTTCAATGTTGAGGTTGCTGTTGAATTTGCTCGTGTTTTTCAATGTTGTGGTTGTTGTTGAATTTTTTGGTATTTATTTGTTGAGGTTGTTGTTGAATTTTTTGATGTTTTTCATGGCTGAGTTTGTTGTTGAATTTGTTGGTGATTTTCAATATTGAGGTTGTAGTTGAATTTGTTGGTGTTTTTTAAAGTTGAGGTTGTTGTTGAATATTTTGGTGTTTTACAATGTTGGGTTGTTGTTGAATTTTTTGGTGTTTTTCGTTGTTGAAGTTGTAGCTGTTGTTGAATTTTGTGATGTTTTTCATTGTTGAGGTTGTTGTATTTGTCGGTGATTATCAATATTGAGGTTGTTGTTGAATTTATTGGCCTAATCAATGGTTTTTTCTAAACTTTTTTGTATTTTTCAAAGTTGAGGTTGCTGTTGAATTTCTTGATGTTTTTCAATGTTGAGGTTGTTGAAATTGTTGGTGTTTTTCAAAGTTGAAGTTGTTGTTGAATTTTTTGATGTTTTTCATTGCTGAGTTTGTTGTTGAATTTGTTGGTGATTTTCAATGTTGAGTTTGTTGTTGAATTTGTTGTTGTTTTGCAATGTTGAGGTTGTTGTTGAATTTGTTAGTGATTTTCAATATTGAAGTGGTTGTTGAATTTATTGGTGTTATCAATGCTTTTATTTAACTTTTTTGTATTTTTTCAAAGTTGAAGTTGCCGTTGAATTTGTTGGTGTTTTTCAATGTTGAGGTTGTTGAATTTGTTGGTGCTTTTCAAAGTTGAGGTTGTTGTTGAATTTTTTGATGTTTTTCATTGTTGAGGTTGTTGTTGAATTTGTTGGTGATTTTCAATGTTGAGTTTGTTGTTGAATTTTCTGGTGTGTTTCTTTGCTGAGGTTGTTGTTGAAATTGTTGGAGTTTTTCAATGTTGAGGTTGTTGTTCAATTTTTTGGCGTTTTTCATTGTTGAGGTTGTTGCTGAATTTTTAGATGTTTTTCATTGTTGATGTTGTTGTTGAATTTGTTGTTGCTTTTCAATATTGAGGTTGTTGTTGAATTGATTGGTGATATCAATTTTTTAAAAAAACTTTTTTGTGTTTTTCAAAGTTGAGCTTGCAGTTGAACTTGTTGGTGTTTTTCCATGTTGAGATTGTTGTTGACTTTGTTGGTGTTTTTCATTGTTGAGGTTGTTGTTGAAATTGTTGGTGATATTCAGTATAGAGTTGTTGTTGAATTTGTTGATGTTATCAATTATTATTTTGGTGAACTTTTTTGTATATTTAAAAGTTGAGGTTGTTGTTGAATTTGTTGCTGTTTTTCAATGTTGAGGTTGTTGAATTTTTCGGTGTTTTTCAAGGTTGAGTTTGTTGTTGAATTTTTTGGTATTTTTCATTGTAGAAGTTTTTGTTGAATTTGTTGCTGTTTTTGAATGTTGAGGTTGTTGTTTAATTTTTCGGTGTTTTTCATTGTTGACGGTTTTGTTGAATTTGTTGGTGATTTTCAATATCGAGGTTGTTGTTGAATTTATTGGTTTTATCAATGGTTTTTTTTTAACTTTTTTGTATTTTTCAAAGTTGAGGTTGCAGTTGAATTTGCCGGTGTTTTTCAATGTTGAGGTTGCTGAATATGTTGGTGTTTTTCAAAGTTGAGGTTGTTGTTGAATTTTTTGATGTTTTTCATTGTTGAGGTTGCTTTTGAATTTGTTGGTGATTTTCTATATTGAGGTTGTTGTTGAATTTATTGGTGTTATCAATGGTTTTTTTTGAACTTTTTTGTATTTTTCAAAGTTGATGTTGCAATTGAATTTGTAGGTGTTTTTCAAAGTTGATGTTGTTGTTTAATTTTTTGATGTTTTTCATTGTTGAGGTTGTTGTTAAAATATCTGCTCTTTTTCAATGTTGAGGTTGTTGAATTTGCTGGTATTGTTCAAAGCTGAAGTTGTTTTTTAATTTGTGGGTGATATTCAACATTGAGGTTGTTGTTGAATTTTATTGTTATCAATTTTTATTTTGATGAACATTTTTTTATTTTTAAAAATTAATGTTGTTGTTGAATTTGTTGGTGTTTTTGATTTTAGAGGTTGTTGTTGAATTTGTGGGTGTTTTTGAATGTTGAGGTTGTTGTTGAATTTTTAGATGTTTTTCATTGTTGAGGTTGTTGTTGAATTTGTTGGTGATTTTCAATTATGAGTTTGTTGTTGAATTTTTTGTTGTTCTTCATTGTTGAGGTTGTTGTTGAAACTGTTGGAGTTTTTCAAAGTTGATGTTGTTGTTGAATTTTTTGGTGTTTTTCATTGTTGAGGTTGTTGTTGAATTTGTTGGTGATTTTCAATATTGAGGTTGTTGTTGAATTTATTGGTGTTATCAATAGTTTTTTTTGAACATTTTGTATTTTTCAAAGTTGAGGTTGCAGTTGAATTTGCTGGTGTTTTTGAATGTTGAGGTTGTTGTTGAATTTATTGGTGTTTTTCATTGTCGAGGTTTTTGTTGTATTTGTTCTTGTTTTTGAATGTTGTGGTTGTTGAATTTTTTGTTGTTTTTCATTATCGAGGTTGTTGTTGAATTTATTGGTGTTATCAATGGTTTGTTTAGAACTTTTTTGTGTTTTTCAAAGTTGAGGTTGCATTTCAATTTGTTGTTGTTTTTGAAAGTTGAGGTTGTTGAATTTGCTGGTGTTTTTGAATGTTGAGGTTGTTGTTGAATTTTTTGGTGTTTTTCATTGTCGAGGTTTTTGTTGAATTTGTTGGTGTTTTTGAAAGTTGAGGTTGTTGAATTTGCTGGTGTTTTTGAATGTTGAGTTTGATGTTGAATTTGTTGATGTTTTGCAATGTTGAGTTTGTTGTTGACTTTGTTGGTGATTTTCAATATTGATGTTGTTGTTGAATTGATTGGTGTTATCATTGTTTTTTTTTGAACTTTTTTGTATTTTTCAAAGTTGAGGTTGCAATTGAATTTGTAGGTGTTTTTCAAAGTTGATGATGTTGTTGAATTTTTTGATGTTTTTCAGTGTTGAGGTTGTAGTTGAAATTACTGCTCGTTTTCAATGTTCAAGTTGTTGTTGAATTTGTTGGTGTTATCAATTATTATTTTGGTGAACGTTTTTGTATATTTAACAGTTGAGGTTGTTGTTGAATTTGTTGCTGTTTTTCAATGTTGAGGTTGTTGAATTTTTCGGTGTTTTTCAAGGTTGAGTTTGTTGTTGAATTTTTTGGTATTTTTCATTGTAGAAGTTTTTGTTGAATTTATTGCTGTTTTTGAATGTTGAGGTTGTTGTTTAATTTTTTGGTGTTTTTCATTGTTGAGGTTTTTGTTGAATTTGTTGATGATTTTCAATATTGAGGTTGTTGTTGAATTTATTGGTTTTATCAATGGTTTTTTTTAACTTTTTTGTATTTTTCAAAGTTGAGGTTGCAGTTGAATTTGTCGGTGTTTTTCAATGTTGAGGTTGTTGTTGAATTTGTTGGTGATTTTCTATATTGAGGTTGTTGTTGAATTTATTGGTGTTATCAATGGTTTTTTTTGAACTTTTTTGTATTTTTCAAAGTTGATGTTGCAATTGAATTTGTAGGTGTTTTTCAAAGTTGATGTTGTTGTTTAATTTTTCGGTGTTTTTCATTGTTGAGGTTTTTATTGAATTTGTTGATGATTTTCAATATTGAGGTTGTTGTTGAATTTATTGGTTTTATCAATGGTTTTTTTTAACTTTTTTGTAATTTTCAAAGTTGAGGTTGCAGTTAAATTTGTCGGTGTTTTTCAATGTTGAGGTTGTTGAATATGTTGGTGTTTTTCAAAGTTGAGGTTGTTGTTGAATTTTTTGATGTTTTTCATTGTTGAGGTTGTTGTTGAATTTGTTGGTGATTTTCTATATTGAGGTTGTTGTTGAATTTATTGGTGTTATCAATGGTTTTTTTTGAACTATTTTTTTTCAAAGTTGATGTTGCAATTGAATTTGTTGGTGTTTTTCAAAGTTGATGTTGTTGTTTAATTTTTTGATGTTTTTCATTGTTGAGGTTATTGTTGAATTTCTTGGAGTTTTTCAATGTTGAGTTTGTTGAATCTGTTGGTGTTTTTCAAAGTTGAGGTTGTTGTTGAATTTTTTGATGTTTTTAGTTGTAGTGGTTTTGTTGAATTTGCTGGTGATTTTCAATGTTGGTGTTTTTCATTGTTGAGGTTGTTGTTGAAATTGTTGGGGTTTATCAATGTTGAGGTTGTTGTTGAATTTTTTGGTGTTATCAATGTTTTTTTTAAACTTTTTTGTATTTTTCAAAGTTGAGGTTGAAGTTGAATATGTTGGCTTTTTTCAATGTTGAGGTTGTTGAATTTGTTGGTGTTTTTCAAAGTTGAGGTTGTTGTTGAATATTTTGGTGTTTTTCTTTGTTGAGGTATTTGTTGAATTTGTTGGTGTTTTGGAATGTTGTGGTTGTTATTGAATTTATTGGTGATTTTCAATATTGAGGTTGTAGTTGAATTTGTTGGTGTTTTTCAATGTTGAGGTTTTTGAAGTGTTGGTGTTTTTCAAAGTTGTTGTTGTTGAATATTTTGGTATTTTTCAATGTTGAGGTTGTTGTTGAATTTGCTGGTCATATTCAATATTGAGATTGTTGTTGAAATTGTTGGTGTTTTTGAATGTTGAGGTTGTTGTTGAATTTGTTGGTTATTTTCAATATTGAGGTTGTTGTTGAATTTGTTGGTGTTTTTCAATTTTGGGGTTGTTGTTGAATTTTTTTGTGTTTTTCATTGTTCAATTTCTTTGGAGTTTTTGAATGTTGAGGTTGTTGAATTTGTTGGTGTTTTTCAAAGTTGTGGTTGTTGAATTTGTTGGTGTTTTTCAAAGTTGAGGTTGTTGTTGAATTTGTTGGTGTTTTTGAATGTTCAGGTTGTTGTTGAATTTGTTGGGTATTTTCAATAATGGGGTTGTTGTTGAATTTGTTGGTGTTTTTCAATTTTGGGGTTGTTGTTGAATTTTTTTGTGTTTTTCATTGTTCAATTTCTTTGGAGTTTTTGAATGTTGAGGTTGTTGAATTTGTTGGTGTTTTTCAAAGTTGAGGATGTTGTTGAATTTTATTGGTATTTTTCATTGTTCAGGTTTTTGTTGAATTTGTTGATGTTTTTGAATGTTGGGGTTGTTGAATCTGTTAGTGTTTTTCAAAGTTGACGTTGTTGTTGAATTTTTTGGTGTGTTTCGTTGTTGAGGTTGTTGTTGTTCAATTTTTTGATGTTATTCATTGTTGAGTAAGTCGTTGAATTTGTTGGTGATTTTCAATGTTGAGTTTTTTGTTGAATTATTTGTTGTTTTTCATTGTTGAGGTTGTTGTTGTTCATTTTTTTGATGTTATTCATTTTTGAGGTTGTTGTGCAATTTGTTGGTGATTTTGAATATTGTAGTTGTTGCTGAATTTAGTTGTGTTATCAATCGTTTTTTTTGATCTGTTTTGTATTTTTCAAAGTTGAGGTTGCAGTTGAATTTGTTGGTGTTTTTCAAAGTTGAGGTTGTTGTTGTATTTTTGATGTTATTCATTGTTGAGGTTCTTGTTGAATTTGCTGCTCTTTTTCAATGTTGAGGTTGTTGAATTTGTCGGTGTTTTTCAATGTTGAGGTTGTTGTTGAATTTTTTGGTGTTATCAATTTTTATCTCGTTGAACTTTTTAGTATTTTTAAAAGTTGAGGTTGTTGTTGAAATTTTTGGTGTTAATCCATGTTGAGGATGTTGAATTTGTTGATGTTTTGCAAAGTTGAGGTTGTTGTTGAATTTGTTGATTGTTTTGAATGATGAGGTTGTTGTTGAATTTGCTGATGATTTTTAATATTGAGGTTGTTGCTGAATTTGTTGGTGTTTTTCAATGTTGGGCTTTTGATGAATTTTTTGGTGATTTTCAATATTGAGGTTGTTGTGAAATTTGTTGGTGTTTTTGAATGTTGAGATTGTTGTTGAATTTGTTGGTGTTTTTCAATGTTGACGTTGTCGTTGAAATTGTTGGTGTTATTCAATATTTAGGTTGTTGTTGAATTTCCTGGTGATTTACAATATTGAGGTTGTTGTTGAATTTATTGGTGTTAACAATGGTTTTTTTTGAACTTTTTTGTATTATTCAAAGTTGATGATGTTGTTGAATTATTTGACGTATTTCAATATTGAGGTTATTGAATTTATTGGTGTTTTTCAATGTTGAGGTTGGTGTTGAATTTGCTGGTGATTTTCATTATTGAGGTTGTTGTTGAATTTATTGGTGTAATCAAAGTTTTTTTTTGAACGTTTTTGTATTTTTCAAAGTTGAGGTTGTAGTTGAATTTGTTGCTCATTTTCAATGTTGTGGTTGTTGAATTTGTTGATGTTTTTCAAAGTTGAGGTTGTTGTTGAATTTGTTGGAGATATTCAACGTTGAGGTTGTTGTTGAATTTGTTGGTGTTATCAATGTTTATTTTGTTGAACATTTTTGTATTTTCAAAAGTTGAGGTTATTTTTGAATTTGTTGGTGATTTGCAATGTCGAGGTTGTTGAATTTTTTGGTGTTTTTCATGGTTGAGGTTGTTGTTGCGTTTGTTGGTGTTGTTGAATGTTGAGGTTGTTGTTGTATTTGTAGGTGATTTTCAATGTTGGGGTTGTTGAATTTTTTGGTGTTTTGCAATGATGAGGTTGTTGTGTAATTTGTTGGTGAATTTCAATATTGAGGTTGTTGTTGAATTTATTTGTGTTATCAATGGATGGTTTTGAACTTATTTGTATTTTTCAAAGTTGAGCTTGCAGTTGAATTTGTTGATCTTTTTCAATGTTGAGGTCTTGGAATTTGTTTGTGTTTTTCAACGTTGAGGTTGTTGAGTTTTTTGGTGTTTTTCATTGTTGAGGTTTTAGTTGAATTTATTGTTGTTTTTGAATGTTGAGGTTGTTGTTGAATTATTTGATGTTTTTCATTGTTGAGGTTGTTGATGAATTTGCTAGTCTTTATCAATGCTGAGGTTGTTGTTGAATTTGTTGGTGATTTTCACAGTAGAGTTTGTTGTTGAATTTTTTGGTGTTTTTCATTGTTGAGGTGGTTGTTGAAATTGTTGGAGTGTTCCAACGTCGAGGTTGTTGTTGAATTTGTAGGTGTTTTTGAATGTTGAGATTGTTGTTGAATTTTTTGCGTGTTTTTCAATGTTGGGTTTGTTGTTGAATTTTTTGGTGTTTTTTTTAATGTTGAGGTTATTGGATTTATTGGTGTTTTTCGATGTTGAGGTAGTTGTTGAAATTGTTCGTTATTTTCAATATTGCGGTTCTTGTTCAATTTATTGGTCATTTTCAATATTGAGTTTGTTGTGGAATTTATTGGTGTTTTTCAAAATGGCGGTTGTTGTTGAATTTGTTGGTATTTTTCAATGTTTAGGTTATTGTTGAATTTGTTGGTGTTTTTCATTGTTGAGGTTGTTGTTGAATTAGTTGGTGTTTTTCAATGTTGACGTTGTCGTTGAAATTGTTAGTGTTATTCAATATTGAGGTTGTTGTTGAATTTGCTGGTGATTTACAATATTGAGGTTGTTGTTGAATTTATTGGTGTTCTCAATGCTATTTTTTGAACTTTTTTGTTGTTTTTTTTAATGTTGAGGTTGTTGAATTTGTTGGTGTTTTTCAAAGTTGAGATTTTTCTGGAATTTGTTGGTAATTTTCAATGTTGAGCTTGTTGAATTTGTTTGTGTCTTTGAATGTTGTGGTTGTTATTGAATTTGGTGGTGTTTTTGAATGTTGAGATTGTTGTTGAATTTGTTGGTGTTTTTCAATGTTGGGCTGTTGTTGAATTTTTTGGTGATTATCAATATTGAGGTTGTTGTGAAATTTGTTGTTGTTCTTCAATGTTGAGATTTTTGTTGAATTTGTTGGTGTTTTTCAATGTTGAGGTTTTCGTTGAAATTGTTAGTTTTATTCAATATTGAGGTTGTTGTTGAATTTGCTGATGATTTACAATATTGAGGTTGTTGTTGAATTTATTGGTGTTATCAATGTTATTTTTTGAACTATTTTGTATTATTCAAAGTTGATGATGTTGTTGAATTTTTTGATTTTTTTAAATGTTGAGGTTATTGAATTTATTGGTGTTTTTCAATGTTGAGGCTGGTGCTGGATTTGCTGGTGATTTTCATTATTGAGGTTGTTGTTGAATTTATTGGTGTTATCTATGTTTTTTTTTGAACTTTTTTGTATTTTTCAAAGTTGAGGTTGTAGATGAATTTGTTGGTCATTTTCAATGTTGACGTTGTTGAATTTGTTGGTATTTTTCAATGTTGGGGTTGTTGTTGAATTTTTGGTGATTTTCAATGTTGAGCTTATTGAATTTGTTTGTGTTTTTGAATGTTGAGGATGTTATTGACTTTGGTGGTGTTTTTGAATGTTGAGGTTGTTGTTGAATTTGTTAGTGTTTTTCAATGTTGGGCTGTTGTTGAATTTTTTGGTGATTATCAATATTGAGGTTGTTTTGAAATTTGTTGGTGTTTTTCAATGTTGAGATTGTTGTTGAATTTGTTGGTGTTTTTCAATGTTGACGTTGTGGTTGAAATTGTTAGTGTTATTCAATATTGAGGTTGTTGTTGAATTTGCTGGTGATTTTCAATATTGAGGTTGTTGTTGAAATTATTGGTGTTATCAATGTTTTTTTTCGAACTTTTTTCTATTTTTCAGAGTTGATGTTGTAGATGAATTTGTTGGTCATTTTCAATGTTGAGGTTGTTGAATTTGTTGGTGTTTTTCAAAGTTGAGGTTGTTGTTGAATTTGTTGGAGATATTCACTTTTGAGGTTGTTGTTGAATTTGTTGGTGATATCAATGTTTATTTTGTTGAATTTTTTTGTATTTTCAAAAGTTGAGGTTGTTTTTGAATTTTTTGGTGATTTTCAATGTCGAGGTTGTTGAATTTTTTGGTGTTTTTTAAAGTTGAGGTTGTTGTTGAATTTATTGTTTTTTTTCATGGTTGAGGTTGTTGTTGCATTTGTTGGTGTTTTTGAATGTTGAGGGTGTTGTTGTATTTGTTGGTGACTTTCATATTGATGTTGTTGGTGAATTTGTTGGTGTTTTTCAATGTTGGGGTTGTTGTTGAATTTTTTTTGTGTTTTGCAATGATGAGGTTGTTGTTGAATTTGTTGGTGAAGTTCAATATTGAGGTTGTTGTTGAATTTATTTGTGTTATCAATGGATATTTTTGAACTTTTTTGGATTGTTCAAAGTTGAGGTTTCAGTTCAATTTGTTGATCATTTTCAATGTTGAGGTTGTGGAATTTGTAGGTGTTTTTCAAAGTTGAGGTTGTTGAGTTTCTTGGTGTGTTTCATTGTTGAGGATTTTGTTCAATTTGTTGTTGTTTTTGAATGTTGAGTTTGTTGTTGAGTTTTTTGATGTTTTTCATTGTTTAGTTTGTTGTTGAATTTGCTGATGTTTTTCAATGTTGAGGTTGTTGTTGAATTTGTTGGTGATTTTCAATTCTCCGTTTGTTGTTGAAATTGTTGGAATTTTTGAATGTTGAGGATCTTGTTGAATTTTTTGGTGTTTTTCATTGTTGAGTTTATTGTTGAATTTTTTGTTGTTTTTCATTGTTGAGGTGGTTGTTGAATTTGTTGGCATTTTTCACTGTTGAGGTTGTTGAATTTTATGTTGTTGTTCATTGTTGAGCATGTTGTTGAATTTGATGCTGATTTTCAGTGATTCGTTTGTTGAATTTGTTGGTGATTTTCAATATTGAGTTTGTTTTGGAATTTGTTTGTGTTTTTTAATGTTGACATTGTTGTTGAATTTGTTGGTGTTTTTCAAAGTTGTGGTTGTTGTTGAATTTGTTGGTGTTTTTCACTGTTGAGTTTGCTGAATTTGTTGGTGTTTTTCAATGCTGAGATTGTTGTTGAATTTGTTGTTGATATTCAATATTGAGGTAGTTGTTAAATTTGTTGGTGTTATCAATGTTTGTTTTGATGAACTTTTTTGTATTTTAAAAAGTTGAGGTTGTTGTTGAATTTGTTGCTGTTTTTCAATGTTGAGGTTTGTGTTGAATTTGTTGGTGTTTTTCAATATTGAGTTTGTTTTGGAATTTGTTTGTGTTTTTTAATGTTGACATTGTTGTTGAATTTGTTGTTGATTTTCAATATTGAGGTAGTTGTTGAATTTGTTGGTGTTATCAATGTTTGTTTTGATGAACTTTTTTGTATTTTAAAAAGTTGAGGTTGTTGTTGAATTTGTTGCTGTTTTTCAAAGTTGAGGTTGTAGTTGAATTTGTTGGTGTTTTTGAATGTTGAGGTCGTTGTTGAATTTGTTGGTGATTTTCAATATTGAGGTAGTTGTTGAATTTGTTGGTGTTATCAATGTTTGTTTTGATGAACTTTTTTGTATTTTAAAAAGTTGAGGTTGTTGTTGAATTTGTTGCTGTTTTTCAAAGTTGAGGTTGTAGTTGAATTTGTTGGTGTTTTTGAATGTTGAGGTTGTTGTTGAATTTGCTGGTGATTTTCAATATTGAGGTTGTTGTTGAATTTGTTGGTGTTTTTCAATGTTGAGGTTGTTGTTGAATTTGTTGGTGATATCAATGTTTTTTAAAAACTTTTTTGTATTTTTCAAAGTTGAGGTTGTAGTCGAATTTGTTGGTGTGTTTCAATATTGAGATTATAGTTGAATTTGTTGGTGTTTTTCTATATTGGTGTTGTTGAATTTGTTGGTATTTTTCAATATTGAGGTTGTTGTTGAATGTGTTGGTGATATTCAATATTGAAGTTGTTGTTGAATTTGTTGGAGCTTTTCAATGTTGAGATTGTTGTTGAATTTGTTGGTGTTTTTCAATGTTGAAGATGTTGTCGACTTTTTTGGTGATTCTCAGTGATGTGTTTGTAGAATTTGTTGTTGATTTTCAATATTGAGGTAGTTGTTGAATTTGTTGGTGTTAACAATGTTTGTTTTGATGAACTTATTTGTATTTTAAAAAGTTGAGGTTGTTGTTGATTTGTTGCTGTTTTTCAAAGTTGAGGTTGTAGTTGAATTTGTTGGTGTTTTTGAATGTTGAGGTTGTTGTTGAATTTGTTGGTGATTTTCAATATTGAGGTTGTTGTTGAATTTGTTGGTGATATCAATGTTTTTTTGAACTTTTTTGTATTTTTTAAAGTTGACGTTGTAGTTGAAATTGTTGGTGTGTTTCAATATTGATGTTATAGTTGAATTTGTTGGTGTTTTTCTATGTTGGGTTTGTTGTTGAATTTGTTGGTGTTTTTCAATGTTGAGATTTTTGTTGAATTTGTTGGTGATATTCAATATTGAGGTTTTTGTTGAATTTGTTGGTGTTTTTCAATGTTGAGGTTATTGTTTAATTTGTTGGTGATATCAATGTTTTTTTAAAACTTTTTTGTATTTTTCAAAGTTGAGGTTGTAGTCGAATTTGTTGGTGTGTTTCAATATTGAGATTATAGTTGAATTTGTTGGTGTTTTTCTATATTGGTGTTGTTGAATTTGTTGGTATTTTTCAATACTGAGGTTGTTGTTGAATGTATTGGTGTTTTTGACTGTTGAGGTTGTTGTTGAATTTGTTGGAGCTTTTCAATGTTGAGATTGTTGTTGAATTTGTTGGTGTTTTTCAATGTTGAAGATGTTGTCGACTTTTTTGGTGATTTTCAGTGATGTGTTTGTAGAATTTGTTGGTGATTTTCAATATTGAGTTTGTCGTGGAATTTGCTACTGTTTTTCAATGTTAAGATAGTTGTTGAATTTGTTGGTGATATTCAATATTGAGGTTGTTGTTGAATTTGTTGGTGCTTTTCAATGTTGAGATTGTTGTTGAATTGGTTGATGTTTTCAGTGTTTATTTTGTAAAACTTGTTTGTATTTTTAAAAGTTGAGGCTGTTGCTGAATTCGTTGATCAGTTTCATTGATGAGGTTGTTGAATTTGTTGGTGATTTTCAATATTGAGTTTGTCGTGGAATTTGCTACTGTTTTTCAATGTTAAGATAGTTGTTGAATTTGTTGGTGATATTCAATATTGAGGTTGTTGTTGAATTTGTTGGTGCTTTTCAATGTTGAGATTGTTGTTGAATTGGTTGATGTTTTCAGTGTTTATTTTGTAAAACTTGTTTGTATTTTTAAAAGTTGAGGCTGTTGCTGAATTCGTTGATCAGTTTCATTGATGAGGTTGTTGAATTTGTTGGTGATTTTCAATATTGAGTTTGTTGTGGAATTTGTAGGCGTTTTTCAATGTTAAGATAGTTGTTGAATTTGTTGATGTTTTTCACTGTTGAGGTTGCTGAATTTGTTGGTGTTTTTCAATGTTGAGGTTGTTGTTGATTTTTATGGTGATTATCAGTGATGCGTTTGTTGAATTTGTTGGTGATTTTCAATATTGAGTTTGTTGTGGAATTTGTTGGTGTTTTTGAATGTTGAGGTTGTTGTTGAATTTGTTGCTGTTTTTCAAAGTTGAGGTTGTAGTTGAATTTGTTGGTGTTTTTGAATGTTGAGGTCGTTGTTGAATTTGTTGGTGATTTTCAATATTGAGGTAGTTGTTGAATTTGTTGGTGTTATCAATGTTTGTTTTGATGAACTTATTTGTATTTTAAAAAGTTGAGGTTGTTGTTGAATTTGTTGCTGTTTTTCAAAGTTGAGGTTGTAGTTGAATTTGTTGGTGTTTTTGAATGTTGAGGTTGTTGTTGAATTTGCTGGTGATTTTCAATATTGAGGTTGTTGTTGAATTTGTTGGTGATATCAATGTTTTTTTGAACTTTTTTGTATTTTTCAAAGTTGACGTTGTAGTTGAAATTGTTGGTGTGTTTTAATATTGATGTTATAGTTGAATTTGTTGGTGTTTTTCTATATTGGGTTTGTTTTTGAATTTGTTGGTGTTTTTCAATGTTGAGATTTTTGTTGAATTTGTTGGTGATATTCAATATTGAGGTTGTTGTTGAATTTGTTGGTGTTTTTCAATGTTGAGGTTGTTGTTGAATTTGTTGGTGATATCAATGTTTTTTAAAAACTTTTTTGTATTTTTCAAAGTTGAGGTTGTAGTCGAATTTGTTGGTGTGTTTCAATATTGAGATTATAGTTGAATTTGTTGGTGTTTTTCTATATTGGTGTTGTTGAATTTGTTGGTATTTTTCAATATTGAGGTTGTTGTTGAATGTGTTGGTGATATTCAATATTGAAGTTGTTGTTGAATTTGTTGGAGCTTTTCAATGTTGAGATTGTTGTTGAATTTGTTGGTGTTTTTCAATGTTGAAGATGTTGTCGACTTTTTTGGTGATTCTCAGTGATGTGTTTGTAGAATTTGTTGTTGATTTTCAATATTGAGGTAGTTGTTGAATTTGTTGGTGTTATCAATGTTTGTTTTGATGAACTTATTTGAATTTTAAAAAGTTGAGGTTGTTGTTGATTTGTTGCTGTTTTTCAAAGTTGAGGTTGTAGTTGAATTTGTTGGTGTTTTTGAATGTTGAGGTTGTTGTTGAATTTGTTGGTGATTTTCAATATTGAGGTTGTTGTTGAATTTGTTGGTGATATCAATGTTTTTTTGAACTTTTTTGTATTTTTTAAAGTTGACGTTGTATTTGAAATTTTTGGTGTGTTTCAATATTGATGTTATAGTTGAATTTGTTGGTGTTTTTCTATGTTGGGTTTGTTGTTGAATTTGTTGGTGTTTTTCAATGTTGAGATTTTTGTTGAATTTGTGGGTGATATTCAATATTGAGGTTTTTGTTGAATTTGTTGGTGTTTTTCAATGTTGAGGTTATTGTTTAATTTGTTGGTGATATCAATGTTTTTTTAAAACTTTTTTGTATTTTTCAAAGTTGAGGTTGTAGTCGAATTTGTTGGTGTGTTTCAATATTGAGATTATAGTTGAATTTGTTGGTGTTTTTCTATATTGGTGTTGTTGAATTTGTTGGTATTTTTCAATACTGAGGTTGTTGTTGAATGTATTGGTGTTTTTGACTGTTGAGGTTGTTGTTGAATTTGTTGGAGCTTTTCAATGTTGAGATTGTTGTTGAATTTGTTGGTGTTTTTCAATGTTGAAGATGTTGTCGACTTTTTTGGTGATTTTCAGTGATGTGTTTGTAGAATTTGTTGGTGATTTTCAATATTGAGTTTGTCGTGGAATTTGCTACTGTTTTTCAATGTTAAGATAGTTGTTGAATTTGTTGGTGATATTCAATATTGAGGTTGTTGTTGAATTTGTTGGTGCTTTTCAATGTTGAGATTGTTGTTGAATTGGTTGATGTTTTCAGTGTTTATTTTGTAAAACTTGTTTGTATTTTTAAAAGTTGAGGCTGTTGCTGAATTCGTTGATCAGTTTCATTGATGAGGTTGTTGAATTTGTTGGTGATTTTCAATATTGAGTTTGTTGTGGAATTTGTAGGCGTTTTTCAATGTTAAGATAGTTGTTGAATTTGTTGATGTTTTTCACTGTTGAGGTTGCTGAATTTGTTGGTGTTTTTCAATGTTGAGGTTGTTGTTGATTTTTATGGTGATTATCAGTGATGCGTTTGTTGAATTTGTTGGTGATTTTCAATATTGAGTTTGTTGTGGAATTTGTTGGTGTTTTTGAATGTTGAGGTTGTTGTTGAATTTGTTGCTGTTTTTCAAAGTTGAGGTTGTAGTTGAATTTGTTGGTGTTTTTGAATGTTGAGGTCGTTGTTGAATTTGTTGGTGATTTTCAATATTGAGGTAGTTGTTGAATTTGTTGGTGTTATCAATGTTTGTTTTGATGAACTTATTTGTATTTTAAAAAGTTGAGGTTGTTGTTGAATTTGTTGCTGTTTTTCAAAGTTGAGGTTGTAGTTGAATTTGTTGGTGTTTTTGAATGTTGAGGTTGTTGTTGAATTTGCTGGTGATTTTCAATATTGAGGTTGTTGTTGAATTTGTTGCTGTTTTTCAAAGTTGAGGTTGTAGTTGAATTTGTTGGTGTTTTTGAATGTTGAGGTTGTTGTTGAATTTGCTGGTGATTTTCAATATTGAGGTTGTTGTTGAATTTGTTGGTGATATCAATGTTTTTTTGAACTTTTTTGTATTTTTCAAAGTTGACGTTGTAGTTGAAATTGTTGGTGTGTTTCAATATTGATGTTATAGTTGAATTTGTTGGTGTTTTTCTATATTGGGTTTGTTTTTGAATTTGTTGGTGTTTTTCAATGTTGAGATTTTTGTTGAATTTGTTGGTGATATTCAATATTGAGGTTGTTGTTGAATTTGTTGGTGTTTTTCAATGTTGAGGTTGTAGTTGAATTTGTTGGTGTTTTTGAATGTTGAGGTTGTTGTTGAATTTGTTGGTGATTTTCAATATTGAGGTTGTTGTTGAATTTGTTGGTGATATCAATGTTTTTTTGAACTTTTTTGTATTTTTTAAAGTTGACGTTGTAGTTGAAATTCTTGGTGTGTTTCAATATTGATGTTATAGTTGAATTTGTTGGTGTTTTTCTATGTTGGGTTTGTTGTTGAATTTGTTGGTGTTTTTCAATGTTGAGATTTTTGTTGAATTTGTTGGTGATATTCAATATTGAGGTTTTTGTTGAATTTGTTGGTGTTTTTCAATGTTGAGGTTGTTGTTTAATTTGTTGGTGATATCAATGTTTTTTTAAAACTTTTTTGTATTTTTCAAAGTTGAGGTTGTAGTCGAATTTGTTGGTGTGTTTCAATATTGAGATTATAGTTGAATTTGTTGGTGTTTTTCTATATTGGTGTTGTTGAATTTGTTGGTATTTTTCAATATTGAGGTTGTTGTTGAATGTATTGGTGTTTTTGAATGTTGAGGTTGTTGTTGAATTTGTTGGAGCTTTTCAATGTTGAGATTGTTGTTGAATTTGTTGGTGTTTTTCAATGTTGAAGATGTTGTCGACTTTTTTGGTGATTTTCAGTGATGTGTTTGTAGAATTTGTTGGTGATTTTCAATATTGAGTTTGTCGTGGAATTTGCTACTGTTTTTCAATGTTAAGATAGTTGTTGAATTTGTTGGTGATATTCAATATTGAGGTTGTTGTTGAATTTGTTGGTGCTTTTCAATGTTGAGATTGTTGTTGAATTGGTTGGTGTTTTCAGTGTTTATTTTGTAAAACTCGTTTGTATTTTTATAAGTTGAGGCTGTTGCTGAATTCGTTGATCAGTTTCAGTGATGAGGTTGTTGAATTTGTTGGTGATTTTCAATATTGAGTTTGTTGTGGAATTTGTAGGCGTTTTTCAATGTTAAGATAGTTGTTGAATTTGTTGATGTTTTTCACTGTTGAGGTTGCTGAATTTGTTGGTGTTTTTCAATGTTGAGGTTGTTGTTGATTTTTATGGTGATTATCAGTGATGCGTTTGTTGAATTTGTTGGTGATTTTCAATATTGAGTTTGTTGTGGAATCTGTTGGTGTTTTTCAAAGTTGAGGTTGTTGTTAATTATTTTGGTGTTTTTCATTGCTGAGGTTTTTGATCAATTTGTTGTTGATTTTCAATGTTGAGGTTGTTGAATTTTTTGGTGTTTTCCATTGTTGATGTTGTTGTTGAATTTTTTGATGTTTTTCATTGTTGAGTTTGTTGTTGAATTTGTTGGTGTACTTCAATGTTGGGGTTGTTGTTCTATTTTCTGGTGTTATTCATTGTTGAGGTTGTTGTTGAATTTGTTGGTGTTTTTCAATAATGAGGTTGTTGTTGAATTTATTGGTGGTATCAATGTTTTTTTTAAATCTTTTTTGTATTTTTCAAATTTGAGGTTGCAGTTGAATTTGTTGGTGTTTTTCAATGTTGAGGTTGTTGAATTTGATGGAGTTTTTCAAAGTTGAGGTTGTTGTTGAATTGTTGCTGTTTTTCAAAGTTGAGGTTGTAGTTGAATTTGTTGGTGTTTTTGAATGTTGAGGTTGTTGTTGAATTTGTTGGTGATTTTCAATATTGAGGTTGTTGTTGAATTTGTTGGTGATATCAATGTTTTTTTGAACTTTTTTGTATTTTTTAAAGTTGACGTTGTAGTTGAAATTGTTGGTGTGTTTCAATATTGATGTTATAGTTGAATTTGTTGGTGTTTTTCTATGTTGGGTTTGTTGTTGAATTTGTTGGTGTTTTTCAATGTTGAGATTTTTGTTGAATTTGTTGGTGATATTCAATATTGAGGTTTTTGTTGAATTTGTTGGTGTTTTTCAATGTTGAGGTTGTTGTTTAATTTGTTGGTGATATCAATGTTTTTTTAAAACTTTTTTGTATTTTTCAAAGTTGAGGTTGTAGTCGAATTTGTTGGTGTGTTTCAATATTGAGATTATAGTTGAATTTGTTGGTGTTTTTCTATATTGGTGTTGTTGAATTTGTTGGTATTTTTCAATATTGAGGTTGTTGTTGAATGTATTGGTGTTTTTGAATGTTGAGGTTGTTGTTGAATTTGTTGGAGCTTTTCAATGTTGAGATTGTTGTTGAATTTGTTGGTGTTTTTCAATGTTGAAGATGTTGTCGACTTTTTTGGTGATTTTCAGTGATGTGTTTGTAGAATTTGTTGGTGATTTTCAATATTGAGTTTGTCGTGGAATTTGCTACTGTTTTTCAATGTTAAGATAGTTGTTGAATTTGTTGGTGATATTCAATATTGAGGTTGTTGTTGAATTTGTTGGTGCTTTTCAATGTTGAGATTGTTGTTGAATTGGTTGGTGTTTTCAGTGTTTATTTTGTAAAACTTGTTTGTATTTTTATAAGTTGAGGCTGTTGCTGAATTCGTTGATCAGTTTCAGTGATGAGGTTGTTGAATTTGTTGGTGATTTTCAATATTGAGTTTGTTGTGGAATTTGTAGGCGTTTTTCAATGTTAAGATAGTTGTTGAATTTGTTGATGTTTTTCACTGTTGAGGTTGCTGAATTTGTTGGTGTTTTTCAATGTTGAGGTTGTTGTTGATTTTTATGGTGATTATCAGTGATGCGTTTGTTGAATTTGTTGGTGATTTTCAATATTGAGTTTGTTGTGGAATCTGTTGGTGTTTTTCAAAGTTGAGGTTGTTGTTAATTATTTTGGTGTTTTTCATTGCTGAGGTTTTTGATCAATTTGTTGTTGATTTTCAATGTTGAGGTTGTTGAATTTTTTGGTGTTTTCCATTGTTGATGTTGTTGTTGAATTTTTTGATGTTTTTCATTGTTGAGTTTGTTGTTGAATTTGTTGGTGTACTTCAATGTTGGGGTTGTTGTTCTATTTTCTGGTGTTATTCATTGTTGAGGTTGTTGTTGAATTTGTTGGTGTTTTTCAATAATGAGGTTGTTGTTGAATTTATTGGTGGTATCAATGTTTTTTTTAAATCTTTTTTGTATTTTTCAAATTTGAGGTTGCAGTTGAATTTGTTGGTGTTTTTCAATGTTGAGGTTGTTGAATTTGATGGAGTTTTTCAAAGTTGAGGTTGTTGTTGAATTGTTGCTGTTTTTCAAAGTTGAGGTTGTAGTTGAATTTGTTGGTGTTTTTGAATGTTGAGGTTGTTGTTGAATTTGTTGGTGATTTTCAATATTGAGGTTGTTGTTGAATTTGTTGGTGATATCAATGTTTTTTTGAACTTTTTTGTATTTTTTAAAGTTGACGTTGTAGTTGAAATTGTTGGTGTGTTTCAATATTGATGTTATAGTTGAATTTGTTGGTGTTTTTCTATGTTGGGTTTGTTGTTGAATTTGTTGGTGTTTTTCAATGTTGAGATTTTTGTTGAATTTGTTGGTGATATTCAATATTGAGGTTTTTGTTGAATTTGTTGGTGTTTTTCAATGTTGAGGTTGTTGTTTAATTTGTTGGTGATATCAATGTTTTTTTAAAACTTTTTTGTATTTTTCAAAGTTGAGGTTGTAGTCGAATTTGTTGGTGTGTTTCAATATTGAGATTATAGTTGAATTTGTTGGTGTTTTTCTATATTGGTGTTGTTGAATTTGTTGGTATTTTTCAATAT
This sequence comes from Cetorhinus maximus, assembly GCF_964194155.1. Lineage (NCBI taxonomy): Eukaryota > Metazoa > Chordata > Chondrichthyes > Lamniformes > Cetorhinidae > Cetorhinus > Cetorhinus maximus. The sequence continues at coordinate 1,393,815 of NW_027596107.1, forward strand.
TGAGGTTGTTGTTGAATGTATTGGTGTTTTTGAATGTTGAGGTTGTTGTTGAATTTGTTGGAGCTTTTCAATGTTGAGATTGTTGTTGAATTTGTTGGTGTTTTTCAATGTTGAAGATGTTGTCGACTTTTTTGGTGATTTTCAGTGATGTGTTTGTAGAATTTGTTGGTGATTTTCAATATTGAGTTTGTCGTGGAATTTGCTACTGTTTTTCAATGTTAAGATAGTTGTTGAATTTGTTGGTGATATTCAATATTGAGGTTGTTGTTGAATTTGTTGGTGCTTTTCAATGTTGAGATTGTTGTTGAATTGGTTGGTGTTTTCAGTGTTTATTTTGTAAAACTTGTTTGTATTTTTATAAGTTGAGGCTGTTGCTGAATTCGTTGATCAGTTTCAGTGATGAGGTTGTTGAATTTGTTGGTGATTTTCAATATTGAGTTTGTTGTGGAATTTGTAGGCGTTTTTCAATGTTAAGATAGTTGTTGAATTTGTTGATGTTTTTCACTGTTGAGGTTGCTGAATTTGTTGGTGTTTTTCAATGTTGAGGTTGTTGTTGATTTTTATGGTGATTATCAGTGATGCGTTTGTTGAATTTGTTGGTGATTTTCAATATTGAGTTTGTTGTGGAATTTGTAGGCGTTTTTCAATGTTAAGATAGTTGTTGAATTTGTTGATGTTTTTCACTGTTGAGGTTGCTGAATTTGTTGGTGTTTTTCAATGTTGAGGTTGTTGTTGATTTTTATGGTGATTATCAGTGATGCGTTTGTTGAATTTGTTGGTGATTTTCAATATTGAGTTTGTTGTGGAATCTGTTGGTGTTTTTCAAAGTTGAGGTTGTTGTTAATTATTTTGGTGTTTTTCATTGCTGAGGTTTTTGATCAATTTGTTGTTGATTTTCAATGTTGAGGTTGATGAATTTTTTGGTGTTTTTCATTGTTGATGTTGTTGTTGAATTTTTTGATGTTTTTCATTGTTGAGTTTGTTGTTGAATTTGTTGGTGTACTTCAATGTTGGGGTTGTTGTTTTATTTTCTGGTGTTATTCATTGTTGAGGTTGTTGTTGAATTTGTTGGTGTTTTTCAATAATGAGGTTGTTGTTGAATTTATTGGTGGTATCAATGTTTTTTTTAAATCTTTTTTGTATTTTTCAAATTTGAGGTTGCAGTTGAATTTGTTGGTGTTTTTCAATGTTGAGGTTGTTGAATTTGATGGAGTTTTTCAAAGTTGAGGTTGTTGTTGAATTTTTTGGTGTTTTTCAATGTTGAGGTTGTTGTTGTTGAATCTTTTGATGTTTTTCATTCATGAGGTTGATGTTGAATTTGTTGGTGATTTTCAATATTGAGGTTGTTGATTTTGTTAGTGTTTTTCAAAGTTGAGGTTGTTGAATTTTTTGTTGTTTTTCATTGTTGAGGTTGTTGTTGAATTTGTTGGTGATTTTCAATGTTGAGTTTGTTACTGAATTTTTTGTTTTTTTTCATAGTTGAGGTTGTTGTTGAAATTGTTGTTGATTTTCAATGTTGAGGTTGTTGTTGAATTTTTTGGTGTTTTTCATTGTTGAGGTTGTCGTTGTTGAATTTTTTGATATTATTCATTGTTGAGGTTGTTGTTGAATTTGTTGATCATTTTCAATGCCTTTTTTTATAAACTTTTTTGTAATTTTCAAAGTTGAGGTTGCAGTTGAATTTGTTCATGTTTTTCATTGTTGAGGTTTTTGAATTTGTTGTTGTTTTTCAAGGTTGAGGTTGTTGTTGAATTCATTGGTGTTTTTCATTGTTGAGGTTTTTGTTCAATTTGTTGGTGTTTTTGAATGTTGAGATTGTTGTTGAATTTGTTGTTGATTTTCAATGTTGAGGTTGTTGTTGAAATTTTTGGTGTTTTTCATTGTTGAGGTTGTTGTTGCATTTGTTGGTGTTTTTGAATTTTGTGGTTGTTGTTGAATTTTTTGGTGCTTTTCATCGTTGATGTTGTTTTTGAATTTGTTGGTGTTTTGCAATGTTGAAGTTGTTGTTGACTTTGTTGGTGATTTTCAATGTTGAGTTTGTTGTTGAACGTTTTGGTGTTTTTCATTGTTGAGGTTGTTGTTGAATTATTTTGTGTTTTTCATTGTTGAGGTTTTGTTGTTGAATCTTTTGATGTTTTTCGTTGTTACGGTTGTTGTTGAATTTGTTGCTGATTTTCAATATTGAGGTTGTTTTTTAATTTATTGGACTTATCAACGGTTTTTTATTGAACTTTTTGTATATTTCAAAGTTGAGGTTGCAGTTAAATTTGTTGGTGTCTTTCAATGTTGAGTTTGTTGAATTTGTTGGTGTTTTTCAAATTTGAGGTTGTTGTTGAATTAGTTGGTGATATTCAATATTGAGGTTGTTGTTGAATTTGTTAGTGTTATCAATTTTTATTTTTTTGAACTTTTTTGTATTTTTAAACGTTGAGGTTTTTGTTGAATTTGTTGGTGTTTTTTCAATGTTGGGCTTGTTGAATCTGTTGGTGTTTTTTAAAGTTGAGGTTGTTGTTGAATTTTTTGATGTTATTCATTGTTGAGGTTGTTGTTGAATTTGTTGGTGATTTTCATTATTCTTGTTGTTGAATTTATTGGTGGTATCAATGTTTTTTTTAAAACTTTTTTGTAATTTTCAAAGTTGAGGTTGCAGTTGAATATGTTGGTGTTTTTCATGTTGAGGTTTTTGAAGTGGTTGATGTTTTTCAAAGTTGAGGCTGTTGTACAATTTTTTGGTTTTTTTGTTTGTTAAGGTTGCAGATAAATTTGTTGGTGTTTTTGAATGTTGAGTTTGTTGAATTTGTTGGTGTTTTTCAAAGTTGAAGTTGTTGTTTAATTTGTTGGTGATATTCAGTATTGAGGTTGTTGTTGAATTTGTTGGTGTTATCAATTTTTCTTTTTTTTAAATTTTTTGTATTTTTAAAAGTTGAGGATTTTGTTGAATTTGTTGGTGTTTTTCAATGTTGGGGTTGTTGAACCTGTTGGTGTTTTATAAAGTTGAGGTTGTTGTTGAATTTTTGATGTTATTCATTGTTGAGGTTGTTGTTGAATTTGTTGTTGATTTGCAATATATTTGTTGTTGAATTTATTGGTGGTATCAATGTTTTTTTTAAATCTTTTTTGTATTTTTCAAAGTTGAGGTTGCAGTTGAAGTTGTTGGTGTTTTTCATTGTTGAGGTTTTTGTTGAAATTGTTGGTGTTTTTGAATGTTGAGGTTGTTGTTGAATTTTTTGATGTTTTTCATAGTTGAGGTTGTTGTTGAAATTGTTGGAGCTGTTCAATTTGAGGGTGTTGTTGAATTTCTTGGTGTTTTTCATTGTTGAGGTTGTTGTTGAATTTTTTGATGTTTTTCCTTGTTGAGGTATTTGTTGAATTTGTTGGTGATTTTCAATGCCTTTTTGATAAACTTTTTTGTATTTTCCGAAGTTGAGGTTGCACTTGAATTTGTTAGTGTTTTTCAATGTTGAGGTTTTTGAATTTGATAGTGTTTTTCAAAGTTGAGGTTGTTGTTGAATTTATTGGTGTTTTTCATTATTGAGGATGTTGTTGAATTTGTTGGTGTTTTGCAATGTTGAGGTTGTGGTTGACTTTGTTGGTGATTTTTAATATTGAGGTTGTTGTTGAATTTGTTGTTGTTTTTCATTGTTGCTGTTGTTGTTCAATTTGCTGCTCTTTTTCAATGTTGTGGGTGTTGAATTTGTTGGTGGTTTTCAAAGTTGAGTTTGTTGTTGAATTTGTAGGTCATATTCAATATTGAGGTTGTTCTTGAATTTGTTGGTTTTATCAATTTTTTTTTGTGATTTTTTGTATTTTTATAAGTTGAGGTTTTTGTTGAAATTGCTGGTGTTTTTCAATGTTGGGGTTGTTGTTGAATTTTTAGGTGTTTTTCATTGTTGAGGCTGTTGTTCAATTTGTTGGTGTTTTTGAATGTTGAGGTTGTTGAATCAGTTGGTGTTTTTTAAAGTTGAGGTTGTTGTTGAATTTTTTGATGTTATTCATTGCTGAGGTTGTTGTTGAATTTGGTTGTGATTTTCAATATTGTTCTTGTTGTTGAATTTATTGGTGGTATCAATGTTTTTTTTAAATCTTTTTTGAATTTTTCAAAGTTGAGGTTGCAGTTGAATTTGCTGCTGTTATTTATTGTTGAGGTTTTTGAAATTGTTGTGGTTTTTAAAAGTTGAGGTTCTGGTAGAATTTTTTGGTGTTTTCCATTGTTGAGGTTTTTGTTGAATTTGTCGGTGTTTTTAATTGTTGAGGTTGTTGTTGAAATTGTTTGTGTTTTTCATTGTTGAGGTTGTTGTTGAATTTATTGGTGTTATCAATGGTTTTTTTTGAACTTTTTGTAATTTTCAAAGTCGAGGTTGCAGTTGAATTTGTTGGTGTTATTCATTGTCGAGGTTGCAGAATTTGTTGGTGTTTTTCAAAGTTGACGTTGTTGTTGAATATTTTGGTGTTTTTCATTGTTGAGGTTTTTGTTGAATTAGTTGGTCTTTTTGAATGTTGTGGTTGTTGTTGAATTTTTTGGTGTTTTTCATTGTTGAGGTTGTTGTTGATTTTGTTGGTGTTTTGCAATGTTGTGGTTGTTGTTGACTTTGTTGTTGATTTTCAGTATTGAAGTTGTTGTTGAATTTATTGGCGTTATCAATTTTTTATTTTTTTGATCTTTTATGTATTTTTAAAAGTTGAGGTGTTTGTTGAATTTGTTGCTGATTTTCCATGTTGGCTTTGTTGTTGAATTTTTTGGTGTTTTTCATTGTTGAGGTTTTTGTTGAATTTGTTGGTATTTGTCAAAGTTGTGGTTGTTGTTGAATTTGTTGGTGACATTCAATATTCATGTTGTTGTTGAATTTGTTGGTGTTATCAATTTTTATTTCTATGAACTTTTTTGTATTTTTATAAGTTGAAGTTTTTGATGAAATTGTTGGTGTTTTTCAATGTTGAAGTTGTTGAATCTGTTTGGTGTTTTTCGAAGTTGAGGTTGTTGTTGAATTTTTTTGGGGTTTTTCATTGTTGAGGTTTTTGTTCAATTTGTTCGTGTTTTTGAATGTTGAGGGTGTTGAATCTGTTGGTGTTTTTCAAAGTTGAGGTTGTTGATGAATTTTTTGGTTCTTTTCATTGTTGAGGTTTTTGTTCAATTTGTTGGTGTCTTTGAAAGTTGAGGTTGTTGTTGAATTTTTGGTGTTTTTCATTGTTGAGGTTTTTGTTGGATTTGTTGTTGTTATTGAATGTTGAGGTTGTTGAATCTGTTGCTATTTTTCAAAGTTGAGGTTGTTGTTGAATTTTTTGGTGTTATTCATTGTTGAGGTTTATGTTCAATTCGTTGGTGTTTTTGAATGTTGAGGTTGTTGTTGAATTTGTTGGTGATTTTCAATGTTGAGGTTGTTGTTGAATTTTTTGGTACTTTTCATTGTTGTGGTTGTTGTTGAATTTGTTGGTGATTTTCAAAGTTGAGATTGTTGTTGAATATTTTGGTGATATTAAATATTGAGGTTGTTGTTGAATTTGTTGGTGTTATCAATTTTTTCTTTTTTCAACTTTTTTGTATTTTTAAAAGTTTAGGTTTTTTTTGAATTTGTCGTTTTTTTTCAATGTTGCGGCTGTTGAATTTGTTGTTGATTTCCAATATTGAGCTTGTTGTTGAATTTGTTGGTGTATTTCAGTGTTGGGGTTGTTGTTGAATTTTTTCTGCTTTTCATTGTTGAGGTTGTTGTTGAATTTGTTGGTGGTTTTGAATGTTGAGGTTGTTGAATCTGTTGATGTTATTTTAAATTTGAAGTAGTTGTTGAATGTTTTAATGTTATTCATTGTTGAGGTTGTTGTTGAATTTGTTGGTGATTTTCAATAATGAGGTTGTTGTTGAATTTATTGGTGGTATTAATGTTTTTTTTTAAACTTTTTTGTATTTTTCAAAGTTGCGATGGCAGTTGAATTTGTTGGTGTTTTTCAATGTTGAGGTAATTGAACTTGATGGTGCTTTTCAAAGTTTTGGTTGTTGTAGAATTTTTTGGTGTTTTTCATTGTTGAAGTATTGTGTTGAATTTGTTGATTTTTTTCAATGTTGAGATTGTTGTTGAATTTATTGTTGTTTTTCATTGTTGCGGTTGTTGTTGTTGAATCTTTTGATGTTTTTCATTCTTGAGGTTGTTGTTGAATTTGTTGGTGATTTTCAATATTGAGGTTGTTGAATTTGTTAATGTTTTTCAAAGTTGAGGTTGTTGAATTTTTTGATGTTTTTCATTCTTGAGGTTGTTGTTGAATTTGCTGCTCTTTTTCAATGTTGAGGTTGTTGAATTTGTTGGTGTTTTTTTAAATTTGAGGTTGTTGTTCAATTTGTTGGTGTTTTGAATATTGAGGTTGTTACTGAATTTGTTGGTGATATTCTATATTGAGGTTGTTGTTGAATTTGTTGGTGATATCAATTTTAATTTTTTTGAATAATTTTTTTGGTGATTTTCAATATGGTTGTTGTTGTTGAATTTATTGGTGGTATCAATGTTTTTTTAAACCTTTTTTGTGTTTTTCAAAGTTGAGGTTGCAGTTGAATTTGTTGGTGTTTTTCATTGTTGAGGTTTTTGATTACTGTTGGTGTTTTTCAAAGTTGAGTTTGTTGTAGAATTATTTGGTGTTTTTCATTGTTGAGGTTTTTGTTGAATTTTTAGGTGTTTTTGAATGTTGAGGTTATTGTTTAATTTTTTGATGTTTTTCATTGTTGAGGTTCTTGTTGAATTTGTTGGCGATTTTCAATTTTGAGTTTGTTATTGAATTTTTTGTTGTTTTTCATAGTTGAGGTTGTTGTTGAAATTGTTCGAGCTTTTCAATGTTGCGGTTGTTGTTGAATTTGTTGGTGATATTCAATGTTGAGGTTGCTGTTGAATTTCTTGGTGTTTTTCATTGTTGAGATTGTCGTCGTTGAATTTTTTAATGTTATTCATTGTTGAGGTTGATGTTGAATTTGTTGCTGATTTTCAATGCCTTTTTTTATAAACTTTTTTGTATTTTTCAAAGTTGAGGTTGCATTTGAATTTGTTGGTGGTTTTCAATGTTGAGGTTGTTGAATTTGTTGGTGTTTTTCAAAGTTGAGGTTGTTGTTGCATTTTTTGTGTTATCAATGGTTTTTTTTGAACTTTTTGTATTTTTCAAAGTTGGGGTTGCAGTTAAATTTGATGGTGTTTTTCAATGTTGAGTGTGTTGAATTTGTTGGTGTTTTTCAAAGTTGAGGTTGTTGTTGAATTTGTTGGTGTTTTGCAATGTTGAGGTTGCGGTTCACTTTGTTGGTGATTTTCAATATTGAGGTTGTTGTTGAATTTGTTGGTGTTTTTCATTGTTGAGGTTGTTGTTCAATTAGCTGCTCTATTTCAATGTTGAGGTTGTTGAATTTGTTGGTGTTTTTCAAAGTTGAGGTTGTTGTTGAATTTGTTGGTGATATTCAATATTCATGTTGTTGTAGAATTTGTTGGTGTAATCAATTTTTATTTTTTTGAACTTTTTTGTATTTTTAGAAGTTGAGGTGTTTGTTGAATTTGTTGGTGATTTTCCATGTTGGGTTTGTTGTTGAATTTTTTAGTGTTTTTCATTGTTGAGGTTTTTGTTGAATTTGTTGGTGTTTATGAATATTGAGGTTGTTGTTGGATTTTTTGATGTTTTTCATTGTTGAGTTTTTTGTTGAATTTGTTGCTGATTTTCAACGTTGAGTGTGTTGTTGAATGTTTTGTTGTTTCTCATTGTTGAGGTTGTTGTTGAATTTGTTGGTGTTTTTCATTGTTGAGGTTGTACTTATTGAATCTTTTGATGTTTTTCATTGTTGAGGTTGTTGTTGAATTTGTGATTGATTTTCAATATTGAGGTTGTTGTTGAATTTATTGGTGTTATCAATGTTTATTTTAAAACTTTTTTGTATTTTTCAAAGTTGAGGTTGCAGTTGAATTTCTTGGTGTTTTTCAATGTTGAGATTTTTGTTGAATTTATTGGTGTTTTGCAATGTTGAGGTTGCTGTTGAATTTGTTGTTGATTTTCAATGTTGAGTTTGTTGTTGAATTATTTGTTGTTTTTCATTGTTGAGGTTGTTGTTGAAATTGTTGGACTTTTTTAATGTTGAGGTTGTTGAATCTGTTGGTGTTTTTCAAAGTTGAGGTTGTTGTTGAATTTGGTGGTGTTTTTCATTGTTGTGGTTTTTGTTCAATTTGTTGGTGTCTTTGAATGTTGCGGTTGCTGTTGAATTTTTTGGTGTTTTTCATTGTTGAGGTTGTTGTTGAAATTGTTGGAGTTTTTCAATGTTGAGGTTGTTGTTGAATTTTTTGGGGAATTTCATTTTCGAGGTTGTTGTTGAATTTGCTGGTGATATTCCATATTGAGGTTGTTGTTGAATTTGTTGATGTTATCAATTTTTATTTTAGTGAACTTGTTTGTATATTTAAAAGTTGAGGTTGTTCTTGAATTTGCTGGTGTTTTTCTATGTTGAGGTTGTTGCATTTGTTGGTGATTTTCAATGCTGAGGTCGTTGTTAAATTTTTTGGTGTTTTTCAAAGTTGAGGTTGTTGTTGAATTTCTTGATGTTTTTCATTCTTGAAATTGTTGTTGAATTTTGGCTCTTTTTCAATGTTGAGGTTGTTGAATTAGTTGGTATTTTTTAAAGTTGAAGTAGTTGTTGAATTTTTTTGATGTTTTTCATTGTTGAGGTTGTTGTTGAATTTATGCTCTTTTTCAATGTTGAGGTTGTTGAATTTTTTGCTGTTTTTCAAAGTTGAAGTTGTTGTTGAATTTGCTGGTGATATTCAATATTGAGGTTGTTGTTGAATTTGTTGGTGTTACAATTTTTATTTTGGTGAACTTGTTTGTATATTTAAAAGTTGAGGTTGTTCTTGAATTTATTGGTGTTTTTCAATGTTGAGGTTGTTGAATTTGTTGTTGTTTTTCAAGGTTGAGTTTGTTGTTGAATTTGTTGGTGTTTTTCATTGTTGAGGTTTCTGTTGAATTTGTTGGTGTTTTTGAACGCTGAGGTTGTTGTTGAATTTGTTGGTGTTTTTCAAAGTAGAGGTTGTTATTGAATTTTTTTGTGTTTTTCGTTGTTGAGGTTGCAGTTGAATTTGTTGGTGATTTTCAATGTTGAGTTTGTTGTTGAATTTTTTGTTGTTTTTCATTGTTGAGGTTGTTGTTGAAATTGTTGGACTTTTTCAATGTGGAGGTTGTTGTTGAATTTTTTGGTGTTTTTCATTGTTGAGGTTGTTGTGTTGAATTTGTTGGTGATTTTCAATATTGAGATTGTTTTTGAATTTATTGGTGTTTTTCTTTGTTGAGGTTGTTGTTGAATTTGTTGGTGATTTTCAATATTGAGGTTGTTGTTGAATTTATTGGTGTTATGAATGGTCTTTTTTGAATTGTTTTGTATTTTTCAAAGATGATGTTGTTGTTGAATTTTTAGATGTTTTTCATTTTTGAGGTTGTTGCTAATTTGCTGCTCTTTTTCAATGTTAAGGATGTTGAATTTGTCGGTATGTTTGAAATTTGATGTTGTTTAATTTGTGGGTGATATTCAATTTTGAGGTTGTTGTTGAATTTTTTGGTGTTATCAATTTTTATTTTGATGAACTTTTTTCTTTTTTTAAAAGTTGAGGTTGTTGTTGAATTTGTTGGCGTTTTTCAATGTTGAGGCTCGTGAATTTGTTGGTGTTTTACAAGGTTGAGGTTGTTGTTGAATTGTTTGAAGTTTTTCATTTTTGAGGTTGTTGTTGAATTTGCTGCTCTTTTTCAATGTTGAGGATGTTGAATTTGTTGGTATTTTTCTAATTTGAAGTTGTTGTTTAATTTGTGGGTGATATTCAACATTGAGCTTGTTGTTGAATATTTTGGTGTTATCAATTTTTACTTTGATGAACTTTATTGTATTTTTAAAAGTTTTTAAATGTTGACGTTGTTGAATTTGTTGGTGTTTTTCAAAGTTGAGGATGTTGTAGAATGTTTTGGTACTTTTCATTGTTGAGGTTTTTGTTGAATTTGTTGTTGTTTTTGAATGTTGAGGTTGTTGAATCTGTTGGTGTTTTTCAAAGTTGAGGTTGTTGTTGAATTTGGTGGTGTTTATCATTGTTGAGGTTTTTGTTCAATTTGTTGGTGTTTTTGAATGTTGCGGTTGCTGTTGAATTTTTTGGTGTTTTTCATTGTAGAGGTTGTTGTTGAATTTGCTGATGATATTCAACATTGAGGTTGTTGTTGAATTATTTGGTGTTATCAATTTTTATTTTGATGAACTTTTTTGTATTTTTAAAAGTTGAGGTTGTTGTTGAATTTGTTGGTGTTTTTCATTGTTGACGTTTTTGTTGAAATTGTTGGTGTTTTGCAATGTTGAGGTTAATGTTGACTTCGTTGGTGATTTTCAATGCTGAGGTCGTTGTTGAATTTTTTGGTGCTTTTCAAAGTTGAGGTTGTTGTTGAATTTCTTGATGTTTTTCATTCTGGAAATTGTTGTTGAATTTTGGCTCTTTTCAATGTTGAGGTTGTTGAATTAGTTGGTGTTTTTCAAAGTTGAAGTTGTTGTTGAATTTTTTTGATGTTTTTCATTGTTGAGGTTGTTGTTGATTTTTTGCTCTTTTTCAATGTTGAGGTTGTTGATTTTGTTGCTGTTTTTCAAAGTTGAGGTTGTTGTTGAATTTGCTGGTGATATTCAATATTGATGTTGTTGTTGAATTTGTTGGTGTTATCAATTTTTATTTTGGTGAACTTGTTTGTATATTTAAAAGTTGAGGTTGTTCTTGAATTTGTTGGTGTTTTTCTATGTTGAGGTTGTTGAATTTGTTGGTGTTTTTCAACATTGAGGTTGTTGTTGAATTTTTTGGTGTTATCAATTTTTACTTTGATGAACTTTTTAGATTTTCTAAAAGTTGAGGATGTTTTTCAATTTGTTGGTGTTTTTCAATGTTGAGGTTCGTGAATCTGTTGGTGTTTTTAAATGTTGACGTTGTTGAATTTGTTGGTATTTTTCAAAGTTGAGGATGTTGTTGAATGTTTTGGTATTTTTCATTGTTTATTTTTTTGTTGAATTTGTAGTTGTTTTTGAATGTTGAGGTTGTTGAATCTGTTGGTGTTTTTCAAAGTTGAGGTTGTTGTTGAATTTGGTGGTGTTTTTCATTGTTGAGGTTTTTGCTCAATTTGTTGGTGTTTTTGAATGTTGCGGTTGCTGTTGAATTTTTTGGTGTTTTTCATTCTAGAGGTTGTTGTTGAATTTGCTGGTGATTTTCAATGTTGAGTTTGTTGTTGAATTTATTGTTGTTTTTCATTGTTGAGGTTGTTGTTGAAATTGTTGGAATTTTTCAATGTTGAGGATGTTGTTGAATTTTTTGGTGTATTTCATTTTTGAGGTTGTTGTTGAATTTTTTGGTGTTGTTCATTGCCGAGTTTGTTGTTGAACTTGTTGGAGTTTTTCAATGTTGAGGTGGTTGTTGAATTTTTTGGTGTATTTCATTGTTGAGATTGTTGTTGAATTTGTTGGTGATTTTCAATATTGAAGTTGTTGTTGAATTTATTGGTGTTATCAATGGTTTTTTTTTACTTTTTTGTATTTTTCAAGTTGAGGTTGCAGTTGAATATGTTGGTGTTTTTGAATGTTGAGGTTGTTGAATCTGTTGGTGTTTTTCAAAGTTGAGGTTGTTGTTGAATATTTTGCTGTTTTTCATTGCTGAGGTTTTTGTTCAAATTGCTGGTATTTTTGAATGTTGAGGTTGCTGTTGAATTTTTTGATGTTTTTCATTGTTGAGGTTGTTGCTGAATTTGTTGGTGATTTTCAATATTGAGGTTGTTGTTGAATTTATTGGTGTTATCAATGGTTTTTTTTGAACTTTTTTGTATTTGTCAAAGTTGAGGTTGCAGTTGTATTTTTTGGTATTTTTCAGTGTTGAGGTTTTTGTTGAATTTGTTGGTGTTTCTGAATGTTGATGTTGTTGTTGACTTTGTTGGTGATTTTCAATGTTGAGGTTGTTAATCAATTTTTTGGTTTTTTTCATGGTGGAGGTTGTTGTTGAATTTATTGATGTTTTTCATTGTTGAGGTTGTTGTTGAACTTTTGCTCTTATTCAATGTTAAGTTTGTTGAATTTGTTGGTGTTTGAAATGTTGAGGTTGTTGTTGAATTTGCTGGTGATATTCAATATTGAGGTTGTTGTTGAATTTGTTGGGGTAATCAATTTTTATTTTGGTGAACTTTTTTGTATATTTTAAAGTTGAGGTTGTTGTTGAATTTTTTGGTATTTTTCATTGTAGAAGTTTTTGTTGAATTTGTTGGTGTTTTTGAATGTAGAGGTTGTTGTTGAATTTGTGGGTGTTTTTCAAAGTTGAGGTTGTTGTTGAATTTTTTGGTGTTTTTCATTGTTGAGGTTTTTGTTGAATTTGTTTGTGTTTTTGAACGTTGAGGTTGTTGTTGAATTTTTAGATGTTTTTCACTGTTGTTGTTGTTGTTGAATTTGTTGGTCATTTTCAATTATGAGTTTGTTGTTGAATTTTTTGTTGTTCTTCATTGTTGAGGTTGTTGTTGAAATTGTTGGAGTTTTTCAATGTTGAGGTTGTTGTTGAAATTTTTGGTGTTTTTCATTGTTGAGGTTGTTGTTGAATTTGTTGGTGATATTCAATATTGAGTTTGTTGTTGAATTTATAGGTGTTATCAATGGGTTTTTTTTGAACTTCTTGGATTTTTCAAAGTTGAGGTTGCAGTTGAATTTGTTGGTGTTTTTCAATGTTTAGATTGTTGAATTTGCTGGTGTTTTTGAATGTTGAGGTTGTTGTTGAATGTTTTGGTGTTTTTCATTGTCGAGGTTTTTGTTGAATTTGTTGTTGCTTTTGAATGTTGTGGTTGTTGAATTTATGTTGTTTTTCATTGTTGAGGTTGTTGTTGAATTTTTTGGTGATTTTCAATACTGAGGTTGTTTTTGAATTTATTGGTGTTATCATTGTTTTTTTTTGAACTTTTTTGTATTTTTCAAAGTTGAGGTTGCAATTGAATTTGTAGGTGTTTTTCAAATTTGATGATGTTGTTGAATTTTTTGATGTTTTTCATTGTTGAGGTTGTAGTTGAAATTGCTGCTCTTTTTCAATGTTGAGGTTGTTGTTGAATTTGTTGGTGTTATCAATTATTATTTTGGTGAACTTTTTTGTATATTTAAAAGTCGAGGTTGTTGTTGAATTTGATGCTGTTTTTCAATGTTGAGGTTGTTGAATTTTTCGGTGTTTTTAAAGGTTGACTTTGTTGTTGAATTTTTTGGTATTTTTCATTGTAGTAGTTTTTGTTGAATTTGTTGCTGTTTTTGAATGTTGAGGTTGTTGTTGAATTTGTTGGTGTTTTTCAAAGTTGAGGTTGATGTTTAATTTTTCGGTGTTTTTCATTGTTGAGGTTTTTGTTGAATTTGTTTCTGTTTTTGAATGTTGAGTTTGCTGTTGAATTTTTAGATGTTTTTCTTTGTGGAGGTTGTTGTTGAATTTGTTGGTGATTTTCAATGTTGAGTTTGTTGTTGAATTTTTTGTTGTTTTTCATTGTTGAGGTTGTTGTTGAAATTGTTGGAGTTTTTCAATGTTGAGGTTGTTGGTGAATTTTTTGCTGTTTTTCATTGTTGAGGTTGTTGTTGAATTTTTTGGTGTTTTTCATTGTTGAGGTTGGTGTTGAATTTGTTGGTGATTTTCAATATTGAGGTTGTTGTTGAATGTATTGCTTTTATCAATTTTTTTTAAAAACTTTTTTGTATTTTTCAAAGTTGAGTTTGCACTTGAATTTGTTGGTATTTTTCAATGTTGAGGTTGTTGAATATGTTGGTGTTTTTCAAATTTGAGGTTGTTGTTGAATTTTTTGATGTTTTTCATTGTTGAGGTTGTTGTTGAATTTGTTCGTGTTTTTGAATGTTGAGGTTGTTGTTGAATTTGTTGGTGATTTTCAATATTGAGCTTTTTCTTGAATTTATTGGTGTTATCAAAGGTTTTTTTTGAACTTTTTTGTATTATTCAAAGTTGATGTTGCAATTGAATTTGTAGGTGTTTTTCAAAGTTGATGTTGTTCAATTTTTTGATGTTTTTCATTGTTGAAGTTGTTGTTAAATTTGCTGCTCTTTTTCAATGTTGAGGTTGTTGAATTTGTTGGTATTTTTCAAAGCTGAAGTTGTTTTTTAATTTGTGGGTGATATTCAACATTGAGGTTGTTGTTGAACTTTTTGTTGTTATCAATTTTTATTTTGATGAACTTTTTTTTATTTTTAAAAATTAAAGTTGTTGTTGAATTTGTTGGTGTTTTTCTATGTTGAGGTTGGTGAATTTGTTGGTGTTTTACAAAGTTAATGTTGTTGTTGAATTTGTTGGTGTTTTTGAATGTTGAGGTTGTTGTTGATTTTCTTGGAGTTTTTCAATGTTGAGATTGTTGAATTTGTTGTTGTTTTTCGAATTTGCGTATGTCGTTGATTTTTTTGGTATTCTTCATTGTTGAGGGTTTTTTTGAATTTGTTGTTGTTTTTGAATGTTGAGGTTGTTGAATCTGTTGGTGATTTTCAAAGTTGAGTTTGTTGTTGAATTTTTTGGTGTTTTTCATTGTTGAGGTTTTTGTTCATTTTGTTGGTGTTTTTGAATTTGGAGGAGGCTGTTGAATTTTTTGATGTTTATCATTGTAGAGGATGTTGTTGAATTTTTGGTGATTTTCAATGTTGAGGTTGTTGTTGAATTTGTTGATGTTTTGCAATGTTGAGGTTGTTGTTGACTTTGTTGGTGATTTCAATATTGAGGTTGTTGTTGAATTAATTGGTGTTATCAATGGTTTTTTTTGATCTTTTTTGTATTTTTCAAAGTTGAGGTTGCTGTTGAATTTGTTGGTGTTTTTCATTGTTGAGGTTGTTGTTGAAATTGTTGGAGTTTTTCAATGTTGAGGTTGTTGCTGAATTTTTTGGTGTATTTCTTTTTTGAGTTTGTTGTTGAGTTTTTTGATGTTGCTCATTGTTGAGGTTGTTGTTGAATTTGTTGGTGATTTTCAATATTGAGGTTGTTGTTGAATTTATTGGTGTTATCAATGTTTTTTTTTACCTTTTTGTATTTATAGAAGTTGAGGTTGCAGTTGAATATGTTGGTGTTTTTGAATGTTGAGATTGTTGAATCTGTTGGTGTTTTTCAAAGTTGAGTTTCTTGTTGAATTTTTTGTTTTTTTTCAATGTTGAGATTTTTGTTCAATTTGTTGATGATTTTCAATATTGAGGTTGTTTTTGAATTTATTGGTGTTTTGCAATTTTGAGGTTGTTGTTTACTTTTTTGGTGAGTTTCAATATTGTGGTTGTTGTTGAATTTTTTGGTATTATCACTGGTTTTTTTTGAACTTTTTTGTATTTTTCAAATTTGAGGTTGCAGTTGAATTTGTTGGTGTTTTTGAATGTTGAGGTTGTTGAATTTTCTGGTGTTTTTGAAAATTGACGTTGTTGTTGAATTTTTTGGTGTTTTTCATTGTCGAGGTTTTTGTTGAATCTGTTGGTGTTTTTGAATGTTGGGGTTGATGAATTTTATTGCTGTTTTTCATAGTTGAGGTTGCAATTGAAATTGTAGGTGTTTTTCAAAGTTGTTGAATTTTTTGATGTTTTTCATTGTTGAGGTTGTAGTTGAATTTGTTGGTGTTTTTGAATGTTGAGGTTGTTGAATTTTCTGGTGTTTTTGAAAATTGAGGTTGTTGTTGAATTTTTTGGTGTTTTTCATTGTCGAGGTTTTTGTTGAATCTGTTGGTGTTTTTGAATGTTGGGGTTGTTGAATTTTATTGCTGTTTTTCATAGTTGAGGTTGCAATTGAATTTGTAGGTGTTTTTCAAAGTTGATGATGTTGTTGAATTTTTTGATGTTTTTCATTGTTGAGGTTGTAGATGAATTTGCTGCTCTTTTTCAATGTTGAGGTTGTTGTTGAATTTGTTGGTGTTATCAATTTTTATTTTGGTGAACTTTTTTGTATATTTAAAAGTTGAGGTTGTTGTTGAATTTTTTGCTGTTTTTCATTGTAGAAGTTGTTGAATTTGTCGGTGTTTTTCAAGGTTGAGTTTGTTGTTGAATCCTTTGGTATGTTTCATTGTATAAGTATTTGTTGAATTTGTTGCTGTTAGTTGAATGTTGAGGTTGTTGTTGAATTTGTTGGTGTTTTTCAAAGTTGAGGTTGTTGTTTAATTTTTAGATGTTTTTCATTGTTGAAGTTGTTGTTGAATTTGTTTGTGATTTTCAATGTTGATTTTGTTGCTGAATTTTTTGTTGCTTTTCATTGTTGAGGTTGTTGTTGAAATTGTTGGAGTTTTTCAATGTTGAGGTTGTTGTTGAATTTTTTGGTGTATTTAATTTTTGAGGTTGTTGTTGAGTTTTTTGATGTTATTCATTGTTGAGGTTGTTGTTGAATTTATTGGTGTTATCAATGTTTTTTTTTACCTTTTTGTATTTATAGAAGTTGAGGTTGCAGTTGAATATGTTCGTGTTTTTGATTGTTGAGATTGTTGAATCTGTTGGAGTTTTTCAAAGTTGAGGTTGTTGTTGAATTTTTTGTTGTTTTACATTGTTGAGATTTTTGTTCAATTTGTTGGTGTTTTTGAATGTTGAAGTTGCTGTTGAATTTTTTGATGTTTTCCATTGTTGAGGTTGTTGTTGAATTTGTTGGTGATTTTCAATATTGAGATTGTTGTTGAATTTATTGGTGCTATCAATGGGTTTTTTTTAACTTCTTTGTATTTTTCAAAGTTGAGGTTGCAGTTGAATTTGTTGGTGTTTTTCAATGTTGAGCTTGGTGAACTTATTGGTGTTTTTCAAAGTTGAGGTTGTTGTTGAATTTATTGATGTTTTTCTTTGTTGAGGTTGTTGTTGAATTTTTGCTCTTTTTCAATGGTGAGGTTGTTGAATTTGTTGGTGTTTTTCAAATTTGAGGTTGTTGATGAATTATTTCGTTTTTTCAATGTTGAGGTTGTTGAGTTTGTTGGTGATTATCAAAGGTGGGGTTGTTGTTGAATTTGCTGGTGCTATTCAATATTGAGGTTGTTCTAGAATTTGTTGGTGTTATCAATTTTTATTTTGGTGAACATTTTTGTATATTTAAAAGTTGAGGTTGTTGTTGAATTTGTTGCTGTTTATCAATGTTGAGGTTGTTGAATTTGTTGGTGTTTTTCATTTTAGAAGTTTTTGTTGAATTTGTTGGTGTTTTTGAAAGTTGATGTTGTTGTTTGAATTTGTAGCTGTTTTTCAATGTTGAGGTTGTTGAATTTTTTTGGTGTTTTTCATTTTAGAAGTTTTTGTTGAATTTGTTGGAGTTTTTGAATGTTGAGGTTGCTGTTGAATTTTTAGGCGTTTTTCCTTGTTGAGGTTGTTGTTGAATTTGTTGTTGATTTTCCAGGTTGAGTTTGTTGTTGAATGTTTTGTTGTTATTCATTGTTGAGGTCGTTGTTGAAATTGTTGGAGTTTTCCAATGTTGAGGTTGTTGTTGAATTTGCTGGTGCTATTAAATATTGAGGTTGTTCTAGAATTTGTTGGTGTTATCAATTTTTATTTTGATGAACTTTTTTGTATATTTAAAATTTGAGGTTGTTGTTGAACTTGTTGGTGTTTTTCCATGTTGAAGTTGTTGATTTTGTTGGTGTTTTTCAAGGTTGAGTTTGTTGTTGAACTTTTTGGTGTTTTTCATTGTTGAGATTTTTGATGAATTTGTTGGTGTTTTGAATGTTGAGGTTGTTGTTTAATTTGTTGGTGTTTTTCAAAGTTGCGGTTGTTGTTGAATTTTTTGGTGTTTTACATTGTTGAGGTTTTTGTTGAATTTGTTGGTGTTTTTGAATGTTGAGGTTGCTGTTGAATTTTTAGATTGTTTTCATTGTTGAGGTTGTTGTTGAATTTGTTGGTGATTTTCAATGTTGAGTTTGTTGTAAAATTTTTTGTTGTATTTCATTGTTGAGGTTGTTGTTGAAATTGTTGGAGTTTTTCAATGTTGAGGTTGTTGTTGAATTTTTTGCTGTTTTTCACTGTTGAGGTTGCTGTTGAATTTTTTGGTGCTTTTAATTGTTGAGGTTGGTGTTGAATTTGTTGGTGATTTTCAATATTGAGCATGTTGTTGAATTAATTAGTTTTATCAATGGTTTTTTTTTAACTTTTTTGTATTTTTCAAAGTTGAGGTTGCAGTTGAATTTGTTGGTGTTTTTCAATGTTGAGTTTGTTGAATATGTTGATATTTTTCAAAGTTGAGGTTGTTGTTCAATTTTTTGTTTTTTTTCATTGTTGAGGTTTTTCTTGAATTTGTTGGTGTTTTTGAATGTTGAGGTTGTTGTTGAATTTTTTGGTGTTTTTCATTGTTGAGGTTGTTGTTGAATTTGTTGGTGTTTTGCAATGTTGAGGTTGTTGTTGACTTTGTTGGTGATTTTCAATATTGAGGTTGTTGTTGAATTTATTGGTGTTTTTGAATGTTGATGTTTTTGTTGAATTTTTTGGTATTTTTCATTGTTGAGGGTGTTGTTGAATATGTTGGTGTTTTGAAATATTGAGGTTGTTGTTGAATTTGTTGGTGATTTTCATAGTTGAGGTTGTTGATGAATTTTTTGCTGTTTTTCATTGTTGAGGTTTTTGTTGAATTTGTTGATGTTTTTCAATGTTGAGGTTGTTGTTGAATTTGTTGGTGTTTTTCATTGTTGAGGTTGTTGTTGTTGAATTTTTTTGATGTTTTTCATTGTTCAGGTTGTTGTTGAATTTTTTGGTGATATTCCATATTGAGGTTGTTGCTGAAATTATTGTTGTTATCAATGGTTTTTTTTGAACTTTTTTGAATTTTTCATAGTTGAGGTTGCAGTTGAATTTGGTGGTGTTTTTGAATTTTGAGGTTGCTGTTGACTTTGTTGGTGATTTTTAATGTTGAAGTTGTCGTTGAAATTTTGGATATTTTTCAAAGTTGACGTTGTTGTTGAATATATTCATGTCTTTCATTGTTGAGGTTGTTGTTGAATTTTTGCTCTTTTACAATGTTGAGATTGTTGAATTTGTTGGTGTTTTTAAAAGTTGAGGTTGTTGTTGAATAGTTCGACGTTTTTCATTGTTGATGTTATTGTTGAATTTTTGCTCTTTTTCAATGTTGAGGTTGTTGAATTTGTTGGTGTTTTTCAAAGTTGAGGATGTTATTGAATTTTTTGGTATTTTTCATTGTTGAGGTTTTTATTGAATTTGTTGTTCTTTTTGAATGTTGAGGTTGTTGAATCGGTTGGTGTTTCTCAATTTTGAGTTTGTTGTTGGATTTTTTGTCGTTTTTCATTGTAGAGGTTGTTGTTGAATTTTTTGGTGTTTTTCGTTGTAGAGGTTGTTGTTGAATTTGTTGGTGATTTTCAATGTTGAGTTTGTTGTTGAATTTTTTGTTGTATTTCATTGTTGAGGTTGTTGTTGAAATTGTTGGAGTTTTTCAATTTTGAGGTTGTTGTTGAACTTATTGGTTTTTATGAATATCTGGTTGTTGTTGAATTAATTGTTGTTATCAATGGTTTTTTTTGAACTTTTTTGTATTTTTCAAAGTTGAGGTTGCACTTGAATATGTTGGTGTTTTTTAATGTTGAGGTTGTTGAAACTGTTGGTGCTTTTCAAAGTTGAGGTTGTTGTTGAAATTTTTGGTCTTTTTCATTGTTGAGGTTGTTGTTGAATTTTTGCTCTTTTTCAATGTTGAAGTTGCGGAATTTGATGGTGTTTTTCAAAGTTGAGGTTGTTGTTGAATTTGCTGGTGATATTCAATATTGAGGTTGTTGTTGAATTTGTTGGTGTTATCAATTTTTATTTTGTTTAATGTTTTTGTATGTTAAAAAATTTGCGGTTGCTGTTGAATTTGTTGGTGTTTTTCAATGTTGAGGTTGTTGATTTTGTTGATGTTTTTCATAGTTGAGGTTGTTGTTGAATTTTTTGGCATTTTTCATTGTTGAGGTTTTCCCTGAATTTGTTGGTGTTTTTGAATGTTGAGGTTGTTGCTGAATTTTTTGGTGTTTTTCATTGTTGATGTTTTCGTTGAATTTGCTGGTGTTTTTGAATGTTGTGGTTGCTGTTGAATTTTTTGATGTTTTTCATTGTTGAGGTTGTTGTTGAATTTGTTGGTGATTTTCAATGTTGAGTTTGTTGTTGAATTTTTTGTTGTTTTTCATTGTTGAGGTTGATGTTGAATTTTTTGATGTTTTTCATTGTTTCGGTTGTTGTTGAATTTTTGCTCTTTTTCAATGTTGAGATTGTTGAATTTGTTGGTGTTTTTCAATGTTGCGGTTGTTGAATATGTTGGTATTTTTCAAAGTTGAGGTTGTTGTTGAATTTTTTGGTGTTTTTCATTGTTGAGGTTTTTGTTGAATTTGTTGGTGTTTTTGAATGTTGAGTTTGCTGCTGAATATTTTGATGTTTTTCATTGTTGAGGTTGTTGGTGAATTTGTTGCTGATTTTCAATATTGAGATTTGTCTTGAATTTATTGGTGTTTTTCTATGTTGAGTTTGTTGAATTTGTTGGTGTTTTTGAATGTTAAGTTTGTTGTTGAATTTTTTGATGTTTTTCATTGTTGAGGTTGTTGTTGAATTTGTTGGTGATTTTCAATGTTGAGGTTGTTGTTGAATTTTTTGGTGTTTTTCATTGTCCAGGTTTATGTTGAATTTGTTGGTGTTTTTGAATGTTGTGGTTGTTGAACTTATTGGTGTTTTTTTATTGTTGAGGTTGTTGTTGAATTTGTTGGTTTTATCAATGATTATTTTGAACTTTTTTGTATTTTTCAAAGTTGAGATTGCAGTTGAATTTGTTGGTGTTTTTCAATGTTGAGGCTGTTGAATATGTAGGTGTTTTTCAAAGTTGAGGTTGTTGTTGAAATATGTTGGTGTTTTTCATTGTTGAGGTTTTTGTTGAATTTGTTGGTGTTTTTGAATGTTGAGGTTGTTGTTGAATTTTTAGGTGTTTTGCAATGTTGATGTTGTTGTTGACTTTGTTGGTGATTTTCAATATTGAGGTTGTTGTTGAATTTATTCGTGTTATCAATGGTTTTTTTTGAACTTTTTTGTATTTTTCAAAGTGGAGATTGCATTTGAATTTGTTGGTGGTTTTCAATGTTGAGGTTGTTGAATATGTTGGTGTTGTTCAAACTTGAGGTTGTTGTTCAATTTTTTGGTGTTTTGCAATGTTGAGGTTGTTGTTGACTTTGTTGGTGATTTTCAATATTGAGGTTTTTGTTGAATTTATTGGTTTTATCAATGGTTTTTTATGAACATTTTGTATTTTTCAATGTTGAAGTTGCATTTGAATTTGTTGGTGTTTTTCAAAGTTGAGGTTGTTGTTGAATTTTTGTTGTTTTTCATTGTTGATGTATTTGTTGAATTTGTTGGTTTTTTTGAATGTTGAGGTTGCTGTTGAATTTTTCATGTTTTTCATTGTTGAGGTTCTTGTTGAAGTTTTTGGAGTTTTTCAATGTTGAGGTTGTTGTTGAATTTTTTGCTGTTTTTCATTGTAGAGGTTGTTGTTGTATTTTTTGATGTTTTTCATTGTTGAGGTTGTTCTTGAATTTGTTGGTGATTTTCAATATT
Organism: Cetorhinus maximus; assembly: GCF_964194155.1. NCBI lineage: Eukaryota > Metazoa > Chordata > Chondrichthyes > Lamniformes > Cetorhinidae > Cetorhinus > Cetorhinus maximus. The sequence goes on from NW_027596107.1 coordinate 1,415,329, forward strand.
GAGGTTGCAGTTGAATTTATTGTTGTTATCAATGATTTTTTTTGAACTTTTTTATATTTTTCAAAGTTGAGGTTGCAGTTGAATTTTTTCTGATTTCCAATGTTTAGGTTCTTGAATTTGTTGGTGTTTTTCAAAGTTGAGGTTGTTGTTGAATTTTTTGATGTTTTTCATTGTTTAGGATATTGTTGAATTTTTTGGTGTTTTTGAATGTTGATGTTGTTGAATTTTTTGTTGTTTTTCATTGTTGAGGTTGTTGTTGAATTTGTTGGTGTTTTGCAGTGTGGAGGTTGTTGTTGACTTTGTTGGTGATTTTCAATGTTGAGCTTGTTGTTGAATTTATTGCTGTTTTTCACAGTTGAGGTTGTTGTTGAATTTTTCGATTTTTTTCAATGTTGAGGTTGTTGTTGCATTTTTGCTCTTTTTCAATGTTGAGGATTTTAAATTTGTTGATGTTTTTCAAAGCTGAGGTTGTTGTTGAATTTGTAGGTGATAATCAATATTGAGGTTGTTGTTGAATTTGTTGGTGTTATCAATTTTTAATATTATGAACATTTTTGTATATTTATAATTTGAGGTTGTTGTTGAATTTTTTGGTGCTTTTCAGTGTTGAGGTTGTTGAATTTGTTGGTGTTTTTGAATGTTGAGGTTGCTGTTGAATTTTTAGATGTTTTTCATTGTTGAGGTTGTTGTTGAATTTGTTGGTGATTTTCAATGTTGGGTTTGTTGTTGAATTTATTGTTGTTTTTCATTGTTGAGTTTGTTGTTGCAATTGTTCGAGTTTTTCAATGTTGAGGTTGTTGTTGAATTTTTTGGTGTTATTCATTGTTGAAGTTGTTGTTGTTGAATTGTTTGATGTTTTTCATTGTTGAGGTTGTTGTTGAATTGGTTGGTTATTTTCAAATTTGAGTTTGTTGTTGAATTTTTTGTTGTTTTTCATTGTTGAGGTTGTTGTTGAAATTGTTGGAGTTTTTCAATGTTGAGGTTATTGTTGAATTTTTTTGGTCTTTTTCATTTTTGAGGTTGTTGTTCAATTTTTGATCTTTTTCAATGTTGAGGATGTTGAATTTGTTGATGTTTTTCAAAGTTGAGGTTGTTTTTGAATTTGCATGTGACATTCAATATTGAGGTCGTTGTTGAATTTGTTGTTGTTTATCAATGTTGAGGCTGTTGAATTTGTTGGTGTTTTTCAAAGTTGAGGTTGTTGTTGAATTTGTTGTTGTTTTTCATTGTTGTGGTTTTTGTTCAATTTTTTGGTGTTTTTGAATGTTGAGGTTGTTGTTCAATTTTTTGGTGTTTTCCATTGTTGAGGTTTTGTTGAATTTGTTGGTGTTTTTGAATGTTGAGGTTGCTGCTGAATTTTTTGATGTTGTTCATTTTTGAGGTGGTTGTGGAATTTGTTGGTGATTTTCAATGTTGAGTTGTTGTTGAATTTTTTGTTGTTTTTCATTGTTGAGGTTGATGTTGAAATTGTTGGAGTTTTTCAATGTTGAGGTTGTTGTTGAATTTTTGCTCTTTTTCAATGTTGAGGAAGTTGAATTTGTTGATGTTTTCCAAAGTTGAGGTTGTTGTTGAATTTGCAGGTGATATTCGATATTGAGGTTGTTGATGAATTTGTTGGTGTTATCAATTTTTATTTTGATGAACTTTTTTGTATATTTATAATTTGAGGTTGTGGTTGGATTTGTTGGTGTTTTTCAATGTTGAGATTGTTGAATTTGTTGGTGATTTTCAATATTGAGGTTGTTGTTGAATTTTTGGGTATTTTTCAAAGTTGAGGTTGTTGTTGAATTTGCTGGTGATACTCAATATTGAGGTTTCTGTTGAATTTGTTGGAATTTTTGAATGTTGAGGTTGTTGTTGAATTTTTTGGTGTTTTTCATTGTTGAGGTATTTGTTGAATTTGTTGGTGTTTTTGAATGTAGAGGTTGCTGTTGAATTTATTGATGTTCTTCATTGTTGAGGTTGTTGTTGAATTCGTTGGTGATTTTGAATGTTGAGTTTGTTGTTGAATTTTTTGCTATTTTTCATTGTTGAGGTTGTTGAAATTGTGGGAGTTTTTCAATGTTGAGGTTGTTGTTGAATTTTTTGGAGTTTTTCATTGTTTAGGTTGATGTTGAATTTTTTGAAGTTTTTCATTGTTTCGGTTGTTGTTGAATTTTTGCTCTTTTTCAATGTTGAGATTGTTGAATTTGTTGGTGTTTTTCAATGTTGCGGTTGTTGAATATGTTGGTATTTTTCAAAGTTGAGGTTGTTGTTGAATTTTTTGGTGTTTTTCATTGTTGAGGTTTTTGTTGAATTTGTTGGTGTTTTTGAATGTTGAGTTTGCTGCTGAATATTTTGATGTTTTTCATTGTTGAGGTTGTTGGTGAATTTGTTGCTGATTTTCAATATTGAGATTTGTCTTGAATTTATTGGTGTTTTTCTATGTTGAGTTTGTTGAATTTGTTGGTGTTTTTGAATGTTAAGTTTGTTGTTGAATTTTTTGATGTTTTTCATTGTTGAGGTTGTTGTTGAATTTGTTGGTGATTTTCAATGTTGAGGTTGTTGTTGAATTTTTTGGTGTTTTTCATTGTCCAGGTTTATGTTGAATTTGTTGGTGTTTTTGAATGTTGTGGTTGTTGAACTTATTGGTGTTTTTTTATTGTTGAGGTTGTTGTTGAATTTGTTGGTTTTATCAATGATTATTTTGAACTTTTTTGTATTTTTCAAAGTTGAGATTGCAGTTGAATTTGTTGGTGTTTTTCAATGTTGAGGCTGTTGAATATGTAGGTGTTTTTCAAAGTTGAGGTTGTTGTTGAAATATGTTGGTGTTTTTCATTGTTGAGGTTTTTGTTGAATTTGTTGGTGTTTTTGAATGTTGAGGTTGTTGTTGAATTTTTAGGTGTTTTGCAATGTTGATGTTGTTGTTGACTTTGTTGGTGATTTTCAATATTGAGGTTGTTGTTGAATTTATTCGTGTTATCAATGGTTTTTTTTGAACTTTTTTGTATTTTTCAAAGTGGAGATTGCATTTGAATTTGTTGGTGGTTTTCAATGTTGAGGTTGTTGAATATGTTGGTGTTGTTCAAACTTGAGGTTGTTGTTCAATTTTTTGGTGTTTTGCAATGTTGAGGTTGTTGTTGACTTTGTTGGTGATTTTCAATATTGAGGTTTTTGTTGAATTTATTGGTTTTATCAATGGTTTTTTATGAACATTTTGTATTTTTCAATGTTGAAGTTGCATTTGAATTTGTTGGTGTTTTTCAAAGTTGAGGTTGTTGTTGAATTTTTGTTGTTTTTCATTGTTGATGTATTTGTTGAATTTGTTGGTTTTTTTGAATGTTGAGGTTGCTGTTGAATTTTTCATGTTTTTCATTGTTGAGGTTCTTGTTGAAGTTTTTGGAGTTTTTCAATGTTGAGGTTGTTGTTGAATTTTTTGCTGTTTTTCATTGTAGAGGTTGTTGTTGTATTTTTTGATGTTTTTCATTGTTGAGGTTGTTCTTGAATTTGTTGGTGATTTTCAATATTGAGGTTGCAGTTGAATTTATTGTTGTTATCAATGGTTTTTTTTGAACTTTTTTATATTTTTCAAAGTTGAGGTTGCAGTTGAATTTTTTGCTGATTTCCAATGTTTAGGTTCTTGAATTTGTTGGTGTTTTTCAAAGTTGAGGTTGTTGTTGAATTTTTTGATGTTTTTCATTGTTTAGGATATTGTTGAATTTTTTGGTGTTTTTGAATGTTGATGTTGTTGAATTTTTTGTTGTTTTTCATTGTTGAGGTTGTTGTTGAATTTGTTGGTGTTTTGCAGTGTGGAGGTTGTTGTTGACTTTGTTGGTGATTTTCAATGTTGAGCTTGTTGTTGAATTTATTGCTGTTTTTCACAGTTGAGGTTGTTGTTGAATTTTTCGATTTTTTTCAATGTTGAGGTTGTTGTTGCATTTTTGCTCTTTTTCAATGTTGAGGATTTTAAATTTGTTGATGTTTTTCAAAGCTGAGGTTGTTGTTGAATTTGTAGGTGATAATCAATATTGAGGTTGTTGTTGAATTTGTTGGTGTTATCAATTTTTAATATTATGAACATTTTTGTATATTTATAATTTGAGGTTGTTGTTGAATTTTTTGGTGCTTTTCAGTGTTGAGGTTGTTGAATTTGTTGGTGTTTTTGAATGTTGAGGTTGCTGTTGAATTTTTAGATGTTTTTCATTGTTGAGGTTGTTGTTGAATTTGTTGGTGATTTTCAATGTTGGGTTTGTTGTTGAATTTATTGTTGTTTTTCATTGTTGAGTTTGTTGTTGCAATTGTTCGAGTTTTTCAATGTTGAGGTTGTTGTTGAATTTTTTGGTGTTATTCATTGTTGAAGTTGTTGTTGTTGAATTGTTTGATGTTTTTCATTGTTGAGGTTGTTGTTGAATTTGTTGGTTATTTTCAAATTTGAGTTTGTTGTTGAATTTTTTGTTGTTTTTCATTGTTGAGGTTGTTGTTGAAATTGTTGGAGTTTTTCAATGTTGAGGTTATTGTTGAATTTTTTTGGTCTTTTTCATTTTTGAGGTTGTTGTTCAATTTTTGATCTTTTTCAATGTTGAGGATGTTGAATTTGTTGATGTTTTTCAAAGTTGAGGTTGTTTTTGAATTTGCATGTGACATTCAATATTGAGGTCGTTGTTGAATTTGTTGTTGTTTATCAATGTTGAGGCTGTTGAATTTGTTGGTGTTTTTCAAAGTTGAGGTTGTTGTTGAATTTGTTGTTGTTTTTCATTGTTGTGGTTTTTGTTCAATTTTTTGGTGTTTTTGAATGTTGAGGTTGTTGTTCAATTTTTTGGTGTTTTCCATTGTTGAGGTTTTGTTGAATTTGTTGGTGTTTTTGAATGTTGAGGTTGCTGCTGAATTTTTTGATGTTGTTCATTTTTGAGGTGGTTGTGGAATTTGTTGGTGATTTTCAATGTTGAGTTGTTGTTGAATTTTTTGTTGTGTTTCATTGTTGAGGTTGATGTTGAAATTGTTGGAGTTTTTCAATGTTGAGGTTGTTGTTGAATTTTTGCTCTTTTTCAATGTTGAGGAAGTTGAATTTGTTGATGTTTTCCAAAGTTGAGGTTGTTGTTGAATTTGCAGGTGATATTCGATATTGAGGTTGTTGATGAATTTGTTGGTGTTATCAATTTTTATTTTGATGAACTTTTTTGTATATTTATAATTTGAGGTTGTGGTTGGATTTGTTGGTGTTTTTCAATGTTGAGATTGTTGAATTTGTTGGTGATTTTCAATATTGAGGTTGTTGTTGAATTTTTGGGTATTTTTCAAAGTTGAGGTTGTTGTTGAATTTGCTGGTGATACTCAATATTGAGGTTTCTGTTGAATTTGTTGGAATTTTTGAATGTTGAGGTTGTTGTTGAATTTTTTGGTGTTTTTCATTGTTGAGGTATTTGTTGAATTTGTTGGTGTTTTTGAATGTAGAGGTTGCTGTTGAATTTATTGATGTTCTTCATTGTTGAGGTTGTTGTTGAATTCGTTGGTGATTTTGAATGTTGAGTTTGTTGTTGAATTTTTTGCTATTTTTCATTGTTGAGGTTGTTGAAATTGTGGGAGTTTTTCAATGTTGAGGTTGTTGTTGAATTTTTTGGAGTTTTTCATTGTTTAGGTTGATGTTGAATTTTTTGATGTTTTTCATTGTTTCGGTTGTTGTTGAATTTGTTGGTGATTTTCAATATTGAGATTGTTGTTGAATTTATTGTTGTTTTTCTATGTGGAGGTTGATGAATTTGTTGGTCTTTTTCAAAGTTGAGGTTGTTGTTGAATTTGTTGATGGTTTTCATTGTTTAGGATTTTTTTGAATTTGTTGGTGTTTTTGAATGTTGAAGTTGTTGAATTTTTTGTTGTTTTTCATTGTTGTGGTTATTGTTGAATTTGTTGGTATTTTGCAATGTGGAGGTTGTTGTTGACTTTGTTGGTGATTTTCAATATTGAGGTTTTTGTTGAATTTATTGGTTTTATCAATGGTTTTTTATGAACATTTTGTATTTTTCAATGTTGAAGTTGCATTTGAATTTGTTGGTGTTTTTCAAAGTTGAGGTTGTTGTTGAATTTTTGTTGTTTTTCATTGTTGATGTATTTGTTGAATTTGTTGGTTTTTTTGAATGTTGAGGTTGCTGTTGAATTTTTCATGTTTTTCATTGTTGAGGTTCTTGTTGAAGTTTTTGCAGTTTTTCAATGTTGAGGTTGTTGTTGAATTTTTTGCTGTTTTTCATTGTAGAGGTTGTTGTTGTATTTTTTGATGTTTTTCATTGTTGAGGTTGTTCTTGAATTTGTTGGTGATTTTCAATATTGAGGTTGCAGTTGAATTTATTGTTGTTATCAATGGTTTTTTTTGAACTTTTTTATATTTTTCAAAGTTGAGGTTGCAGTTGAATTTTTTCTGATTTCCAATGTTTAGGTTCTTGAATTTGTTGGTGTTTTTCAAAGTTGAGGTTGTTGTTGAATTTTTTGATGTTTTTCATTGTTTAGGATATTGTTGAATTTTTTGGTGTTTTTGAATGTTGATGTTGTTGAATTTTTTGTTGTTTTTCATTGTTGAGGTTGTTGTTGAATTTGTTGGTGTTTTGCAGTGTGGAGGTTGTTGTTGACTTTGTTGGTGATTTTCAATGTTGAGCTTGTTGTTGAATTTATTGCTGTTTTTCACAGTTGAGGTTGTTGTTGAATTTTTCGATTTTTTTCAATGTTGAGGTTGTTGTTGCATTTTTGCTCTTTTTCAATGTTGAGGATTTTAAATTTGTTGATGTTTTTCAAAGCTGAGGTTGTTGTTGAATTTGTAGGTGATAATCAATATTGAGGTTGTTGTTGAATTTGTTGGTGTTATCAATTTTTAATATTATGAACATTTTTGTATATTTATAATTTGAGGTTGTTGTTGAATTTTTTGGTGCTTTTCAGTGTTGAGGTTGTTGAATTTGTTGGTGTTTTTGAATGTTGAGGTTGCTGTTGAATTTTTAGATGTTTTTCATTGTTGAGGTTGTTGTTGAATTTGTTGGTGATTTTCAATGTTGGGTTTGTTGTTGAATTTATTGTTGTTTTTCATTGTTGAGTTTGTTGTTGCAATTGTTCGAGTTTTTCAATGTTGAGGTTGTTGTTGAATTTTTTGGTGTTATTCATTGTTGAAGTTGTTGTTGTTGAATTGTTTGATGTTTTTCATTGTTGAGGTTGTTGTTGAATTGGTTGGTTATTTTCAAATTTGAGTTTGTTGTTGAATTTTTTGTTGTTTTTCATTGTTGAGGTTGTTGTTGAAATTGTTGGAGTTTTTCAATGTTGAGGTTATTGTTGAATTTTTTTGGTCTTTTTCATTTTTGAGGTTGTTGTTCAATTTTTGATCTTTTTCAATGTTGAGGATGTTGAATTTGTTGATGTTTTTCAAAGTTGAGGTTGTTTTTGAATTTGCATGTGACATTCAATATTGAGGTCGTTGTTGAATTTGTTGTTGTTTATCAATGTTGAGGCTGTTGAATTTGTTGGTGTTTTTCAAAGTTGAGGTTGTTGTTGAATTTGTTGTTGTTTTTCATTGTTGTGGTTTTTGTTCAATTTTTTGGTGTTTTTGAATGTTGAGGTTGTTGTTCAATTTTTTGGTGTTTTCCATTGTTGAGGTTTTGTTGAATTTGTTGGTGTTTTTGAATGTTGAGGTTGCTGCTGAATTTTTTGATGTTGTTCATTTTTGAGGTGGTTGTGGAATTTGTTGGTGATTTTCAATGTTGAGTTGTTGTTGAATTTTTTGTTGTTTTTCATTGTTGAGGTTGATGTTGAAATTGTTGGAGTTTTTCAATGTTGAGGTTGTTGTTGAATTTTTGCTCTTTTTCAATGTTGAGGAAGTTGAATTTGTTGATGTTTTCCAAAGTTGAGGTTGTTGTTGAATTTGCAGGTGATATTCGATATTGAGGTTGTTGATGAATTTGTTGGTGTTATCAATTTTTATTTTGATGAACTTTTTTGTATATTTATAATTTGAGGTTGTGGTTGGATTTGTTGGTGTTTTTCAATGTTGAGATTGTTGAATTTGTTGGTGATTTTCAATATTGAGGTTGTTGTTGAATTTTTGGGTATTTTTCAAAGTTGAGGTTGTTGTTGAATTTGCTGGTGATACTCAATATTGAGGTTTCTGTTGAATTTGTTGGAATTTTTGAATGTTGAGGTTGTTGTTGAATTTTTTGGTGTTTTTCATTGTTGAGGTATTTGTTGAATTTGTTGGTGTTTTTGAATGTAGAGGTTGCTGTTGAATTTATTGATGTTCTTCATTGTTGAGGTTGTTGTTGAATTCGTTGGTGATTTTGAATGTTGAGTTTGTTGTTGAATTTTTTGCTATTTTTCATTGTTGAGGTTGTTGAAATTGTGGGAGTTTTTCAATGTTGAGGTTGTTGTTGAATTTTTTGGAGTTTTTCATTGTTTAGGTTGATGTTGAATTTTTTGAAGTTTTTCATTGTTTCGGTTGTTGTTGAATTTTTGCTCTTTTTCAATGTTGAGATTGTTGAATTTGTTGGTGTTTTTCAATGTTGCGGTTGTTGAATATGTTGGTATTTTTCAAAGTTGAGGTTGTTGTTGAATTTTTTGGTGTTTTTCATTGTTGAGGTTTTTGTTGAATTTGTTGGTGTTTTTGAATGTTGAGTTTGCTGCTGAATATTTTGATGTTTTTCATTGTTGAGGTTGTTGGTGAATTTGTTGCTGATTTTCAATATTGAGATTTGTCTTGAATTTATTGGTGTTTTTCTATGTTGAGTTTGTTGAATTTGTTGGTGTTTTTGAATGTTAAGTTTGTTGTTGAATTTTTTGATGTTTTTCATTGTTGAGGTTGTTGTTGAATTTGTTGGTGATTTTCAATGTTGAGGTTGTTGTTGAATTTTTTGGTGTTTTTCATTGTCCAGGTTTATGTTGAATTTGTTGGTGTTTTTGAATGTTGTGGTTGTTGAACTTATTGGTGTTTTTTTATTGTTGAGGTTGTTGTTGAATTTGTTGGTTTTATCAATGATTATTTTGAACTTTTTTGTATTTTTCAAAGTTGAGATTGCAGTTGAATTTGTTGGTGTTTTTCAATGTTGAGGCTGTTGAATATGTAGGTGTTTTTCAAAGTTGAGGTTGTTGTTGAAATATGTTGGTGTTTTTCATTGTTGAGGTTTTTGTTGAATTTGTTGGTGTTTTTGAATGTTGAGGTTGTTGTTGAATTTTTAGGTGTTTTGCAATGTTGATGTTGTTGTTGACTTTGTTGGTGATTTTCAATATTGAGGTTGTTGTTGAATTTATTCGTGTTATCAATGGTTTTTTTTGAACTTTTTTGTATTTTTCAAAGTGGAGATTGCATTTGAATTTGTTGGTGGTTTTCAATGTTGAGGTTGTTGAATATGTTGGTGTTGTTCAAACTTGAGGTTGTTGTTCAATTTTTTGGTGTTTTGCAATGTTGAGGTTGTTGTTGACTTTGTTGGTGATTTTCAATATTGAGGTTTTTGTTGAATTTATTGGTTTTATCAATGGTTTTTTATGAACATTTTGTATTTTTCAATGTTGAAGTTGCATTTGAATTTGTTGGTGTTTTTCAAAGTTGAGGTTGTTGTTGAATTTTTGTTGTTTTTCATTGTTGATGTATTTGTTGAATTTGTTGGTTTTTTTGAATGTTGAGGTTGCTGTTGAATTTTTCATGTTTTTCATTGTTGAGGTTCTTGTTGAAGTTTTTGGAGTTTTTCAATGTTGAGGTTGTTGTTGAATTTTTTGCTGTTTTTCATTGTAGAGGTTGTTGTTGTATTTTTTGATGTTTTTCATTGTTGAGGTTGTTCTTGAATTTGTTGGTGATTTTCAATATTGAGGTTGCAGTTGAATTTATTGTTGTTATCAATGGTTTTTTTTGAACTTTTTTATATTTTTCAAAGTTGAGGTTGCAGTTGAATTTTTTGCTGATTTCCAATGTTTAGGTTCTTGAATTTGTTGGTGTTTTTCAAAGTTGAGGTTGTTGTTGAATTTTTTGATGTTTTTCATTGTTTAGGATATTGTTGAATTTTTTGGTGTTTTTGAATGTTGATGTTGTTGAATTTTTTGTTGTTTTTCATTGTTGAGGTTGTTGTTGAATTTGTTGGTGTTTTGCAGTGTGGAGGTTGTTGTTGACTTTGTTGGTGATTTTCAATGTTGAGCTTGTTGTTGAATTTATTGCTGTTTTTCACAGTTGAGGTTGTTGTTGAATTTTTCGATTTTTTTCAATGTTGAGGTTGTTGTTGCATTTTTGCTCTTTTTCAATGTTGAGGATTTTAAATTTGTTGATGTTTTTCAAAGCTGAGGTTGTTGTTGAATTTGTAGGTGATAATCAATATTGAGGTTGTTGTTGAATTTGTTGGTGTTATCAATTTTTAATATTATGAACATTTTTGTATATTTATAATTTGAGGTTGTTGTTGAATTTTTTGGTGCTTTTCAGTGTTGAGGTTGTTGAATTTGTTGGTGTTTTTGAATGTTGAGGTTGCTGTTGAATTTTTAGATGTTTTTCATTGTTGAGGTTGTTGTTGAATTTGTTGGTGATTTTCAATGTTGGGTTTGTTGTTGAATTTATTGTTGTTTTTCATTGTTGAGTTTGTTGTTGCAATTGTTCGAGTTTTTCAATGTTGAGGTTGTTGTTGAATTTTTTGGTGTTATTCATTGTTGAAGTTGTTGTTGTTGAATTGTTTGATGTTTTTCATTGTTGAGGTTGTTGTTGAATTGGTTGGTTATTTTCAAATTTGAGTTTGTTGTTGAATTTTTTGTTGTTTTTCATTGTTGAGGTTGTTGTTGAAATTGTTGGAGTTTTTCAATGTTGAGGTTATTGTTGAATTTTTTTGGTCTTTTTCATTTTTGAGGTTGTTGTTCAATTTTTGATCTTTTTCAATGTTGAGGATGTTGAATTTGTTGATGTTTTTCAAAGTTGAGGTTGTTTTTGAATTTGCATGTGACATTCAATATTGAGGTCGTTGTTGAATTTGTTGTTGTTTATCAATGTTGAGGCTGTTGAATTTGTTGGTGTTTTTCAAAGTTGAGGTTGTTGTTGAATTTGTTGTTGTTTTTCATTGTTGTGGTTTTTGTTCAATTTTTTGGTGTTTTTGAATGTTGAGGTTGTTGTTCAATTTTTTGGTGTTTTCCATTGTTGAGGTTTTGTTGAATTTGTTGGTGTTTTTGAATGTTGAGGTTGCTGCTGAATTTTTTGATGTTGTTCATTTTTGAGGTGGTTGTGGAATTTGTTGGTGATTTTCAATGTTGAGTTGTTGTTGAATTTTTTGTTGTGTTTCATTGTTGAGGTTGATGTTGAAATTGTTGGAGTTTTTCAATGTTGAGGTTGTTGTTGAATTTTTGCTCTTTTTCAATGTTGAGGAAGTTGAATTTGTTGATGTTTTCCAAAGTTGAGGTTGTTGTTGAATTTGCAGGTGATATTCGATATTGAGGTTGTTGATGAATTTGTTGGTGTTATCAATTTTTATTTTGATGAACTTTTTTGTATATTTATAATTTGAGGTTGTGGTTGGATTTGTTGGTGTTTTTCAATGTTGAGATTGTTGAATTTGTTGGTGATTTTCAATATTGAGGTTGTTGTTGAATTTTTGGGTATTTTTCAAAGTTGAGGTTGTTGTTGAATTTGCTGGTGATACTCAATATTGAGGTTTCTGTTGAATTTGTTGGAATTTTTGAATGTTGAGGTTGTTGTTGAATTTTTTGGTGTTTTTCATTGTTGAGGTATTTGTTGAATTTGTTGGTGTTTTTGAATGTAGAGGTTGCTGTTGAATTTATTGATGTTCTTCATTGTTGAGGTTGTTGTTGAATTCGTTGGTGATTTTGAATGTTGAGTTTGTTGTTGAATTTTTTGCTATTTTTCATTGTTGAGGTTGTTGAAATTGTGGGAGTTTTTCAATGTTGAGGTTGTTGTTGAATTTTTTGGAGTTTTTCATTGTTTAGGTTGATGTTGAATTTTTTGATGTTTTTCATTGTTTCGGTTGTTGTTGAATTTGTTGGTGATTTTCAATATTGAGATTGTTGTTGAATTTATTGTTGTTTTTCTATGTGGAGGTTGATGAATTTGTTGGTCTTTTTCAAAGTTGAGGTTGTTGTTGAATTTGTTGATGGTTTTCATTGTTTAGGATTTTTTTGAATTTGTTGGTGTTTTTGAATGTTGAAGTTGTTGAATTTTTTGTTGTTTTTCATTGTTGTGGTTATTGTTGAATTTGTTGGTATTTTGCAATGTGGAGGTTGTTGTTGACTTTGTTGGTGATTTTCAATATTGAGGTTTTTGTTGAATTTATTGGTTTTATCAATGGTTTTTTATGAACATTTTGTATTTTTCAATGTTGAAGTTGCATTTGAATTTGTTGGTGTTTTTCAAAGTTGAGGTTGTTGTTGAATTTTTGTTGTTTTTCATTGTTGATGTATTTGTTGAATTTGTTGGTTTTTTTGAATGTTGAGGTTGCTGTTGAATTTTTCATGTTTTTCATTGTTGAGGTTCTTGTTGAAGTTTTTGCAGTTTTTCAATGTTGAGGTTGTTGTTGAATTTTTTGCTGTTTTTCATTGTAGAGGTTGTTGTTGTATTTTTTGATGTTTTTCATTGTTGAGGTTGTTCTTGAATTTGTTGGTGATTTTCAATATTGAGGTTGCAGTTGAATTTATTGTTGTTATCAATGGTTTTTTTTGAACTTTTTTATATTTTTCAAAGTTGAGGTTGCAGTTGAATTTTTTCTGATTTCCAATGTTTAGGTTCTTGAATTTGTTGGTGTTTTTCAAAGTTGAGGTTGTTGTTGAATTTTTTGATGTTTTTCATTGTTTAGGATATTGTTGAATTTTTTGGTGTTTTTGAATGTTGATGTTGTTGAATTTTTTGTTGTTTTTCATTGTTGAGGTTGTTGTTGAATTTGTTGGTGTTTTGCAGTGTGGAGGTTGTTGTTGACTTTGTTGGTGATTTTCAATGTTGAGCTTGTTGTTGAATTTATTGCTGTTTTTCACAGTTGAGGTTGTTGTTGAATTTTTCGATTTTTTTCAATGTTGAGGTTGTTGTTGCATTTTTGCTCTTTTTCAATGTTGAGGATTTTAAATTTGTTGATGTTTTTCAAAGCTGAGGTTGTTGTTGAATTTGTAGGTGATAATCAATATTGAGGTTGTTGTTGAATTTGTTGGTGTTATCAATTTTTAATATTATGAACATTTTTGTATATTTATAATTTGAGGTTGTTGTTGAATTTTTTGGTGCTTTTCAGTGTTGAGGTTGTTGAATTTGTTGGTGTTTTTGAATGTTGAGGTTGCTGTTGAATTTTTAGATGTTTTTCATTGTTGAGGTTGTTGTTGAATTTGTTGGTGATTTTCAATGTTGGGTTTGTTGTTGAATTTATTGTTGTTTTTCATTGTTGAGTTTGTTGTTGCAATTGTTCGAGTTTTTCAATGTTGAGGTTGTTGTTGAATTTTTTGGTGTTATTCATTGTTGAAGTTGTTGTTGTTGAATTGTTTGATGTTTTTCATTGTTGAGGTTGTTGTTGAATTGGTTGGTTATTTTCAAATTTGAGTTTGTTGTTGAATTTTTTGTTGTTTTTCATTGTTGAGGTTGTTGTTGAAATTGTTGGAGTTTTTCAATGTTGAGGTTATTGTTGAATTTTTTTGGTCTTTTTCATTTTTGAGGTTGTTGTTCAATTTTTGATCTTTTTCAATGTTGAGGATGTTGAATTTGTTGATGTTTTTCAAAGTTGAGGTTGTTTTTGAATTTGCATGTGACATTCAATATTGAGGTCGTTGTTGAATTTGTTGTTGTTTATCAATGTTGAGGCTGTTGAATTTGTTGGTGTTTTTCAAAGTTGAGGTTGTTGTTGAATTTGTTGTTGTTTTTCATTGTTGTGGTTTTTGTTCAATTTTTTGGTGTTTTTGAATGTTGAGGTTGTTGTTCAATTTTTTGGTGTTTTCCATTGTTGAGGTTTTGTTGAATTTGTTGGTGTTTTTGAATGTTGAGGTTGCTGCTGAATTTTTTGATGTTGTTCATTTTTGAGGTGGTTGTGGAATTTGTTGGTGATTTTCAATGTTGAGTTGTTGTTGAATTTTTTGTTGTTTTTCATTGTTGAGGTTGATGTTGAAATTGTTGGAGTTTTTCAATGTTGAGGTTGTTGTTGAATTTTTGCTCTTTTTCAATGTTGAGGAAGTTGAATTTGTTGATGTTTTCCAAAGTTGAGGTTGTTGTTGAATTTGCAGGTGATATTCGATATTGAGGTTGTTGATGAATTTGTTGGTGTTATCAATTTTTATTTTGATGAACTTTTTTGTATATTTATAATTTGAGGTTGTGGTTGGATTTGTTGGTGTTTTTCAATGTTGAGATTGTTGAATTTGTTGGTGATTTTCAATATTGAGGTTGTTGTTGAATTTTTGGGTATTTTTCAAAGTTGAGGTTGTTGTTGAATTTGCTGGTGATACTCAATATTGAGGTTTCTGTTGAATTTGTTGGAATTTTTGAATGTTGAGGTTGTTGTTGAATTTTTTGGTGTTTTTCATTGTTGAGGTATTTGTTGAATTTGTTGGTGTTTTTGAATGTAGAGGTTGCTGTTGAATTTATTGATGTTCTTCATTGTTGAGGTTGTTGTTGAATTCGTTGGTGATTTTGAATGTTGAGTTTGTTGTTGAATTTTTTGCTATTTTTCATTGTTGAGGTTGTTGAAATTGTGGGAGTTTTTCAATGTTGAGGTTGTTGTTGAATTTTTTGGAGTTTTTCATTGTTTAGGTTGATGTTGAATTTTTTGAAGTTTTTCATTGTTTCGGTTGTTGTTGAATTTTTGCTCTTTTTCAATGTTGAGATTGTTGAATTTGTTGGTGTTTTTCAATGTTGCGGTTGTTGAATATGTTGGTATTTTTCAAAGTTGAGGTTGTTGTTGAATTTTTTGGTGTTTTTCATTGTTGAGGTTTTTGTTGAATTTGTTGGTGTTTTTGAATGTTGAGTTTGCTGCTGAATATTTTGATGTTTTTCATTGTTGAGGTTGTTGGTGAATTTGTTGCTGATTTTCAATATTGAGATTTGTCTTGAATTTATTGGTGTTTTTCTATGTTGAGTTTGTTGAATTTGTTGGTGTTTTTGAATGTTAAGTTTGTTGTTGAATTTTTTGATGTTTTTCATTGTTGAGGTTGTTGTTGAATTTGTTGGTGATTTTCAATGTTGAGGTTGTTGTTGAATTTTTTGGTGTTTTTCATTGTCCAGGTTTATGTTGAATTTGTTGGTGTTTTTGAATGTTGTGGTTGTTGAACTTATTGGTGTTTTTTTATTGTTGAGGTTGTTGTTGAATTTGTTGGTTTTATCAATGATTATTTTGAAATTTTTTGTATTTTTCAAAGTTGAGATTGCAGTTGAATTTGTTGGTGTTTTTCAATGTTGAGGCTGTTGAATATGTAGGTGTTTTTCAAAGTTGAGGTTGTTGTTGAAATATGTTGGTGTTTTTCATTGTTGAGGTTTTTGTTGAATTTGTTGGTGTTTTTGAATGTTGAGGTTGTTGTTGAATTTTTAGGTGTTTTGCAATGTTGATGTTGTTGTTGACTTTGTTGGTGATTTTCAATATTGAGGTTGTTGTTGAATTTATTCGTGTTATCAATGGTTTTTTTTGAACTTTTTTGTATTTTTCAAAGTGGAGATTGCATTTGAATTTGTTGGTGGTTTTCAATGTTGAGGTTGTTGAATATGTTGGTGTTGTTCAAACTTGAGGTTGTTGTTCAATTTTTTGGTGTTTTGCAATGTTGAGGTTGTTGTTGACTTTGTTGGTGATTTTCAATATTGAGGTTTTTGTTGAATTTATTGGTTTTATCAATGGTTTTTTATGAACATTTTGTATTTTTCAATGTTGAAGTTGCATTTGAATTTGTTGGTGTTTTTCAAAGTTGAGGTTGTTGTTGAATTTTTGTTGTTTTTCATTGTTGATGTATTTGTTGAATTTGTTGGTTTTTTTGAATGTTGAGGTTGCTGTTGAATTTTTCTTGTTTTTCATTGTTGAGGTTCTTGTTGAAGTTTTTGGAGTTTTTCAATGTTGAGGTTGTTGTTGAATTTTTTGCTGTTTTTCATTGTAGAGGTTGTTGTTGTATTTTTTGATGTTTTTCATTGTTGAGGTTGTTCTTGAATTTGTTGGTGATTTTCAATATTGAGGTTGCAGTTGAATTTATTGTTGTTATCAATGGTTTTTTTTGAACTTTTTTATATTTTTCAAAGTTGAGGTTGCAGTTGAATTTTTTGCTGATTTCCAATGTTTAGGTTCTTGAATTTGTTGGTGTTTTTCAAAGTTGAGGTTGTTGTTGAATTTTTTGATGTTTTTCATTGTTTAGGATATTGTTGAATTTTTTGGTGTTTTTGAATGTTGATGTTGTTGAATTTTTTGTTGTTTTTCATTGTTGAGGTTGTTGTTGAATTTGTTGGTGTTTTGCAGTGTGGAGGTTGTTGTTGACTTTGTTGGTGATTTTCAATGTTGAGCTTGTTGTTGAATTTATTGCTGTTTTTCACAGTTGAGGTTGTTGTTGAATTTTTCGATTTTTTTCAATGTTGAGGTTGTTGTTGCATTTTTGCTCTTTTTCAATGTTGAGGATTTTAAATTTGTTGATGTTTTTCAAAGCTGAGGTTGTTGTTGAATTTGTAGGTGATAATCAATATTGAGGTTGTTGTTGAATTTGTTGGTGTTATCAATTTTTAATATTATGAACATTTTTGTATATTTATAATTTGAGGTTGTTGTTGAATTTTTTGGTGCTTTTCAGTGTTGAGGTTGTTGAATTTGTTGGTGTTTTTGAATGTTGAGGTTGCTGTTGAATTTTTAGATGTTTTTCATTGTTGAGGTTGTTGTTGAATTTGTTGGTGATTTTCAATGTTGGGTTTGTTGTTGAATTTATTGTTGTTTTTCATTGTTGAGTTTGTTGTTGCAATTGTTCGAGTTTTTCAATGTTGAGGTTGTTGTTGAATTTTTTGGTGTTATTCATTGTTGAAGTTGTTGTTGTTGAATTGTTTGATGTTTTTCATTGTTGAGGTTGTTGTTGAATTGGTTGGTTATTTTCAAATTTGAGTTTGTTGTTGAATTTTTTGTTGTTTTTCATTGTTGAGGTTGTTGTTGAAATTGTTGGAGTTTTTCAATGTTGAGGTTATTGTTGAATTTTTTTGGTCTTTTTCATTTTTGAGGTTGTTGTTCAATTTTTGATCTTTTTCAATGTTGAGGATGTTGAATTTGTTGATGTTTTTCAAAGTTGAGGTTGTTTTTGAATTTGCATGTGACATTCAATATTGAGGTCGTTGTTGAATTTGTTGTTGTTTATCAATGTTGAGGCTGTTGAATTTGTTGGTGTTTTTCAAAGTTGAGGTTGTTGTTGAATTTGTTGTTGTTTTTCATTGTTGTGGTTTTTGTTCAATTTTTTGGTGTTTTTGAATGTTGAGGTTGTTGTTCAATTTTTTGGTGTTTTCCATTGTTGAGGTTTTGTTGAATTTGTTGGTGTTTTTGAATGTTGAGGTTGCTGCTGAATTTTTTGATGTTGTTCATTTTTGAGGTGGTTGTGGAATTTGTTGGTGATTTTCAATGTTGAGTTGTTGTTGAATTTTTTGTTGTTTTTCATTGTTGAGGTTGATGTTGAAATTGTTGGAGTTTTTCAATGTTGAGGTTGTTGTTGAATTTTTGCTCTTTTTCAATGTTGAGGAAGTTGAATTTGTTGATGTTTTCCAAAGTTGAGGTTGTTGTTGAATTTGCAGGTGATATTCGATATTGAGGTTGTTGATGAATTTGTTGGTGTTATCAATTTTTATTTTGATGAACTTTTTTGTATATTTATAATTTGAGGTTGTGGTTGGATTTGTTGGTGTTTTTCAATGTTGAGATTGTTGAATTTGTTGGTGATTTTCAATATTGAGGTTGTTGTTGAATTTTTGGGTATTTTTCAAAGTTGAGGTTGTTGTTGAATTTGCTGGTGATACTCAATATTGAGGTTTCTGTTGAATTTGTTGGAATTTTTGAATGTTGAGGTTGTTGTTGAATTTTTTGGTGTTTTTCATTGTTGAGGTATTTGTTGAATTTGTTGGTGTTTTTGAATGTAGAGGTTGCTGTTGAATTTATTGATGTTCTTCATTGTTGAGGTTGTTGTTGAATTCGTTGGTGATTTTGAATGTTGAGTTTGTTGTTGAATTTTTTGCTATTTTTCATTGTTGAGGTTGTTGAAATTGTGGGAGTTTTTCAATGTTGAGGTTGTTGTTGAATTTTTTGGAGTTTTTCATTGTTTAGGTTGATGTTGAATTTTTTGATGTTTTTCATTGTTTCGGTTGTTGTTGAATTTGTTGGTGATTTTCAATATTGAGATTGTTGTTGAATTTATTGTTGTTTTTCTATGTGGAGGTTGATGAATTTGTTGGTCTTTTTCAAAGTTGAGGTTGTTGTTGAATTTGTTGATGGTTTTCATTGTTTAGGATTTTTTTGAATTTGTTGGTGTTTTTGAATGTTGAAGTTGTTGAATTTTTTGTTGTTTTTCATTGTTGTGGTTATTGTTGAATTTGTTGGTATTTTGCAATGTGGAGGTTGTTGTTGACTTTGTTGGTGATTTTCATTGTTGAGCTTGTTGTTGAATGTATTGGTGTTTTTCACAGTTGAGGGTGTTGTTGAATTTTTCGATTTTTTTCAATGTTGAGGTTGTTGTTGAATTTCTTGGTGTTTTTCATTGTTGAGGTTGTTGTTGTTGAATTTTTTGATGTTACTCATTGTTGAGGTTGCTGCTGAATTTGTTGGTGATTTTCAATATTGAGATTATTGTTGGATTTATTGGTTTTATCAATGGTTTTTTTTGAACTTCTTTGTATTTTTAAAAGTTGAGGTTGCACTTGAATATGTTGGTGTTTTTGAATGTTGAGGTTATTGAATCTGTTGGTGTTTTTCAAAGCTGATGTTTTTGCTCAATTTTTTGGTGTTTTTCATTGTTGATGGTTTTGTTCAATTTGTTGGTGTTTTTGAATGTTGAGGTTGTTGTTGTATTTTTTGATATTATTCATTATTGAGGTTGTTGTTGAATTTGTTGGTTAGTTTCAATGTTGAGTTTGTTGTTGAATCTGTTGGTGGTTTTCAAAGTTGAGGTTGTTGTTGAATTTTTTGGTGTTTTTCATTGTTGAGGTATTTGTTGAATTTGTTGGTGTTTTTGAATGTAGAGGTTGCTGTTGAATTTATTGATGTTCTTCATTGTTGAGGTTGTTGTTGAATTCGTTGGTGATTTTGAATGTTGAGTTTGTTGTTGAATTTTTTGCTATTTTTCATTGTTGAGGTTGTTGAAATTGTGGGAGTTTTTCAATGTTGAGGTTGTTGTTGAATTTTTTGGAGTTTTTCATTGTTTAGGTTGATGTTGAATTTTTTGATGTGTTTCATTGTTGAGGTTGTTGTTGAATTTGTTGGTGATTTTCAATATTGAGATTGTTGTTGAATTTATTGTTGTTTTTCTATGTGGAGGTTGATGAATTTGTTGGTCTTTTTCAAAGTTGAGGTTGTTGTTGAATTTGTTGATGGTTTTCATTGTTTAGGATTTTTTTGAATTTGTTGGTGTTTTTGAATGTTGATGTTGTTGAATTTTTTGTTGTTTTTCATTGTTGTGGTTATTGTTGAATTTGTTGGTATTTTGCAATGTGGAGGTTGTTGTTGACTTTGTTGGTGATTTTCATTGTTGAGCTTGTTGTTGAATGTATTGGTGTTTTTCACAGTTGAGGGTGTTGTTGAATTTTTCGATTTTTTTCAATGTTGAGGTTGTTGTTGAATTTCTTGGTGTTTTTCATTGTTGAGGTTGTTGTTGTTGAATTTTTTGATGTTACTCATTGTTGAGGTTGCTGCTGAATTTGTTGGTGATTTTCAATATTGAGATTATTGTTGGATTTATTGGTTTTATCAATGGTTTTTTTTGAACTTCTTTGTATTTTTAAAAGTTGAGGTTGCACTTGAATATGTTGGTGTTTTTGAATGTTGAGGTTATTGAATCTGTTGGTGTTTTTCAAAGCTGATGTTGTTGCTCAATTTTTTGGTGTTTTTCATTGTTGATGGTTTTGTTCAATTTGTTGGTGTTTTTGAATGTTGAGGTTGTTGTTGTATTTTTTGATATTATTCATTGTTGAGGTTGTTGTTGAATTTGTTGGTTAGTTTCAATGTTGAGTTTGTTGTTGAATCTGTTGGTGGTTTTCAAAGTTGAGGTTGTTGTTGAATTTTTTAGTGGTTTTCATTCTTGTGGTTTTTGTTGATTTGATTGGTGTTTTTGAATGTTGAGGTTGTTGTTGATTTTTTTGATGTTTTTCAATGTTGAGGTTGTTGTTGAATTTATTGCTATTATCAATGTTTTTAAAAAAACTTTTTTGTATTTTTCAAAGTTGTGGTTGCAGTTGAATATTGTTGGTGTTTTTCAGTGTTGAGGTTGATGAATTTGTTGGTGTCTTTCAAAGTTGAGGTTGTTGTTGAATATGTTGGTGATATTCAATATTGAGGTTGTTGTTGAATTTGTTGGTGTTATCAATATTTATTTTGTTGAACTTCTTTGTATTTTTAAAAGTTGAGGTTGTTGTTGAATTTGTTGGTGTTTATTAACGTTGAGGTTGTTGAATTTGTTGGTGTTATTCAAAGTTGAGGTTGTTGTTGAATATTTTGGTGGTTTTCAATGTTAAGGTTTTTGTTGAATTGATTGGTGTTTTTGAATGTTGAGGTTGTTGTTGAATTTTTTGATGTTTTTCATTGTTCAGGTTGTTGTTGAAATTGTTGGAGATTTTCAATGTTGGGGTTGTTGTTGAATTTATTGCTATTATCAATGTTTTTAAAAAACATTTTTGTATTTTTCAAAGTTGAGGTTGCTTTTGAATTTGTTGCTGTTTTTCAGTGTTGAGGTTGTTGAATTTGTTGGTGTCTATTAAAGTTGAGATTGTTGTTGAACTTGTTGGTGATATTCTGTACTGGGTATGTTGTTGAACTTGTTGGTGTTATCAGTTTTTATTTTGTTGAACTTTTTTGTATATTTAAAAGTTGAGGTTGTTGTTGAATTTGTTCATTATTTTTAATGTTGAGGTTGTTGTGTTTGTTGGTGTTTTTCAAAGTTGAGTTTGTTGTTGAATTTGTTGGTGTTTTTGAATGTTGAGGTTGTTGTTGAATTTGTTGATGTTTTGAAGGTTGAGGTTGTTGTTGAATTTTTTGATGTTTTTTATTTGTGAGGTTGTTTTTGAATTTGGTGATCTTTTTCAATGTTGAGGATGTTGATATTTTATGGTGTTTTTCATTCTTGAGGTTGTTGTTGAATTTTTTGGTATTTTTGAATGTTGAGGTTGTCGTTGAATTTGTTGCTGATTTTCAATATTGAGGTTCTGGTTGAATTTGTTGGTGTTTTTCAATGTTGGGGTTGTTACTGAATTTTTCGCTGTTTTTCATTGTTGAGGTTGTTGTTTAAATTTTTAGAGTTTAACAATGTTGAGGTTGTTGTCGAATTTTTTGGTGTTTTTCATTGTTGAGGATGTTGTTGTTGAATTTTTTGATGTTATTCATTGTTGAGTTTGTTGTTCAATTTGTTGGTGATTTTCAATATTGAGTTCGTTGTTGAATTTATTGGTGTTATCAATGGTTTTTTTTTAACTTTTTTGTAATTTTCAAAGTTGAGGTTGCAGTTGAATTATTTGGTGTTTTTCAAAGTTGAGGTTGCTGTTGAATTTTTTGATGTTTTACATTGTTGAGGGTGTTGTTGAATTTGCTGCTCTTTTTCAATGTTGAGGTTGTAAAAATTTTTGGGGGTTTTTCAATGTTGAGTTTGTTGTTGAATTTGTTGGTGATTTTCAATTTTGAGTTTGTTGTTGAATTTTTTGGTGTTTTTCATTGTTGAGGTTGTTAATGAAATTGTTGGAGTTTTTAAATGTTGAGGTTGTTGCTGAATATTTTGGTGTTTTTCATTGTTGAGGTTGTTGTTGTTGAATTTTTTGATGTTATTCATTGTTGAGGTTATTGTTGAATTTGTTGGTGATTTTCAATATTGTGGTTGCTGTTGAATATATTGGTGTTATCAATGGTTTTTTCTGAACTTTTTTGTATTTTCCAAAGTGGAGGTTGCAGTTTAATTTGTTGGTGCTTTTCAATGTTGTGGTTGTTGAAGTTTTTGGTGTTTTTCAAATTTGAGGTTGTTGTTGAATTTGTTGCTGTTTTTCATTGATGAGGTTTTTGTTGAATTTGTTCTTGTTTTTGAACGTTGAGGTTGTTTTTGAATTTTTTGGTGTTTTTCATTGCTGAGATTGTTGTTGAATTTGTTACTGTTTTGCAATGTTGAGGCTGTTGTTGAATTTATTGGTGTTTTTCAATGTTGGGGTTGTTGTTGAATTTTTTTGTGTTTTTCATTGCTGAGGTTGTTGTTGAATTTGCTGCTCTTTTTCCATGTTGGGGTTGTTGTTTAATTTGTTCGTGTTTTTTAATGTAGAGGTTGTTGAATTTGTTGGTGTTTTTCAAAGTTGAGGTTGTTATTGAATTTGTTGGTGTTTTTGAATGTTGAGTTTGCTGTTGAATTTGTTGGATATTTTCAATATTGGGGTTGTTGTTGAATTTGTTGGTCTTTTTCAATATTGGGGTTGTTGTTGAATTTTTTTGTGTTTTTCATTGTTGATGTTGTTAAATTTCTTGAAGTTTTTCATTGTTGAGGTTGATGAATTTGTTGGTGTTTTTCAAAGTTGAGGATGTTGTTGAATTTTTCGGTGTTTTTCATTGTTGAGGTTTTGGTTGAATTTGTTGATGTGTTTGAATTTTGAGGTTGTTGAATCTGTTGGTGTTTTTCAAAGTTGAGGTTGTTGTTGAATTTTCTGGTTTATATCATTATTGATGTTGTTGTTGAATTTGTTGGTGACTTTCAATTTTGAGTTTGCTCTTGAATATTTTGTTGTTTTTCATTGTTGAGATTGTTGTTGAATTTGTTGGTGATTTTCAATATTGAGGTTGTTGTTGAATTTATTGGTGTTATCAATGGTTTTTTTTGAACTTTTTTGTATTTTTCAAAGTTGAGGTTGCAGTTGAATTTGTTGGTGTTTTTCATTGTTGAAGTTGTTGAATTTGTTGGTGTTTTTCAAAGTTGAGTTTGTTGTTGAATTTGTTGGTGATATTCAATATTGAGGTTGTTGCAGAATTTGTTGGTGCTTTGAAGGTTTATGATGTTGTTGAATTTTTTGATGTTTTTCCTTGTTGAGGGTGTTGTTGAATTTGCTGCTCTTTTTCAATGTTGAGGTTGTTGTTGAATTTTTTGGTATTTTTCATTGTTGAGTTTGTTGTTGAATTTGTTGGTGATTTTCAATGTTGAGTTTGTTGTCGAATTTTTTGGTGTTTTTCATTGTTGAGGTTGTTATTGAAATTGTTGGAGTTTTTCAATGTTGAGGTTGTTGTTGTATATTTTCGTGTTTTTCATTTTTGAGGTTGTTGTTGTTGAATTTTTTGATGTTATTCATTGTTGAGGTTGTTGTTGAATTTCTTGGTGATTTTCAATATTGTGGTTGCTGTTGAATTTATTGGTGTTATCAATGGTTTTTTTTGAACTTTTTTGTATTTTTCAAAGTGGAGTTTGCTGTTTAATTTGTTGGTGCTTTTCAATGTTGTGGTTGTTGAAGTTTTTGGTGCTTTTGAACTATGAGGTTGTTGTTGAATTTGTTGGTGTTTTTCATTGTTGAGGTTTTTGTTGAATTTGTTCTTGTTTTTGAATGTTGAGGTTGTTGTTGAATTTGTTGGTGATTTTCAATATTGAAGTTGTTGTTGAATTTGTTGGTGTTTTTCAATGTTGGGGTTGTTTTTGAATTTTTTGGTGTTTTTAAATGTTGAGTTTGTTGAATTTGCTGTTGTTTTTCAAAGTTTAGGATATTGTTGAATTTTTTGGTGTTTTTCATTGTTGAGGTTTTTGTTGAATTTGTTGGTGTTTTTGAATGTTGAGATTGTTGAATCTGTTGGTGGTTTTGAAAAAATTTTTTTTGTATTTTTCAAAGTTGAGGTTGCAGTTGAGTATTGTTGGTGTTTTTCAGTGTTGAGGTTTTTGAATTTGTTGGTGTCTTTCAAAGTTGAGGTAGTTGTTGAATTTGTTGGTGATATTCAATATTGAGGTTGTTGTTGAATTTGTTGGTGTTATCAATTTTTATTTTGTTAAACTTCTTTGTATTTTTAAAAGTTGAGGTTGTTGTTGAATTTGTTGGTGTTTTTTAATGATGAGGTTGTCGAATTTGTTGGTGTTATTAAAACTTGAGGTTGTTGTTGAATTATCTGATGTTTTTCATTGTTGAGGTTGTGAAACTGTTGGTGTTTTTCAATGTTGTGGTTGTTGTTGAATTTGTTGGTGTTTTTCATTATTGAGGTTGTTGTTGAATTTTTTGATGTTATTCATTGTTGAGGTTGTTGTTAAATTTGTTGGTGATTTTCAATATTGAGGTTGTTGTTCAATTTATTGCTATTATCAATGTTTTTAAAAAACGTTCTTGTATTTTTCAAAGTTGAGGTTGCTGTTGAATTTGTTGGTGTTTTTCAGTGTTGAGGTTGTTGAATTTGTTGCTGTCTTTTAAAGTTGAGGTTGTTGTTGAATTTGATGGTGGTATTCAATATTGAGGTTGTTGTTGAATTTGTTGGTGTTATCAATTTTTATTTTGTTGAACTTTTTTGTATATTCAAAAGTTGAGGTTGTTGTTGAATTTGTTCTTTTTTTTAATGTTGACGTGGTTGAGTTTGTTGGTTTTTTTCAAAGTTGAGTTTGTTGCTGAATTTGTTGTTGTTTTTGAAAGTTGAGGTTGTTGTTGAATTTATTGATGTTTTTCATTGTTGAGATTTTTGTTGAATTTGTTGGTGTTTTGTAGGTTGAGGTTGTTGTTGAATTTTTTGATGTTTTTTATTTTTGTGGTTGTTTTTGAATTTGATGATCTTTTTCAATGTTGAGGATGTTGAATTTTATGGTGTTTTTCATTGTTGAGGATGTTGTTGAAATTTTTTGGTATTTTTGAATGTTGAGGTTGTCGTTGAATTTGTTGGTGATTTTCAATATTGAGGTTGTTATTGAAATTTTTGCTGTTTTTCATTGTTGAGGTTATTGTATAAATTGTTAGAGTTTTTCAATGTTGAGTTTGTTGTCGAATTTTTTGTTGTTTTTCATTGTTGAGGTTATTGTTGAATTTTTTGATGTTATTCATTGTTGAGGTTGTTGTTCAATTTGTTGGTGATTTTCAATAGTGAGTTTGTTGTTGAATTTATTGGTGTTTTCAATGTTTTTTTTTAAACTTTTTTGTAATTTTCAAAGTTGAGGTTGCAGTGGAATTTTTTGGTGCTTTTCAATGTTGTGGTTTTTGAAGTTTTTGCTGTTTTTCAAATTTGAGGTTGTTGTTGAATTTGTTGGTGTTTTTCATTGCTGAGGTTGTTCTTGAATTTGCTGCTCTTTTTCCAAGGTGAGGTTGTTGTTTAATTTGTTCGTGTTTTTCAATGTAGAGGTTGTTGAATTTGTTGGTGTTTTTCAAAGTTGGGGTTGTTGTTGAATTTTTTTGTGTTTTTCATTGCTGAGGTTGTTGTTAAATTTCTTGAAGTTTTTCATTGTTCAGGTTGATGAATTTGTTGGTGCTTTTCAAAGTTGAGGATGTTGTTGAATTTTTCGGTATTTTTCATTGTTGAGGTTTTGGTTGAATTTGTTGATGTTTTTGAATGTTGAGGTTGTTGAATCTGTTGGAGTTTGCTGTTGAACTTTTTGTTCTTTTTAATTGTTGAGGTTGATGTTGAATTTGTTGATGATTTCCAATATTGAGGTTGTTGTTGAATTTATTGGTGTTATCAATGGTTTTCTTTGAACTTTTTGTATTTTTCAAAGTTGAGTTTGCAGTTGAATTTGTTGGTGTTTTTCAATGTTGATGTTGTTGAATTTGATGGTGTTTTTCAAAGTTGAGTTTGTTGTTGAATTTGTTGGTGATATTCAATATTGAGTTTGTTGTTGAATTTGTTGGTGTTTTGAAGGTTGATGTTGCTGTTGAATTTTTTGATGTTTTTTATTTTTGAGGTTCTTTTTGAATTTGATGATCTTTTTCAATGTTGAGGATGTTGAATTTTATGGTGTTTTTCATTGTTGAGGTTGTTGTTGAATTTTTTGGTATTTTTGAATGTTGAGGTTGTTGTTGAATTTGTTGGTGATTTTCAATATTGAGGTTGTTGATGAATTTGTTGGTGTTTTTCAATGTTGGGGTTGTAATTGAAATTTTTGCTGTTTTTCATTGTTGAGTTTGTTGTTTAAATTGTTAGAGTTTATCAATGTTGAGGTTGTTGTAGAATTTTTTGGTGTTTTTCATTGTTGAGCTTGTTGTTCAATTTGTTGGTGATTTTCAATATTGTGTTTGTTGTTGAATTTATTGGTGTTACCAATGGTTTTTGTTTAACTTTTTTGTAACTTTCAAAGTTGAGGTTGCAGTTGAATTTTGTGGTGTTTTTCAAAGTTGAGGTTGTTGTTGAATTTTTTGATGTTTTTCATTGTTGAGGGTGTTGTTGAATTTGTTGGTGATTTTCAATGTTGAGTTTGTTGTTGAATTTTTTGGGGTTTTTCATTGTTGAGGTTGTTATTGAAATTGTTGGATTTTTTCAATGTTGAGGTTGTTGTTGAATATTTTCGTGTTTTTCATTGTTGAGGTTGTTGTTGTTGAATTGTTTGATGTTATTCATTATTGAGGTTGTTTTTGAATTTCTTGATGATTTACAATATTGTGGTTGCTGTTGAATTTATTGGTGTTATCAATGGTTTTTTTTGAACTTTTTTGATTTTTCAAAGTGGAGTTTGCAGTTTAATTTGTTGGTGCTTTTCAATGTTGTGGTTGTTGAAGTTGTTGGTGATTTTCAAATTTGAGGTTGTTGTTGAATTTGTTGCTGTTTTTCATTGCTGAGGTTTTTGTTGAATTTGTTCTTGTTTTTGAATGTTGAGGTTGTTGTTGAATTTTTTGGTGTTTTTCATTGTTGAGATTGTAGTTGACTTTGTTACTGTTTTGCAACGTTGAGGTTGTTGTTGATTTTGTTGGTAATTTTCAATATTGAGGTTGTTGTTGAATTTATTGGTGTTTTTCAATGTTCGGGTTGTTGTTGAATATTTTTTGTGTTTTTCATTGCTGAGGTTGTTGTTGAATTTGCTGCTCTTTTTCCAAGTTGAGGTTGCTGTTTAATTTGTTGGTGTTTTTCATTGTAGAGGTTGTTGAATTTGTTAGTGTTTTTCAAAGTTGAGGTTGTTATTGAAATTGTTGGTGTTTATTGAATGTTGAGGTTGTTGTTGCATTTGTTGGATATTTTCAATATTAGGGTTTTTGTTGAATTTTTTTGTGTATTAAGTTGTTGAGGTTTTTGTTGAATTTGTTCTTGTTTTTGAATGTTGATGTTGTTTTTGAATTTTTTGGTGTTTTTCATTGTTGAGATTGTTGTTGAATATGTTACTGTTTTGCAACGTTGAGGTTGTTGTTGATTTTGTTGGTAATTTTCAATATTGAGGTTGTTGTTGAATTTATTGGTGTTTTTCAATGTTCGGGTTGTTGTTGAATTTTTTTGTGTTTTTCATTGCTGAGGTTGTTGTTGAATTTGCGGCTCTTTTTCCAAGTTGAGGTTGCTGTTTAATTTGTTGGTGTTTTTCATTGTAGAGGTTGTTGAATTTGTTGGTGTTTTTCAAAGTTGAGGATGTTGTTGAATTTTTTGGCATTTTTCATTGATGATGTTTTGGTTGAATTTGTTGATGTTTTTGAATGTTGAGGTTGTTGAATCTGTTGGTGTATTTCAAAGTTGAGGTTGTTGTTGAATTTTCTGGTTTTTTTCATTGCTCAGGTTGTTGTTGACTTTGTTGGTGATTTTCAATTTTGATTTTGCTGTTGAATTTTTTGTTGTTTTTCATTGTTCAGGTTGTTGTTGAATTTGTTGGTGTTTTGCATAGTTGAAGTTGTTGTTGAAT
Source organism: Cetorhinus maximus (assembly GCF_964194155.1). Taxonomy (NCBI): domain Eukaryota; kingdom Metazoa; phylum Chordata; class Chondrichthyes; order Lamniformes; family Cetorhinidae; genus Cetorhinus; species Cetorhinus maximus. Next base: position 1,443,211 of record NW_027596107.1, read on the forward strand.
TTGCTGGCGATTTTAAACATTGAGAATGTAGTTGAATTTATTGGTGTTATCAATGGCTTTTTAAAAAACATTTTTGTATTTTTCATAGTTGAGGTTGAAGTTGAATTTGTTGTTGTTTTTCAACGTTGAGGTTGTTGTTGAACTTTTTTGATGTTTTTCATTACTGAGGTTGTTGTTGAATTTGCTGCATTCCTTCATTGTTGAAGTTGATGAATTTGATGGTGTTTTTGAAAGTTGAGTATGTTGTTGAAATTGTTTGGTGATATTAAATATTGAGGTTGATGTTGAATTTGTTGGTGTTATCAATTTTTATTTTCTTGAACTTTTTTGTATATTTAAAAGTTGAGGTTGTTGTTGAATTTTTTGGTGTTTTTCATTGTTGAGGTTGTTGTTGAATTTGTTGGTTATTTTCAATATTCAGGTTGTTGTTGAATTTATTGGTGTTATCAATGGTTTTTTTTGAACTTTTTAAATTTTTCAAAGTGGAGGTTGCAGTTGGATTTGTTGGTGTTTTTCATTGTGGAGGTTTTTGTTGAAATTGCTGCTCTTTTTCAATGTTGAGGTTGTTGTTGAATTTGTTGTTGATATTCAATATTGAGGTTGTTGTTGAATTTGCTGGTGTGTTTCAAAGTTGAGGTTGTTGTTCAGTTTGTTGGCGTTTTTGAATGCTGAGGTCGATTTTGAATTTGTTGGTGATTTTCAATTTAGAGGTTGTTGCTGAATTTATTGGTGTTATCAATGGTTTTTTTTTGAACTTTTTGTATTTTTCAAAGCTGAGGTTGCAGTTGAATTTGTTGGTGTTTTTCAAACTTGAGGTTGTTGTTGAATTTTTTGATGTTTTTCATTATTGAGATTGTTGTTGATATTGCTGCTCTTTTTCAATGTTGAGGTTGTTGAATTTGTTGATGTTTTTCAATGTTGAGGTTGTTGTTGAATTTGTTGGTGATATTCAATATTGAGGTTATTTTTGAATTTGTTGGTGTTTTACAATGTTGATGTTGTTGAATTTGTTGTTGTTTTTCAATGCTGAGGTTGTTGTTGAATTTGTTGGTGTTTTTCAAAGTTGAGGTTGATGTTGAATTTGTTGGTGATTTTCAATATTGAAGTTGTTGTTGAATTTGTTGGTGTTTTTAAATGTTGAGTTTGTTGAATTTATTGTTGTTTTTCAAAGTTGAGGATATTGTTGAATTTTTTGGTGTTTTTCATTGTTGAGGTTTTTGTTGAATTTGACGGAGTTTTTGAATGTTGAGATTGTTGAATCTGTTGGTGGTTTTGAAATTTTTTTTTTTGTATTTTTCAAAGTTGAGGTTGCAGTTGAGTATTGCTGGTGTTTTTCAGTGTTGAGGTTTTTGAATTTGTTGGTGTCTTTCAAAGTTGAGGTAGTTGTTGAATTTGTTGGTGATCTTCAATATTGAGGTTGTTGTTGAATTTGTTGGTGTTATCAATTTTTATTTTGTTAAACTTCTTTGTATTTTTAAAAGTTGAGGTTGTTATTGAATTTGTTGTTGTTTTTTAATGTTGAGGTTGTTGAATTTGTTGGTGTTATTAAAACTTGAGGTTGTTGTTGAATTATCTGATGTTTTTCATTGTTGAGGTTGTTGTGAAATTGTTGGAGTTTTTCAATGTTGAGGTTGTTGTTGAATTTGTTGGTGTTTTTCATTATTGAGGTTGTTGTTGAATTTGTTGGTGATTTTCAATATTGAGGTTGTTGTTCAATTTATTGCTATTATCAATGTTTTTAAAAAACGTTCTTGTATTTTTCAAAGTTGAGGTTGCTGTTGAATTTGTTGGTGTTTTTCAGTGTTGAGGTTGTTGAATTTGTTGGTGTCTTTTAAAGTTGAGGTTGTTGTTGAATTTGTTGGTGGTATTCAATATTGAGGTTGTTGTTGAATTTGTTGGTGTTATCAATTTTTATTTTGTTGAACTTTTTTGTATATTTAAAAGTTGAGGTTGTTGTTGAATTTGTTGGTTTTTTTTAATGTTGACGTGGTTGAGTTTGTTGGTTTTTTTCAAAGTTGAGTTTGTTGCTGAATTTGTTGTTGTTTTTGAAAGTTGAGGTTGTTGTTGAATTTATTGATGTTTTTCATTGTTGAGATTTTTGTTGAATTTGTTGGTGTTTTGTAGGTTGAGGTTGTTGTTGAATTTTTTGATGTTTTTTATTTTTGAGGTTGTTTTTGAATTTGATGATCTTTTTAAATGTTGAGGATGTTGAATTTTATGGTGTTTTTCATTGTTGAGGTTGTTGTTGAAATTTTTTGGTATTTTTGAATGTTGAGGTTGTCGTTGAATTTGTTGGTGATTTTCAATATTGAGGTTGTTTTTGAAATTTTTGCTGTTTTTCATTGTTGAGGTTATTGTATAAATTGTTAGAGTTTTTCAATGTTGAGTTTGTTGTCGAATTTTTTGTTGTTTTTCATTGTTGAGGTTGTTGTTCAATTTGTTGGTGATTTTCAATAGTGAGTTTGTTGTTGAATTTATTGGTGTTTTCAATGGTTTTTTTTAACTTTTTTGTAATTTTCAAAGTTGAGGTTGCAGTTGAATTTATTGGTGCTTTTCAATGTTGTGGTTTTTGAAGTTTTTGGTGTTTTTCAAATTTGAGGTTGTTGTTGAATTTGTTGGTGTTTTTCATTGCTGAGGTTGTTCTTGAATTTGCTGCTCTTTTTCCAAGTTGAGGTTGTTGTTTAATTTGTTCGTGTTTTTCAATGTAGAGGTTGTTGAATTTGTTGGTGTTTTTCAAAGTTGAGGTTGTTATTGAATTTGTTGGTGTTGTTGAATGTTAAGGTTGTTGTTGAATTTGTTGGATATTTTCAATATTGGGGTTGTTGTTGAATTTGTTGGTCTTTTTCAAAGTTGGGGTTGTTGTTGAATTTTTTTGTGTTTTTCATTGTTGAGGTTGATGAATTTGTTGGTGCTTTTCAAAGTTGGGGATGTGTTGAATTTGTTGGTGTTTTTCATTGTTGAGGTTTTTGTTGAATTTGTTCTTGTTTTTGAATGTTGAGGTTGTTGTTGAATTTTTTGGTGTTTTTCATTGTTGAGATTGTAGTTGAATTTGTTACTGTTTTGCAACGTTGAGGTTGTTGTTGATTTTGTTGGTAATTTTCAATATTGAGGTTGTTGTTGAATTTATTGGTGTTTTTCAATGTTCGGGTTGTTGTTGAATTTTTTTGTGTTTTTCATTGCTGAGGTTGTTGTTGAATTTGCTGCTCTTTTTCCAAGTTGAGGTTGCTGTTTAATTTGTTGGTGTTTTTCATTGTAGAGGTTGTTGAATTTGATATTGTTTTTCATTGTTGAGGTTGTTATTGAATTTGTTGCTGTTTTTGAATGTTGAGGTTGTTGTTGAATTTGTTGGATATTTTCAATATTGGGGGTGTTGTTGAATTTGTTGGTCTTTTTCAATGTTGGGGTTGTAGTTGAATTTTTTTGTGTTTTTCATTGTGGAGGTTGTTGTTAAATTTCTTGAAGTTTTTCATTGTTGAGGTTGATGAATTTGTTGGTGTACTTCAATATTGAGGTTATAGTTCAATCTGTTCGTGTTTTTCAAATATGAGGTTCTTGTTGAATTTTCTGGTTTATATCATTGTTGATGTTGTTGTTGAATTTGTTGTTGATTTTCAATTTTGAGTTTGCTGTTGAATTTTTTGTTATTTTTAATTGTTGAGGTTGTTGTTGAATTTATTGATTTTTTCAATGTTTTTTGTATTTTTCAAAGTTGAGGTTGCAGTTGAAATTGTTGGTGTTTTTCAATGTTGAGGTTGTTGAATTTGTTGGTGTTTTTCAAAGTTGAGTTTGTTATTGAATTTGTTGGTGATATTCAATATTGAGGTTGTTGTTGAATATGTTGGTGTTATCGATTTTTATTTTGTAGAACTTTTTTGTATATTTAAAAGTTGAGGTTGTTGTTGAATTTTATAATGTTATTCATTGTTGAGGTTGTTGTTGAATTTGTTGGTGATTTTCAATATTGTTGTTGTTGTTGAATTTATTGTTGGTATCAATGTGTTTTTAAAACTTTTTTGTATTTTTCAAAGTTGAGGTTGCAGTTGAATTTGTTGGTGTTTTTCATTGTTGAGGCTTTTGAATATTGTTGGTGTTTTTCAAAGTTGAGGTTGTCTTCGAATTGTTTGGTGTTTTTCATTGTTGAGGTTTTTGTTGAATTTGTAAGTGTTTTTGAATGTTGAGGTTATTGTTGAATTTTTTGATGTTTTTCATTGTTGAGGTTGTTGTTGAATTTGTTGGTGATTTTCAATTTTGAGTTTGTTATTGAATTTTTTGTTGTTTTTCATTGTTGAGGTTGTTGTTGAAATTGTTCGAGCTTTTCAATGTTGAGGTTGTTGTTGAATTTGTTGGTGGTATTCAATGTTGAGGTTGCTGTTGTATTTTTTGGTGTTTTTCATTGTTGAGATTGTCGTCGTTGAATTTTTTGATGTTATTCATTGTTGAGGTTGTTGTTGAGTTTGTTGGTGATTTTCAATGCCTTTTTTTATAAACTTTTTTGTATTTTTCAAAGTTGAGGTTGCATTTGAATTTGTTGGTGTTTTTCAATGTTGAGGTTGTCGTTCACTTTGTTGGTGATTTTCAATATTGAGGTTGTTGTTGAATTTGTTGGTGTTTTTCATTGTTGAGGTTGTTGTTCAATTAGCTGCTCTATTTCAATGTTGATGTTGTTGAATTTGTTGGTGTTTTTCAAAGTTGAGGTTGTTGTTGAATTTGTTGGTGATATTCAATATTCATGTTGTTGTTAAATTTGTTGGTGTTATCAATTTTTATTTTTTTAAACTTTTTTGTATTTTTAAAAGTTGAGGTGTTTATTGAGTTTGTTGGTGATTTTCATTGTTGGGTTTGTTGTTGAATTTTTTGGTGTTTTTCATTGTTGAGGTTTTTGTTGAATTTGTTGGTGTTTTTGAATGTTGAGGTTGTTGTTGGATTTTTTTGATGTTTTTCATTGTTGAGGTTTTTGTTGAATTTGTTGGTGATTTTCAATGTTGAGTGTGTTGTTGAATGATTTGGTGTTTCTCATTGCTGAGGTTGTTGTTGAAATTGTTAGAGTTTTTCAATGCTGAGGTTGTTGTTGAATTTGTTGGTGTTTTTCATTGTTGAGGTTGTTGTTAATGAATCTTTTGATGTTTTTCATTGTTGAGGTTGTTGTTGAATTTGTTGGTGATATTCAATATTCATGTTGTTGTTTAATTTGTTGGTGTTATCAATTTTTATTTTTTAGAACTTTTTTCTATTTTTAAAAGTTGAGGTGTTTGTTGAAGTTGTTGGTGATTTTCAATGTTGGGTTTGTTGTTGAATTTTTTGGTGTTTTTCACTGTTGAGGTTTTTGTTGAATTTGTTGGTGTTTTTGAATGTTGAGGTTGTTGTTTGATTTTTTGATGTTTTTCATTGTTGAGGTTGTTGTTGAATTTGTTGGTGATTTTCCATATTGAGGTTGTTGTTGAATTTATTGGTGTTATCAATGTTAATTTTAAAACTTTTTTGTATTTTTCAAAGTTAAGGTTGCAGTTGAATTTCTTCCGTTTTTCAATGTTGAGTTTGTTGAATTTGTTAGTATTTTTCAAAGTTGAGGTGTTTGTTGAATTTGTTGGTGATTTTCATTGTTGGGTTTGTTGTTGAATTTTTTGGTGTTTTTAATTGTTGAGATTTTTGTTGCATTTATTGGTGTTTTGCAATGTTGAGGTTGTTGTTGAATTTGTTGGTGATTTTCAATGTTGAGTTTGCTGTTGAATTTGTTGGTGATATTCAATATTGAGCTTGTTGTTGAATTTGTTGGTTTTATCAATTTTTATTTTTTTTTGTTTTTTGTATTTTTAGAAGTTCAGGTTTTTGTTGAAATCGCTGGTGGTTTTCAATGTTGGGGTTGTTGTTGAATTTTTCGGTGTTTTACATTGTTGAGGTTGTTGTTCAATTTGTTGGTGTTTTTGAATGTTGTGGTTGTTGAATCTGTTGGTTTTTTTTTAATGTTGAGTTTGTTGTTGAATTTTTTGATGTTATTCATTGTTGAGGTTGTTGTTGAATTTGTTTATGATTTTCAATATTGTTCTTGTTGTTGAATTTAATGGTGGCATCAATGTTTTTTTAAAAACTTTTTTGAATTTTTCAAAGTTGAGTTTGCAGTTGAATTTGTTGCTGTTTTTCATTGTTGAGATTTTTGAATATATCGTGGTTTTTCAAAGTTGTGGTTCTTGTAGAATTTTTTGGTGTTTTCCATTGTTGAGGTTTTTGTTGAATTTGTTGGTGATTTTGAATGTTGAGGCTGAAGTTGAATTTTTTGATGTTTTTCATTGTTGAGATTGTTGTTCAATTTGTTGGTGATTTTCAATGTTGAGTTTGTTGTTGAATGTTTCGGTGTTTTTCATTGTTGAGGTTGTTGTTGAAATTGTTAGAGTTTTTCAATGTTGAGGTTGTTGTTGAATTTGTTGGTGTTTTTCATTGTTGAGGTTGTTGTTGAATTTGCTGCTCCTTTTCATTGTTGAGGTTGTTGAATTTGTTGGTGTTTTTCAATGTTGAGATAGTTGAATTTGTTGGTGATTTTCAAAGTTTAGGTTGTTGTTGGTGTTTTTCAATGTTGAGTTTGTTTTGGAATTTGTTTGTGTTTTTTAATGTTGACATTGTTGTTGAATTTGTTGGTGTTTTTCACTGTTGAGGTTGCTGAATTTGTTGGTGTTTTTCAATGTTGAGATTATTGTTGAATTTGCTGTTGATATTCAATATTGTGGTAGTTGTTGAATTTGATGGTGTTATCAATGTTTATTTTGATGAATTTTTTTGTATTTTAAAAAGTTGAGGTTGTTGTTGAATTTGTTGCTGTTTTTCAATGTTGAAGTTGTAGTTGAATTTGTTGGTGTTTTTGAATGTTGAGGTTGTTGTTGAATTTGTTGGTGATTTTCAATATTGAGGTTGTTGATGATTTTGTTGATGATATCAATTTTTTTTTGAACTTTTTGTATTTTTCAAAGTTGACATTGTAGTTGAAATTGTTGGTGTGTTTCAATATTGAGGTTATATTTCAATTTGTTGGTGTTTTTCTGTATTGAGTTTGTTGTTGAATTTGTTGGTGTTTTTCAATGTTGAGATTGTTGTTGCATTTGTTGGTGATATACAATATTGAGGTTGTTGTTGAATTTGTTCGAGTTTTTCAAAGTTGAGGTTGTAGTTGAATTTGTTGGTGTGTTTCAATATTGGGGTTATAGTTGAATTTGTTGGTGTTTTTCAATATGGAGGTTGTTGTTGAATGTGTTGGTGATATTCAATATTGAAGTTGTTGTTGAATTTGTTGGTGTTTTTCAATGTTGAGGATGTTGTTGAATTTGGTGGTGATTTTCAGTGATGTGTTTGTAGAATTTGTTGGTGATTTTCAATATTGAGTTTGTCATGGAATTTGCTACTTTTTTTCAATTTTAAGATTGTTGTTGAATTTGTTGGTGATATTCAATATTGAGGTTGTTGTTGAATTTTTTGGTGCTTTCCAATGCTGAGATTGTTGTTGAATTGGTTGGTGTTTTCAGTGTTTATTTTGTAAAACTTGTTTGTATTTTTAAAAGTTGAGGCTGTTGCTGAATTTGTTGGTCAGTTTCAGTGATGAGGTTGTTGAATTTGTTGGTGTTTTTCAATGTTGAGGTTGTTGTTGATTTTGATGGTGATTAACGGTGATGCAATTGTTGAATTTCTTGGTGATTTTCAATATTGAGTTTGTTGTGCAATTTGTTGGTGTTTTTCAATGTTGAGGTTGTTGTTGAATTTGTTGCTGTTTTTCAATGTTGAGGTTGTAGTTGAAATTGTTGGTGTTTTTGAATGTTGAAGTTGTTGTTGAATTTGTTGGTGATTTTCAATATTGAGGTTGTTGTTGAATTTGTTGGTGATATCAATGTTTTTTTGAACTTTTTGTATTTTTCAAAGTTGAGATTGTAGTTGAATTTGTTGGTGTTTTTCAATATTGAGGTTATAGTTGAATTTGTTGGTGTTTTTCTGTGTTGGGGTTGTTGTGGAATTTGTTGGTGTTTTTCAATATTGAGGTTGTTGTTGAATGTGTTGGTGATTTTAAATATTGAAGTTGTTGTTGAATTTGTTGGTGTTATCAACGTTTAGTTTGTTCGACTCTTTTGTACTTTGAAAAGTTGTGTTTGTTGTTGAATTCGTTGGTGTTTTTCAATGTTGAGGGTGTTGTTGAAGTTTTTGGTGTTTTTCATTGTTGAGGTTGTTGTTGTATTTGTTGGTGATTTCAGTGTTGAGGTTGTTGAATTTGTTGGTGATTTTTAATTTTAGGTTGTTGTTGAATATGTTGGTGTTATCAATGGTAATTTTGATGAACTTTTTTTGTACTTATAAAAGTTGAGAATGTCGTTGAATTTGTTGGTGTTTTTCAAAGTTGAGGTTCTTGTTGAATTTTTTGGCGTTTTTCATTGTTGAGGTTGTTGTTGAATTTGATCGTGATTTTCAGTGTTGAGGTTGATGAATTTGTTGGTGATTTTTTATATTGAGTTTGTTGTGGAATTTGTTGGTGCTTATCAACGTTGAGGTTATTGTTGAATTTGATGGTGATTTTCTGTGATGTGATTGATGAATTTGTTTGTGATTTTCAGTATTGAGTTTGTTTTCGAATTTGTTTGTGTTTTTCAATGCTGAGGTTGTTGTGGAATTTGTTGGTGATTTTCAATTTTGAGATTGTTGTTGAACTTGTTGCTGATATTCAATATTGAGGTAGTTGTTGAATTTGTTGCTGTTATCAATGTTTATTTTGTTGAACTTTTTTGTATTTTTCAAAGTTGAGGTTGTAAATGAATTTGTTGGTGTACTTCAATATTGAGGTTATAGTTGAATTTGTTGGTGTTTTTCTATATTGGTGTTGTTGATGAATTTGTTGGTGTTTTTCTATATTGAGGTTGTTGTTGAATGTGTTGGTGATATTCAATAATGAGGTTGTTGTTGAATTTGTTGGTGTTTTTCAATGTTGAGATTGTTGTTGAATTTGTTGGTGATTTTCAATATTGAGTTTGTCGTGGAATTTGCTACTGTTTTTCAATGTTAAGATTGTTGTTGAATTTGTTGGTGATATTCAATATTGAGGTTGTTGTTGAATTTTTTGGTGTATTTCATTGTTGAGGTTGTTGTTGAATTTGTTGGTATTTTTGAATGTTGAGGCTGTTGTTGAATTTGTTGGTGTTTTTCATTGTTGAGGTTGCTGTTGAATTTGATGGTGATTTTCAGTGATGCGTTTGTTGTGGTATTTGTTGGTTTTTTTCAATGTTGAGATTTTTGTTGAATTTGTTCTTGATATTCAATATTGAGGTAATTGTTGAATTTGTTGGTGTTATCAATGTTTATTTTGATGAACTATTTTGTATTTTTAAAAGTTGAGGTTGTTGCTGAATTTGTTGCTGTTTTCCAATGTTGAGGTTGAAGTTGAATTAGTTGTTGTTTTTGAATGTTGAGGTTGTTGTTTAATTTGTTGGTGATATTCAATATTGAGGGTGTTGTTGAATTTGCTGGTGATATCAATGTTTTTTTCGAACTTTGTTGTATTTTTCAAAGTTGAGGTTGTAGTTGAATTTGTTGGTCTGTTTCAATATTGAGGTTATAGTTGAATTTGTTGGTTTTTTTTATATTGGGTTTGTTGTTGAATTTGTTAGTGTTTTTCAATGTTGAGATTATTGTTGAATTTGTTGGTGTTTTTTTTATATTGGGTTTGTTGTTGAATTTGTTGGTGTTTTTCAATGTTGAGATTGTTGTTGAATTTGTTGGTGTTTTTCAATGTTGAGGTTGTTGTTGAAATTATTGGTGATATTCAATATTGAGGTTCTTGTTGAATTTATTGATGTTATCAATATTTGTTTTGTTGAATTTTTTGTATTTTTAAAAGTTGAGGTTGTTGCTGAATTTGTTGGTGATTATCAATATTGAGGTTGTTGTGGAATTTGTTGCTGTTTTTCCAAGTTGATGTTGTTGTTGAATTTGTTGCTGTTTTTCCATGTTCAGGCTGTTGAATTTGTTGGTGTATTTCAAAGTTCAGGTTGTTGTTGAATTTGTTGGTGATTTTTAATATTGAGTTTGTTGTGGAATTTGTTGCTGTTTTTCAAAGTTGATGTTGTTGTTGAATTTGCTGGTGATTTTGAGTGTTGATGTTGTTGCATTTGTTGGTGTTTTTCAATGTAGAGGTTGTTGAATTTGTTGATGTTTTTCATTGTTGAGGTTGTTGATGAATTTGTTGGTGATTTTCAATATTGATGTTGTTGTTGAACTGATTGGTATTTTTGAATATTGAGGTTTTTGTTGATTCTATTTACGTTTTTCATTTTTGAGGTTGTTGTTGAATTTGATGGTGATTTTCAGTGATGCTTTTGTTGAATTTGTTGGTGTTTTTCAATATTGAGGTTGTTGTTGAATGTGTTGATGATATTCAATATTGAGGTTGTTGTTAAATTTGTTGGTGTTTTTCAATGTTGAGATTGTTGTTGAATTTGTTGCTGTTTTTCGATGTTGAGGCTGTTGAAATTGTTGGTGTATATCGAAGTTCAGGTTGTTGTTGAATTTGTTGGTGATTTTTAATATTGAGGTTGTTGTGGAATTTGTTGCTGTCTTTCAATGTCGATGTTGTTTTTGAATTTGTTGGTGATTTTTAGTATTGAGTTTGCTGAATTTGTTGGTGATTTTCAATATTTAGGTTGTTGTTGAATATGTTGTTGTTATCAATGATAATTTTGTTGAACTTTATTTGTACCTATAAAAGTTGAGGTTGTAGTTGAATTTGTTGGTGTTTTTCAATGTTGAGGTTGTTGAATTTGCTGGTGTTTTTCAAAGTTGAGGTTGTTGTTGAATTTTTTGGTGTATTTCATTGTTGAGGTTGTTGTTGAATTTGTTGGTATTTTTGAATGTTGAGGTTGTTGTTGAATTTGTTGGTGTTTTTCATTGTTGAGGTTGCTGTTGAATTTGATGGTGATTTTCAGTGATGCGTTTGTTGTGGTATTTGTTGGTGTTTTTCAACGTTGAGAATTGTGTTGAATTTGTTGTTGATATTCAATATTGTGGTAGTTGTTGAATTTGTTGGTGTTATCAATGTTTATTTTGATGAACTATTTTGTATTTTTAAAAGTTGAGGTTGTTGCTGAATTTGTTGCTGTTTTTCAATGTTGAGGTTGAAGTTGAATTAGTTGGTGTTTTTGAATGTTGAGGTTGTTGTTTAATTTGTTGGTGATATTCAATATTGAGGGTGTTGTTGAATTTGCTGGTGATATCAATGTTTTTTTTGAACTTTTTTGTATTTTTCAAAGTTGAGGTTGTAGTTAAATTTGTTGGTCTGTTTCTATATTGAGGTTATACTTGAATTTGTTGGTGTTTTTTTATATTGGGTTTGTTGTTGAATTTATTGGTGTTTTTCAATGTTGAGATTATTGTTGAATTTGTTGCTGTTTTTCCAAGTTGATGTTGTTGTTGAATTTGTTGCTGTTTTTCCATGTTCAGGCTGTTGAATTTGTTGGTGTATTTCAAAGTTCAGGTTGTTGTTGAATTTGTTGGTGATTTTTAATATTGAGTTTGTTGTGGAATTTGTTGCTGTTTTTCAAAGTTGATGTTGTTGTTGAATTTGCTGGTGATTTTGAGTGTTGATGTTGTTGCATTTGTTGGTGTTTTTCAATGTTGAGGTTGTTGAATTTGTTGGTGTTTTACATTGTTGAGGTTGTTGATGAATTTGTTGGTGATTTTCAATATTGATGTTGTTGTTGAACTGATTGGTATTTTTGAATATTGAGGTTTTTGTTGATTCTATTTACGTTTTTCATTGTTGAGGTTGTTGTTGAATTTGATGGTGATTTTCAGTGATGCTTTTGTTGAATTTTTTGGTGTTTTTCAATATTGAGGTTGTTGTTGAATGTGTTGATGATATTCAATATTGAGGTTGTTGTTAAATTTGTTGGTGTTTTTCAATGTTGAGATTGTTGTTGAGTTTGTTGGTGTTTTTCAATGTTGAGGATGTTGTTGAATTTGTTGGTGATTTTCAGTGATGTGTTTGTAGAATTTGTTGGTGATTTTAAATATTGTGTTTGTCGTGGAATTTGCTACTGTTTTTCAATGTTAAGATTGTTGTTGAATTTGTTGGTGATATTCAATATTGAGGTTGTTGTTGAATTTGTTGGTGCTTTTAAAAGTTGAGATTGTTGTTGAATTTGTTGGTGTTTTTCAATGTTGAGGTTGTTGTTGAAATTGTTGGTGATATTCGATATTGAGGTTGTTGTTGAATTTATTGATGTTATCAATACTTATTTTGTTGAATTTTTTGTATTTTTAAAGGTTGATTTTGTTGCCGAATTTGTTGGTGATTTTCAATATTGAGGCTGTTGTCGAATTTGCTTGTTTTATCAATGATTTTTTTTTGAACATTATTGCATTTTTCAAAGTTGATGTTGTAGTTGAATTTGTTGCTGTTTTTCGATGTTGAGGCTGTTGAATTTGTTGGTGTATATCGAAGTTCAGGTTGTTGTTGAATTTGTTGGTGATTTTTAATATTGAGATTGTTGTGGAATTTGTTGCTGTCTTTCAATGTCGATGTTGTTGTTGAATTTGTTGGTGATTTTTAGTATTGAGTTTGCTGAATTTGTTGGTGATTTTCAATATTTAGGTTGTTGTTGAATATGTTGTTGTTATCAATGTTAATTTTGTTGAACTTTATTTGTACCTATAAAAGTTGAGGTTGTAGTTGAATTTGTTGGTGTTTTTCATTGTTGAGGTTGTTGAATTTGCTGGTGTTTTTCAAAGTTGAGGTTGTTGTTGAATTTTTTGGTGTATTTCATTGTTGAGGTTGTTGTTGAATTTGTTGGTATTTTTGAATGTTGAGGTTGTTGTTGAATTTGTTGTTGTTTTCAATGTTTATTTTGTTCAACTTTTTGTATTTTTAAAAGTTGAGGTTGTTGTTCAATCTTTTGGTGCTTTTCAATATTGATGTTGGTGTTGAATTTGTAGGTGTTTTCCAATGGTGAGGTTGTGGAATTTGTTGGTGTTTTTCAAAGTTGAGGTTGTTGTTGATTTGTTGGTGACATTCAATAGTGAGGTTGTTGTTGAATTTGCTGGTGTTATCAATGTTTATTTTGTTGTACTTTTTTGAATTTTTAATTGTTGAGGTTGTAGTTGAATATGTTGGTGTTTTTCATTGTTGAGGTTGTTGTTGAATTTGTTGGTGATATTCAATATTGAGGTTGTTGTTGAATTTTTTGGTGTTTTCCAAAGTTGAGTTTTTTGTTTAATTTGTTGGTGTTTTTGAATGTTGAGGTTGTTGTTTAATTTTTTGGTGTTTTTCATTGTTGAGGTTGTTGTTGAACTTGCTGATCTTTTTCAATTTTGAGGATGTTGAATTTGTTGGTGTTTTCAAAGTTGAGTTTGTTGTTGATTTATCTGGTGTTTTTCATTGTTGAGGTTGCAGTTGAATTTGTTGTTGTTTTTGAAGGTTGAGGTTGTTGTTGAATTTTTGATGTTTTTCATTGTTGAGGTTGTTGTTGAATTTGCTGATCTTTTTCAATGGTGATGTTGTTGAATTTGTTGGAGTTTTGCAATGTTGAGGTTGTTGTCGATTTTGTTGGTGATTTTCAATATTGAGGTTGTTGTTGAATTTATTGGTGTTATCAATGGTTTTTTTTGAACTTTTTTGAATTTTTCAAAGTTGAGGTTGCATTTGAATTTGTTGGTGTTTTTCAATGTTGAGGTTGTGGAATTTGTTGGGGTTTTTCAATGTTGAGTTTGTTGTTGAATATTTTGGTGTCTTTCATTGTTCAGGTTGTTGTTGAATTTGTCGGTGATTTTCAATACTGAGATTGTTGAATTTCTTGTCGTTTTTGAAAGTTCAGATTTTTGTTGAATTTTTTGGTGTTTTTCATTGTTGAGGTTGTTGTTGAATTTTTTGGTGATTTTCAACATTGAGGTTGCAGTTGAATTTGTTCGTGTTTTTCAATGCTGAGCTTTTTGAATTTTTTGATGTTTTTCATTGTTGAGGTTTTTGTTGAATTTGTTGGTGTTTTTGAATGTTGAAGTTGTTGTTGAACTTGTTGGTGTTTTTGAATATTGAGGTTGTTGTTGAATTTTTTGGTGATTTTCATTGTTGAGGTTGTTGTTGAATTTGTTTATGTTTTTCAATGTTGAGGTTGTTCTTGAATTTGTTGGTTTTTTTCAATGTTGAGACTGTTGTTGGATTTGCTGATGTTTTTCAAAATTGTGGTTTTTGTTGAATTTTTGGTGCTATTCAATACTGAGGTTGTTGTTGAATTTGTTGGTGTTTTCAATGTTTATTTTGTTCAACTTTTTTGTATTTTTAAAAGTAGAGTTTTTTGTTCAATATTTTGGTGCTTTTCAATGTTGAGGTTGGTGTTGAATTTGTAGGTGTTTTCCACAGTTGAGGTTGTGGAATTTGTTGGTGTTTTTCAAAGTTGAGGTTGTTGTTGAATTTGTTGGTGATATTCAATATTGAGGTTGTTGTTGAATTTGTTGGTCTTATCAATATTTATTTTGTTGAACTTCTTTGAATTTTTAATTATTGAGTTATGTTGTTGAAGTTCTTGGTGTTATCAATTTTTTTTTGAACTTCTTTGTATTTTTCAAAGTTGAGGTTGTAGTTGAATTTGTTGGTGTTTTTGAACGTTGAGGTTGTTGTTGAATTTGTTGGGGATTTTCAATTTTGAGGTTGTAGAATTTTTAGGTGGATTTCAAAGTTGTGGTTGTTGTTGAATATTTTGTAGTTTTTCAATTTTGAGGTTGTTGTTGAATTTGTTGGTGATTTTCAATATTGAGGTTGTTGTTGAATTAATCGGTTTTATCAATGGTTTTTTTTAACTTTTTTTTTTCAAACTTGAGGTTGTAATTGAATTTGTTGGTGTTTTTCAATGTTGAGGTTGCTGAATTTGTTGGTGTTTTTCAAAGTTGAGATAGTTGTTGAATGTTTTGATGTTTTCCATTGTTGAGGTTGTTGTTGAATTTGCTGCTCTTTTTCAATACTGAGGTTGTTGAATTTCTTGGTGTTTTTGAAAGTTGAGATTGTTGTTGAATTTTTCGGTGTTTTTCATTGTTGAAGTTATTGTTGAATTTGTTGGTGTTTTTCAATGTTGAGGGTGTTGTTGAATTTTTTGGTGTTTTTCATTGTTGAGGTTGTTGTTGAATTTGTTTATGTTTTTCAATGTTGAGGTTGTTGTTGAATTTGTTTGTGTTTTTCAATGTTGAGACTGCTGTTGGATTTGCTGGTGTTTTTCAAAATTGAGGTTTTTGTTGAATTTGTTGTTTCTATTCAATACTGAGGTTGTTGAATTTGTTGGTGTTTTCAATGTTTATTTTGTTCAACTTTTTTGTATTTTTAAAAGTTGAGGTTGTTGTTCAATCTTTTGGTGCTTTTCAATGTTGAGGTTGGTGTTGAATTTGTAGGTGTTTTCCAATGTTGAGGTTGTGGAATTTGTTGGTGTTTTTCATTGTTGAGGTGATTGTTGAAGTTGTTGGTGATTTTCAATATTGATGTTGTTGTTGAATTTATTGGTGTTATCAACGGTTTTTTTTGAACTATTTAGTATTTTTCAAAGTTGAGGTTGCAGTTGAATTTGTTGGTTTTTTTCAAAGTTGAGGTTGTTGAATTTGTTGGTGTTTTTCAAAGTTGAGGTTGTTGTTGAATTTTTTGTTGTGTTTCATTGTTGAGGTTTTCGTTGAACTTGTTGGTGTTTTTGAATCTTGAGGTTCTTGAATCAGTTGGTGTTTTTCAAAGTTGAGGTTGTTGTTGAATTTTTTGGTGCTTTTCATTGTTGAGGTTTTTGTTGAAATTGTTGGTGTTTTGAATGTTGACGTTGTTGAATCTGTTGGTATTTTTCAAAGTTGAGGTTTTTGTTGAATGTTTTGATGTAATTCATTGTTGAGGATTTAATTGAATTTGCTGGTGTTTTCACTGTTTTTTTTTTATCTTTTTTGCATTTTTAAAAGTTGAGGTTGTAGTTGAATTTGTTGGTGATTTTCAATATTGAGGTTGTTAGATCTGTTGGTATTTTTCAAAGTTGAGGTTGTTGTCGAATTTTTTGGTGTTTTTCATTGTTGAGGTTCTTGCTGAATTTGTTGGTGTTTTTGAATGTTGAGGTTGTTGTTGAATTTGTTGGTGATTTTCAATATTGTGGTTGTTGTTTAATTTGTTGGTGTTTTTGAATGTTGAGGTTGTTGTTGAATTCATTGGTGTTATCAACGGTTTTTTTTGAACATTTTTTGTATTTTTCAAAGTTGAGGTTGCAGTTGAATTTGTTTGTGTTATTCAACGTTGAGGTTGTTGAATTTGTTGGTGTTTTTCAAAGTTGAGGTTGTTGTTGAATTTGTTGGTGTTTTTCATTGTTGAGGTGGTTGTTGAAGTTGTTGGTGATTTTCAATATTGATGTTGTTGTTGAATTTATTGGTGTTATCAACGGTTTTTTCTTAACTTTTTTGTATTTTTCAAAGTTGAGGTTGGACTTGAATTTGTTGGTTTTTTTCAAAGTTGAGGTTGTTGAATTTGTTGGTGTTTTTCAAAGTTGAGGTTGTTGTTGAACTTTTTGTTGTTTTTCATTGTTGAGGTTTTTGTTGAACTTGTTGGTGTTTTTGAATCTTGAGGTTGTTGAATCTGTTGGTGTTTTTCAAAGTTGAGGTTGTTGTTGAATTTTTTGGTGTTTTTCATGGTTGAGGTTTTTGTTGAAATTGTTGGTGTTTTTGAATGTTGACGTTGTTGAATCTGTTGGTATTTTTCAAAGTTGAGGTTTTTGTTGAATGTTTTGATGTATTTCATTGTTGAGGTTTTTATTGAATTTGTTGGTGTTATCACTGTTTTTTTTTAACTTTTTTGCATTTTTAAAAGTTGAGGTTGTAGTTGAATTTGTTGGTGATTTTCAATATTGAGGTTGTTGAATCTGTTCGTATTTTTCAAAGTTGAGGTTGTTGTCGAATTTTTTGGTGTTTTTCATTGTTGAGGTTCTTGTTGAATTTGTTGGTGTTTTTGAATGTTGAGGTTGTTTGTTGAATTTGTTGGCGATTTTCAATATTGTGGTTGTTGTTTAATTTGTTGGTGTTTTTGAATGTTGAGGTTGTTGTTGAATTCATTGGTGTTATCAACGGTTTTTTTGAACATTTTTTGTATTTTTCAAAGTTGAGGTTGCAGTTGAATTTGTTTGTGTTATTCAACGTTGAGGTTGTTGAATTTGTTGGTGTTTTTCAAAGTTGAGGTTGTTGTTGAATTTTTTGGAGTTTTTCATTCTTGAGGATTTTGTTGAACTTGTTGGTGTTTTTGAATGTTGAGGTTGTTGAATCAGTTGGTGTTTTTCAAAGTTGAGGTTGTTGTTGAATTTGTTGCTATTTTTCAATGTTGAGGTTGTTGAATCTGTTGGCATTTTTCAAAGTTGAGGTTGTTGTTGAATTTTAGGTGTCTTTCATTGTTGAGGTTGTTGTTGAATTTGTTGGTGTTTTTGAATGTTGAGGTTGTTGTTGAATTTGTTGGTGTTTTTCAATGTTGAGGTTGTTGTTGAATTTGTTGGTGATTTTCAATGTTGGGGTTGTTGTTGAATTTTTTGTTTTTTTCCTTATTGAGGTTGTTGTTGAATTTGCTGGTGTTTTTGAATGTTGAGGTTGCTGAATCTGTTGGTGTTTTTCAAAGTTGAGGTTGTTGTTGAATTTCTTGGTGTTTTTCATTGTTGAGGTTGTTGTTGAATTTGTTGGTGATTTTCAATGTTGAGTTTGTTGTTGAATTTTTTAATGCTTTTCATTGTTGAGGTTGTTGTTGAAATTGTTGGAGTTATTCAATGATGAGGTTGTTGTTGAATTTTTTGTTGTTTTTCATTGTTGAGGTTGTAGTTGAACTTGTTGGGGTTTTTGATTGTCGAGGTTGTTGTTTAATTTCTTGGTGTTTTGCAATGTTGAGCTTGTTGTTGAATTTATTGGTGTTAACTTGTTGAATTTGTTGTCATTTTTCAACGTTGTGGTTGCTGTTGAATTTGTTGGTGTTTTGCAATGTTGAGGTTGTTGAAATTGTTGGTGTTTTGCAATGTTGAGGTTTCTGTTGAATTTGTTGGTGTTTTTGAATGTTGTGGTTGTTGTTCAATTTTTTGGTGTTTTTCAATGTTGAGGTTGTTGAATTTGTTGGTGTTTTTCAAAGTTGAGGTTGTTGTTGAATTTTCTGATGTTTTCCATTGTTGAGGTTGTTGTTGAATTTGCTGCTCTTTTTCAATACTGAGGTTGTTGAATTTCTTGGTGTTTTTGAAAGTTGAGATTGTTGTTGAATTTTTCGGTGTTTTTCATTGTTGTAGTTATTGTTGAATTTGTTGGTGTTTTTCAATGTTGAGGGTATTGTTGAATTTTTTGGTGTTTTTCATTGTTGAGGTTGTTGTTGAATTTGTTTATGTTTTTCAATGTTGAGGTTGTTGTTGAATTTGTTTGTGTTTTTCAATGTTGAGACTGCTGTTGGATTTGCTGGTGTTTTTCAAAATTGAGGTTTTTGTTGAATTTGTTGTTTCTATTCAATACTGAGGTTGTTGAATTTGTTGGTGTTTTCAATGTTTATTTTGTTCAACTTTTTTGTATTTTTAAAAGTTGAGGTTGTTGTTCAATCTTTTGGTGCTTTTCAATGTTGAGGTTGGTGTTGAATTTGTAGGTGTTTTCCAATGTTGAGGTTGTGGAATTTGTTGGTGTTTTTTATTGTTGAGGTGATTGTTGAAGTTGTTGGTGATTTTCAATATTGATGTTGTTGTTGAATTTATTGGTGTTAACAACGGTTTTTTTTGAACTATTTAGTATTTTTCAAAGTTGAGGTTGCAGTTGAATTTGTTGGTTTTTTTCAAAGTTGAGGTTGTTGAATTTGTTGGTGTTTTTCAAAGTTGAGGTTGTTGTTGAATTTTTTGTTGTGTTTCATTGTTGAGGTTTTCGTTGAACTTGTTGGTGTTTTTGAATCTTGAGGTTCTTGAATCAGTTGGTGTTTTTCAAAGTTGAGGTTGTTGTTGAATGTTTTGATGTAATTCATTGTTGAGGATTTAATTGAATTTGTTGGTGTTTTCACTGTTTTTTTTATCTTTTTTGCATTTTTAAAAGTTGAGGTTGTAGTTGAATTTGTTGGTGATTTTCAATATTGAGGTTGTTAGATCTGTTGGTATTTTTCAAAGTTGAGGTTGTTGTCGAATTTTTTGGTGTTTTTCATTGTGGAGGTTCTTGTTGAATTTGTTGGTGTTTTTGAATGTTGAGGTTGTTGTTGAATTTGTTGGTGATTTTCAATATTGTGGTTGTTGTTTAATTTGTTGGTGTTTTTGAATGTTGAGGTTGTTGTTGAATTCATTGGTGTTATCAACGGTTTTTTTTGAACATTTTTTGTATTTTTCAAAGTTGAGGTTGCAGTTGAATTTGTTTGTGTTATTCAACGTTGAGGTTGTTGAATTTGTTGGTGTTTTTCAAAGTTGAGGTTGTTGTTGAATTTGTTGGTGTTTTTCATTGTTGAGGTGGTTGTTGAAGTTGTTGGTGATTTTCAATATTGATGTTGTTGTTGAATTTATTGGTGTTATCAACGGTTTTTTCTTAACTTTTTTGTATTTTTCAAAGTTGAGGTTGGACTTGAATTTGTTGGTTTTTTTCAAAGTTGAGGTTGTTGAATTTGTTGGTGTTTTTCAAAGTTGAGGTTGTTGTTGAACTTTTTGTTGTTTTTCATTGTTGAGGTTTTTGTTGAACTTGTTGGTGTTTTTGAATCTTGAGGTTGTTGAATCTGTTGGTGTTTTTCAAAGTTGAGGTTGTTGTTGAATTTTTTGGTGTTTTTCATGGTTGAGGTTTTTGTTGAAATTGTTGGTGTTTTTGAATGTTGACGTTGTTGAATCTGTTGGTATTTTTCAAAGTTGAGGTTTTTGTTGAATGTTTTGATGTATTTCATTGTTGAGGTTTTTATTGAATTTGTTGGTGTTATCACTGTTTTTTTTTAACTTTTTTGCATTTTTAAAAGTTGAGGTTGTAGTTGAATTTGTTGGTGATTTTCAATATTGAGGTTGTTGAATCTGTTCGTATTTTTCAAAGTTGAGGTTGTTGTCGAATTTTTTGGTGTTTTTCATTGTTGAGGTTCTTGTTGAATTTGTTGGTGTTTTTGAATGTTGAGGTTGTTTGTTGAATTTGTTGGCGATTTTCAATATTGTGGTTGTTGTTTAATTTGTTGGTGTTTTTGAATGTTGAGGTTGTTGTTGAATTCATTGGTGTTATCAACGGTTTTTTTGAACATTTTTTGTATTTTTCAAAGTTGAGGTTGCAGTTGAATTTGTTTGTGTTATTCAACGTTGAGGTTGTTGAATTTGTTGGTGTTTTTCAAAGTTGAGGTTGTTGTTGAATTTTTTGGAGTTTTTCATTCTTGAGGATTTTGTTGAACTTGTTGGTGTTTTTGAATGTTGAGGTTGTTGAATCAGTTGGTGTTTTTCAAAGTTGAGGTTGTTGTTGAATTTGTTGCTATTTTTCAATGTTGAGGTTGTTGAATCTGTTGGCATTTTTCAAAGTTGAGGTTGTTGTTGAATTTTAGGTGTCTTTCATTGTTGAGGTTGTTGTTGAATTTGTTGGTGTTTTTGAATGTTGAGGTTGTTGTTGAATTTGTTGGTGTTTTTCAATGTTGAGGTTGTTGTTGAATTTGTTGGTGATTTTCAATGTTGAGGTTGTTGTTGAATTTTTTGTTTTTTTCCTTATTGATGTTGTTGTTGAATTTGCTGGTGTTTTTGAATGTTGAGGTTGCTGAATCTGTTGGTGTTTTTCAAAGTTGAGGTTGTTGTTGAATTTCTTGGTGTTTTTCATTGTTGAGGTTGTTGTTGAATTTGTTGGTGATTTTCAATGTTGAGTTTGTTGTTGAATTTTTTAATGCTTTTCATTGTTGAGGTTGTTGTTGAAATTGTTGGAGTTATTCAATGATGAGGTTGTTGTTGAATTTTTTGTTGTTTTTCATTGTTGAGGTTGTAGTTGAACTTGTTGGGGTTTTTGATTGTCGAGGTTGTTGTTTAATTTCTTGGTGTTTTGCAATGTTGAGCTTGTTGTTGAATTTATTGGTGTTAACTTGTTGAATTTGTTGTCATTTTTCAACGTTGTGGTTGCTGTTGAATTTGTTGGTGTTTTGCAATGTTGAGGTTGTTGAAATTGTTGGTGTTTTGCAATGTTGAGGTTTCTGTTGAATTTGTTGGTGTTTTTGAATGTTGTGGTTGTTGTTCAATTTTTTGGTGTTTTTCAATGTTGAGGTTGTTGAATTTGTTGGTGTTATTCAAAGTTGAGGTTGTTGTTGAATTTTTTGGCGTTTTTAATTGTTGAGGTTTTTGTTGAATCTGTTGGAGATTTTCAATGTTGAGGTTGTTATTGAATTAGTTGGTGTTTTGCAATGTTGAGCTTGTTGTTGAATTTATTGGTGTTATCAATGGTTTTTTTTTGAACTTTTAAGTATTTTTCAAAGTTGAGTTTGCAGTTGAATTTTTTGGTGTTTTTCAAAGTTGAGGTTGTTGAATCTGTTGGTATTATTGAAAGTTGAGGTTTTTGTTGAATTTTTTGGTGTATTTCATTGTTTAGGTTTCTATTGTATTTGTTGCTGTTTTCACTTTTTTTTTTAACATTTTAGCATTTTTCAAAGTTGTGGTTTTTGTTGAATCTGTTAGTGTTTTTGAATGTTGAGGTTGTTGAATCTGTTGGTATTATTCAATGTTGAGGTTGTTGTTGAATTTTTAGGTGTTTCATCGTTGAGGTTTTTATTGAATTTGTTGGTGTTTTTGAAGTTTTAGGTTGTTGTTGAATTTGTTGGTGTTTTTCATTGTTGAGGTGGTTGTTGAATTTGTTGGTGTTTTTGAATGTTGAGGTTGTTGTTGAAGTTGTTGGTGATTTTCAATATTGAGGTTGTTGTTGAATTTATTGGTGTTATCAGCGGTTTTTTTTAACTTTTTTGTATTTTTCAAAGTTGAGGTTGCCCTTGAATTTGTTGGTTTTTTTCAAAGTTGAGGTTGTTGTTGAATTTGTTGGTGTTTTTGAATATTGAGGTTGCTGAATCTGTTGGTGTTTTTCAAAGTTGAGGTTGTTGTTGAATATTTTGGTGTTTTACAATGTTGGGTTGTTGAGGAATATTTTGGTGTTTTTCATTGTTGAGGTTGCTGTTGTTGAATTGTTTGACGTTTTTCCTTGTGAGGTTGTACTTAAATTTGTTGGTGTTTTTAAATGTTGAGGTTGTTGAATTTGTTGCTGTTTTTCAAAGTTGAGGTTGTTGTTGAATTTTTTGGTGTTTTTCATTGTTGAGGTTGTTGTTGAATTTGTTGGAGTTTTTGAACTTTGTGTTGTTGTTGAATTTGTTGGTGTTTTGCAATGTTGAAGTTGTTGTTGAATTTGTTGATGTTTTTCAATGTTGAGGTTGTTGAATTTGTTGGTGTTTTTCAAAATTGAGGTTGTTGTTGAATTTTTTGGCGTTTTTAATTGTTGAGGTTTCTTTTGAATTTGTTGGTGTTTTTGAATGTTGAGGTTGTTGCTCAATTTTTTTTTGTTTTTCATTGTTGAGGTTGTTGAATTTGTTGGTGTTTTTCAAAGTTGAGGTTGTTGTTGAATTTTTTGGCGATTTTAATTGTTGAGGTTTCTGTTGAATTTGTTGGTGTTTTTGAATGTTGAGATTGTTGTTCAATTTTTTGGTGTATTTCATTGTTGAAAATGTTCTTTAATTTGTTGGAGTTTTTCAATGTTCAGGTTTTTATTGAATTTGTTGGTGTTTTGCAATGTTGAGGTTTTTGCTGTCTTTTCTGATGATTTTCATTATTGAGGTTGTTGTTGAATTTATTTGTGTTATCAATGTTTTTTTTTAACTTTATTGTATTTTTCAAAGTTAAGGTTGCAGTTGAATTTGCTGCACTATATCAATGTTGAGGTTGTTGTTTCAATTTGTTGGTGATATTCAATATTGAGGTTGTTGTTGAATTTGTTGTTGTTATCAATTTTTATGTTGTTGAAAATTTTTGTATTTTTAAAAGTTGAGGTTGTTGATTAATTTGTTGGTGTTTTCATTGTTGAGGTTGTTGTTGAATTTGCTGGTGATTTTCAATATTGAGGTTGTTGAAACTGTTGGTATTTTTCAAAGTTGAGGTTGTTGTTCAATTATTTGCTGTTTTTCATTGTTGAGGTTTTTGTTGAATTTGTGCTTTTGAATGCTGAGTTTCTTGAATCTGTTGCTATTTTTCAAAGTTGAGGTTGCTGTTGAATTTTTTTGTGTTTTTCATTTTTGAGGTTGTTGTTGAATTTGTTGGAGTTTTTCAATGTTGAGGTTGTTGTTGCATTTGTTGGTGTTTTGGAATGTTGAGGTTGTTGTTGAATTTGTTGGTGATTTTCAATATAGGGGTTGTTGAAGTTATTGGTGTTATCAATGTTTTTTTTAGAACTTTTTTTGTTTTTCAATGTTGAGGTTGTTGAATTTGTTGGTGTTTTTCAAAGTTGAGGTTGTTGTTGAATATTTTGGTGTTTTTCAATGTTGAGGTTATTGATGAATTTGTTGGTGATTTTCTATATTGAGGTTGTTGTTGAATTTGTTGGTGATTTTCAATGTTGAGGTTGTTCAATTTGTTGCCGTTTTTCAAAGTTCAGATTGTTGTAGGTTATTTTGGTGTTTTTCAATGTTGGGTTGTTGTTGTATGTTTTGGTGTTTTTCATTGTTGAAGGTGCTATGGTTGATTTTGTTGATGTTATTCATTGTTGATGTTGTTGTTGAATATATTGTTGTTATCAATGGTTTTTTTTGAACATTTTTGTATTTTTCAAAGTTGAGGTTTTTGTTGAATTTGTTGTTTTTTTTTTGAATGTTGAGGTTGTTGTTGAATTTGTTGGTGTTTTTCATTGTTGAGGTTGCTGTTGAATTTGTTGGTGTTTTGCAAAGTTGAGGTTTTTGTTGAATTTGTTGTTGCTTTTGAATGCTGAGGTTGTTGTTGTATTTTTTGGAGTTATTCAGAGTTGAAGTTGTTGTTGTATTTTTTGGTGTTTTTCATTGTTGAGGTTGTTGTTGAAATTGTTGGAGTTTTTCAATGTGGAGGTTGTTGGTGAATGTTTTGGTGTTTTTCATTGTTGAGGTTGTTGTTGAATTTTTTGATGTTTTTCACTGTTGAGGTTGTTCTTGAATTTGTTGGTGTTTTTCAATGTTGAGGTTGTTGTTGACTTTGTTGCTGATTCTCAATATTGAGGTTGTTGTTGAATTTTTGGTGTTATCAACGGTTTTTTTTTAACTTTTTTGTATTTTTCAATGTTGAGGTTGCAGTTGAATTTGTTGGTGTTTTTCAAAGTTGAGGTTGTTGAATTTGTTGGTGTTTTTCAAAATTGAGGTTGTTGTTGAATTTTTTGGTGTTTTTCATTGTTGACGTTTTTGTTGAATTTGTTGGTGCTTTTGAATGTTGAGCTTGTTGAATCTGTTGGTATTTTTCAAAGTTGAGGTTTTTGTTGAATTTTTTGGTGTATTTCATTGTTGATGTTTTTATTGAATTTGTTGGTGTTTTCACCGTTTTTTTTTAAACTTTTTAGCATTTTTCAAAGTTGAGGTTGTAGATGAATTTGTTGGTGATTTTCAATATTGAGTTTGTTGAATCCGTTGTTATTTTTCAAAGTTGAGGTTGTTGTTGAATTATTTGGTGTTTTTCATTGTTGAGATTTTTATTGAATTTGTTGATGTTTTTGAATTATGAGGTTGCTGTTGAATTTTTTGGTTTTTTTCGTTGTTGAGGTTGTTGAATTTATTGGTGTTTTTGAATGTTGAGCTTGTTGTTGAATTTGTTGGTGATTTTCAATATTGTGGTTGTTGTTGAATTTGTTGGTGTTTTTGAATGTTGAGGTTGTTGTTGAATTTGTTGGTATTTTTCATTGTTGAGGTTGTTGTTGAATTTTTTGGTGTTTTTTAATGTTGAGGTTGTTGTTGAATTTGTTGGTGATTTTCAATATTGTGGTTGTTGTTGAATTTGTTGGTGTTTTTTAATGTTGAGGTTGTTGTTGAATTTGTTGGTGTTTTTCAATGTTGAATTGGTTGTTGAATTTTTTGGTCTTCTTCATTGTTGAGGTTGTTGTTGAAATTGTTGGACTTCTTCAATGTTGAGGTTGTTGTTGCATTTTTTGGAGTTTTTCATTGTTGAGGTTGTTTTTGTTGAATTTTTTGATGCTATTCATTGTTGAGGTTGTTGTTGAATTGGTTGGTGACTTTCAATATTGAAGTTGTTGTTGAATTCATTGGTGGTATCAATGTATTTTTAAAAACTTTTTTGTATTTTTCAAAGTTGAGGTTGCAGTTGAATTTGTTCGTGTTTTTCAATGTTGAGGTTTTTGAATTTGATGTTCTTTTTCGAAGTTGAGATGTTATTGAATTTTTTCGTGTTTTTCATTGTTGAGGTTTTTGTTGAATTTGTTTCTGTTTTTGAAAGTTGAGATTGTTGTTGAATTTTTAGTTGTTTTTCATTGTTGAGGTTGTTGTTGAACTTCTTGGTTTTTTTCAATATTGATGTTGTACTTGAATTTGTTGGTGATATTCAATGTTGAGGTTTTTGAATTTGTTGGTGTTTTTCAAAGCTGATGTTGTTGTTGAATATTTTGGTGCTTTTCAATGTTGAGGTTATTGTTGAATTTGTTGGTGATTTTCAATATTGAGGTTGTTGTTGAATTTATTGGTGTAGCCAATGTTTTTTTTGAACCTTTTTGTATTTTTCAAAGTTGAGTTTGTAGTTGAATTTGTTGGTGTTTTTCAATGTTGAGGTTGTTTGAATTTGTTAGTGCTTTTCAAAGTTGAGGTTGTTGTTGAATTTTTTGTGTTTTTCAGTGAGAGGTTTCTGATGAAGTTGTTTTTTTTTTTGCAATGTTGAGGTTGTTTTTCCGTTTGTTGGTGATTTTCAATATTGAGGTTGTTGTTGAATTTATTGGAGTTAGCGATGGTTTTTTTGAACTTCTTTTTTTATACTTAATTGTATTTATCAAAGTTGAGGTTGCAGTTGAATTTGTTGGTGTTTTTCAATATTGAGGTTGTTGTTGAATTTATTGTTGTATTCAATGTTCTTTTTAAATCTTCTTGTATTTTTCAAAGTTGAGGTTGTAGTTGAATTTGTTGGCGTTTTTGAATGTTGAGCTTGTTCCATTTTTTCGTGTTTTTCACAGTACAGGTTGTTGTTGAATTTTTTGTTGTTTTTCATTGTTGAGGTTGATGTTGAATTTTTTGGTGATTTTCAATATTGAGGTTGTTGTTGAATTTATAGGTGTTATCAATGGTTTTTTTTGAACTTTTTTGTATTTTTCAAAGTTGAGGTTGCAGTTGAATTTGTTGTTGTTTTTCAAAGTTGAGGTTGTTGTTAAATTTATTGAATTTTTTTCATTGTTGAGGTTGTTGTTGAATTTGCTGCGCTTTTTCAATGTTGCGGCTGTTGAATCTGTTGGTTTATTTCAAAGTTGAGTTTGTTGTTGAATTTTTGTTGTTTTTCATTGCTGAGGTTGTTGATGAAATTTTTGATGTTCTTCATTTCTGAGGTGGTTTTTGAATTTGCTGGCGACTTTCATTGTTGAGGCTGTTGTTGAATTTGTTGGTTTAATGCAATGTTGAGGATGTTGTTGAATTTGTTGGTGTTTTACAATGCTGGGGTTGTTGTTGTATTTTTTGGTGTTTTTCATTGTTGAGGTTGTTGTTGAATTTCTTGGAGTTTTTCAATGTTGAGGTTGTTGAATTTGTTGGTGTTTTTCATTGATCAGGTTTCTGTTTAATTTGTTGGTGTTTTTGAATCATGAGGTTGCTGATTCTGTTGTTTTTTTTTCAAACTTGAGGTTGTAGATTTTGTTGTTGTTTTTCATTGTTGAGGGTGTTGTTGAATTTGTTGGTGTTTTTGAATGTTGAGGTTGTTGAATCTGATGGTGTTCTTAAAGTTGAGGTTGTTGTTGAATTTGTTGGTGTATTTGAATGTTGAGGTTGCTGTTGTATTTTTTGATGTTTTTCATTGTTGAGGTTGTTGAATTTCTTGGTGATTTTCAATGTGGAGTTTGTTGTTGAATTTTTTGTGTTTTTCATTATTGAGGTTGCTGTTGAATTTTTTGGTGTTTTTCATTGTTGAGGTTGTTGTTGTTGAATTTTTTTGGTGTTTTTTATTGTTGAGGTTGTTGTTGATTTTTTTGATTTTATTCATAGTTGAAGTTGTTGTTGAATTTATTGGTGTTATCAATGTTTTTTTTCGAACTTTTTTGTATTCTTCAAAGTTGAGGTTGCAGTTGAATTTGTTGGTGTATTTCAATGTTGAGGTTGTTGAATTTGTTGGTGTTTTTCATTGTTTGGTTTTTGTTGAATTTGTTGGTGTATTTGAATTTTGAGGTTGTTGTTGAATTTGTTGGTGATTTTCAATGTTGAGTTTGTTGTTGAATTTTTTGGTAGTATCAATGTTTTTTTTTAAACTGTTTTGTATTTTTCAAAGTGGAGGTTGCAGTTGAATTTGTTGGTGTTTTTCAATGTTGAAGTTGTTGAATTTGTTGTTGTTTTTCAAAGTTGAGGTTGTTGTTGAATTTCTTGGAGTTTTTCAATGTTGAGGTTGTTGAATTTGTTAGTGTTTTTCTTTGATGAGGTTTCTGTTTAATTTGTTGGTGTTTTTGAATGATGAGGTTGTTGAATCTGTTGGTGTTTTTCAAAGTTGAGGTTGTTGAATTTATTGCTGTTTTTCATTCTTGAGGGTATTGTTGAATTTGGTGGTGTTTTTGAATGATCAGGTTTTTGAATCTGTTGGTGTTTTTCAAATTTGAGGTTGTTGTTGATTTTTTTGGTGTTTTTCATTGTTGAGGTTTTTGTTGAATTTGTTGGTGTTGTTGAATGTTGAGGTTGTTGTTGAATTTTTTGATGTTTTTCATTTTTGAGGTTGCTGAATTTGTTGGCGATTTTCAATATTGAGTTTGTTGTTGAATTTATTGGTGTTATCAAAGTATTTTTTTGAACTTTTTTGTATTCTTCAAAGTTGAGTTTGCAATTGAATTTGTTGGTGTATTTGAATGTTGAGGTTGTTGTTGATTTTGTTGGTGATTTTCAATGTTGAGTTTGTTTTTGAATTTTTTGGTAGTATCAATGTTTTTTTTTAAACTCTTTTGTATTTTTCATAGTTTAGGTTGCAGTTGAATTTCTTGGAGTTTTTCAATGTTGAGGTTGTTGAATTTGTTAGTGTTTTTCATTGTTGTTGTTTCAGTTAATTTGTTGGTGTTTTTGAATGATGAGGTAGTTGTTGAATTTTTTGGTATTATTCATTGTTGAGGTTGTTGTTAAATTTGTTGGTTATTTTCAATATTGAAATTGTTGTTCAATTTATTGTTTTTAGCAATTATTTTTAAAATCTTTTTTGTATTTTTCATAGCTGAGGTTGCAGTTGAATTTCTTGGTATTTTTCAATGTTGGGGCTGTTGAATTTGTTAGTGTATTTTCAAAGTTGAGGTTGTTGTTGAATTTTTTGATGTTTTTCATTGTTAATGTAATTGTTGTTGTTGAATATTTTGATGTCATTCATTGTTGAGGTTTTTGTTGAATTTGTTGGTTATTTTCAATATTGATGTTGTTGTTGTTGAATTTATTGGTGATATCACTGGTTTTTTTTGAACTTTTTTGTATTTTACAAAGTTGAGGTTTTTGTTGAATTTGTTGGTGTTTTTCATTGCTGAGGTTTTTGTTGAATTTGTTGGTGTTTTTGAATGTTGAGGTTTTGTTGAATTTTTTGATGTTTTTTATTGTTGATTTTGTTGAATTTGTTGGTGATTTTCAATGTTGAGTTTGTTATTGAATTGTTTGCAGTTATTCATTGTTAAGATTGTAGTCGAAATTGTTGGACATTTTCAATGTTGACGTTGCTGTTGAATTTTTTGCTGTTTTTGAATGTTGAGGTTGTTGAATCTGTTGGTGTTTTTAAAAGTTGACGTTATAGAATTTGTTGGTGTTTTTCATTGTTGAGGTTGTTGTTGAATTTGTTGGATATTTTCATTGTTGAGGTTTTTGTTGAAGTTGTTGGTGTTTTTGAATGTTGAGGTCGTTGTTGAACTTATTGGTGTTTTTCATTGTTGAGGTTGTTGTTGAATTTGTTGGTGTTTTTCATTGTTGATGTTGTTGGTGAAATTTTTGATGTTTTTCTACGTTGAGTTTGCTGTTGTTGAATTTTTTGATGTTCTTCATTTTTGTGGTTGTTGTTGAATTTGTTGCTGATTTTCAATATTGAGGTGGTTGTTGAATTTATTGGTGTTATCAATGGTTTTTTTGGAACTTTTTTCTATTTTACAAAATTGAGTTTGCAGTTGAATTTGATGGTGTTTTTCAATGTTGATCTTGTTGAATTTGATGGTGTTTTTCAAAGTTGAGGTTGTTGTTGAATGTTTTGTGTTTGTTTTCATTGTTGAGGTTTTTGTTGAATTTGTTGGTGTTTTTGAATGTTGAGTTTGTGGTTGAATTTTTGATGTTTTTCATTGTTGAGGTTGTTGAATTTGTTGGTGTTTTTCAAAGTTGAGGTTGTTGTTGAATTTTATGGTGTTTTTCATTGTTGAGGTTTTTGTTGAATTTGTTGGTGTTTTTGTATGTTGAGATTGTTGTTGAATTTTTTGGTGTTTTTCATTATTGAGATTGTTGTTGAATTTGTTGGTTTTTTACAATGTTGAGGTTGTTAATGACTTTGTTCGTGATTTTGAATATTGAGGTTGTTATTGAATTTTTTGATGTTATTCATTGTTGAGGTTGTTGTTGAATTTGTTGCTGATTTTCAATATTGTGGTATCAATGTTTTTTTTAAAACTTTTTTGTATTATTCAAAGTTGAGGTTGCAGTTCAATTTGTTGGTGTTTTCCAATGTTGAGGTTGTTGAAATTGTTGGTGTTTTTCAAAGTTGAGGTTGTTGTTGAATTTGTAGCTGTTTTTCATTGTTGAGGTTTTTGCTGAATTTGTTGGAGTTTTTAAATGTTGAGGTTGTTGTTGAATATGTTTGTGCTTTTGAATGTTGAGGTTGTTGTTGAATTTTTTGATTTTCAATATTGAGCTTGTTGTTGAATTTATTGGTGGTATCAATGTTTTTTAAAACTTTTTTGTATTTTTCAAAGTTGAGGTTGTAGTTGAATTTGTTGTTGTTTTTCAATGTTGAGGTTGTTGATTTTTTCGGTGTTTTTCAAAGTTGAGGTTCTTATTGAATTTTTTGGTGTTTTTCATTGTTGAGGTTTTTGTTGAATTTTTTTGTGTTTTTGAATATTGAGATTGTTGTTGACTTTATTGGTGTTTTTTCATTGTTGAGCTTGTTGTTGAATTTGTTGGTGATTTTCAATATTGAGGTTGTAGTTGAATTTGTTGGTGTTTTTCATTGTTGACGTTGTTGTTGTTGATTTTTTTGATTTTATTCATTGTTGAGGTTGTTGTTGAATTTGTTGGAGTTTTTCATTGTTGAGGTTGTTGTTGAATTTTTTGGTGTTTTTCTTCGTTGAGGTTGTTGTTGTTGAATTTTTTGATGTTATTCATTGTTGAGGTTGTTGTTGAATTTGTTGCTGATTTTCAATATTGAAGTTGTTGTTGAATTTATTGGTTTTATCAATGGTGTTCTTTGAATTTTTTTGTATTTTACAAAGTTGAGGTTGCAGTTGCATTTGTTGGTATTTTTCAATGTTGAGTTTGTTGAATTTGTTGGTGTTTTTCAAAGTTGAGGTTGTTGTTGAATATTTTGGTTTTTTCATTGTTGAGGTTGTTGTTGAACTTGTTGGTGATTTTGAATGTTAAGTTTGTTTTTGAATTTTTCGGTGTTTTTCATTGTTGAGGTTGTTGTTGAAATTGTAGGCAATTTACTATGTTGAGATTGTTGAATTTGTTGGTGTTTTACAATGTTGAGGTTGTTGTTGAGACTTTGTTGGTGATTTTCAATATTGAGGTTTTTGTGGAATTTATTGGTGTTATCAATGGTTTTTTTTTTAACTTTTTTGTATTTTTCAAAGTTGAGGTTGCAGTTGAATTTTTTGGTGTATTTCAAAGTTGAGGTTGTTGTTAAATTTTTGGTGTTTTTCATTGTTGAGGTTGTGGTTGAATTTGCTGCTCTTTTTCAGTGTTGAGGTTGTTGAGTTTGTTCGTGTTTTTCAAAGTTGCAGTTGTAGTTGAAATTGTTGGTGTTTTTGAATGTTGAGGTTGTTGAATCTGTTGGTGTTATTCAAAGTTCATGTTGTTGTTGAATTTGTTGGTGTTTTTGAATGTTGGGGTTGTTGTTGAATTTTTTGATGTTTTTCATTGTTGAGGTTGTTGTTGAATTTGTTGGTGATTTTCAATGTTGAGTTTGTTGTTGATTTTTTTGGTGTTTTTCATTGATGAGGTTGTTGTTTAATTTTTTGGTGTTTTTCATTGTTGAGGTTGTTGCTGTTGAAGTTTTTGATTTTATTCATTGTTGAGGTTGTTGTTGAATTTGTTGGTGATTTTAAAAATTGAGGTTGTTGAATTTATTTGTGGTATCAATGTTTTTTTTAAAACTTTTTTGTATTATTCAAAATTGAGGTTTCAGTTGAATTTTTTGCTGTTTTTCAATGTTGTGGTTGTTGAATTTGTTGGTGT
Source organism: Cetorhinus maximus (assembly GCF_964194155.1). Classification (NCBI taxonomy): domain Eukaryota; kingdom Metazoa; phylum Chordata; class Chondrichthyes; order Lamniformes; family Cetorhinidae; genus Cetorhinus; species Cetorhinus maximus. The sequence goes on from NW_027596107.1 coordinate 1,474,718, forward strand.
TTCTAAAAGCTGAGGTTGTTGTTGAATTTGTTGTTTATTTTCAATATTGAGGTTGTTGTTGGATTTTTTGATGTTTTTCATTGTTGAGGTTGTTGTTGAATTTGTTGGTGATTTTCAATGTTGATTCTGTTGTTGAATTTTTTGGCGTTTTTCATTATTGAGGTTGTTGTTGGATTTTTTGTTGTTTTTCATTGTTGAGGTTGTTGTTGAATTTTTTGGTGTTTTTCATTGTTGAGGTTGTTGTTGAATTTTTTGATTTTAATCATTGTTGAGGTTGTTGTTGAATTTGTTCGCGATTTTCAATATTGAGGTTGTTTTTGAATTTATTGGTAGTATCAATGTTTTTTTTTAAACTTTTTTGTATTTTTCAAAGTTGAGGTTGCAGCTGAATTTGTTGGTGTTTTTCAATGTTGAAGTTTTTGAATTTGTTGGTGTTTTTCAAAGTTGAGGTTGTTGTTGAATTTCTTGGAGTTTTTCAATGTTGAGGTTGTTGAAGTTGTTAGTGTTTTTCATTGTTGTTGTTTCTGTTTAATTTGTTGGTGTTCTTGAATGATGAGGTTGTTGTTGAATTTTTTGATGTTTTTAATTGTTGAGGTTGTTGTTGAAATTGTTTGAGATTTTCAATGTTTAGGTTGTTGTTGAATTTCTTGGTGTTATTCGTTGTTGAGGATATTGTTGAATTTGTTGGTTATTTTCAATATTGAGGTTGTTGTTCAATGTATTGGTTTTAGAAATGTTTTTTTAAAAAACCTTTTTGTTTTTTTCATAGTTGAGGTTGCAGTTGAATTTGTTGGTATTTTTCAATGTTGAGGTCGTTGAATTTGTTAGTGTTTTTCAAAGTTGAGGTTGTTGTTGAATTTTTTGGTGTTTTTCATTGTTGATGTAGTTGTTGTTGTTGAATTTTTTGACGTTATTTATTGTTGAGGTTGTTGTTCAATTTCTTGGAGTTTTACAATGTTGCGGGTGTTGATTCTGTTGGTGTTTTTCAAAGTTGAGGTTGGAGATCTTGTTGATGATTTTCATTGTTGAGAGTGTGGTTAAATTTGTTCGAGTTTTTCATTGATTAGGTTTTTATTGAATTTCTTGGTGTTTTTGAATGTGGTGGTTGTTGCTGAATTTTTTGGTGTTTTTCATTGTTGAGGTTGTTGTTGAATTTTTTTGGTGTTTTTCTTCGTTGAGGTTGTTGTTGTTGATTTTTTTGATGTTATTCATTGTTGAGGTTGTTGTTGAATTTGTTGCTGATTTTCAATATTGAGGTTGTTGTTGAATTTATTGGTGTTATCAATGGTTTTCGTTGAATTTTTTTGTATTTTACAAAGTTGAGGTTACAATTTCATTTGTTGGTGTTTTTCAATTTTGAGGTAGTTCAATTTGTTGGTGTTTTTCAAAGTTGACGTTATTGTTGAATTTTTTGGTGATTTTTATTGTTGAGGTTTTTGTAGAATTTGTTTTATTTTAATGTAGAGGTTGTTGTTGTATTTTTGATGTGTTTTTCATTGTAGAGGTTTTTGTTGAATTTGTTGGTGTTTTTGAATGTTGAGTTTGTTGTTGAATTTTCTGATGTTTTTCACCGTTGAGGTAGTTGTTGAAATTGTAGGAATTTTTCTATGTTGAGGTTGTTGAATTTTTTGTTGTTTTACAATGTTGAGGTTGTTGTTCACTTTGTTGGTGATTTTCAATATTGAGGTTTTTGTTGAATTTAATGGTATTATCAATGGCTTTTTTTGAACTTTTTTGTAATTTTCAAAGTTGAGGTTACAGTTGAATTTGTTGGTGTATTTGAAAGTTGAGGTTGTTGTTAAATTTTCGGTGTTTTTCAATGTTGTTGTTGTTGTTGAAATTGTTGGAGTTTTTCAATGTTGAGGTTGTTGTTGAATTTTTTGGTGTTTTACATTATTGAGATTGTTGTTGAATTTGTTGGTGGTATCAATGCTTTTTAAAAACGTTTTTGTATTTTTCAAAGTTGAGGTTGTAGTTGAATTTGTTGTTGATTTTCAATGTTGAGGTTGTTGAATTTTTCGGTGTTTTTCAAAGTTGAGGTTCTTGTTGAATTTTTTGGTATGTTTCATTGTTGAGCTTGTTGTTGAATTTGTTGGTGATTTTCATTATTGAGGTTGTAGTTGATTTTGTTGGTGTTTTTCAAAGTTGAGGTTTTTGAATTTGTTGGTGTACTTCAAAGTCGGGGTTGTTGTTCAACATTTTGGAGTTTTTCAATGCTGAGGTTGTTTTTGAATTTGATGGTGATTTTCAATATTGAGGTTGTTGTTGAATTTATTGTTGTATTCAATGTTTTTTTAAAATCTTTTAGTATTTTTCATAGTTGAGGTTGTAGTTGAATTTGTTTGTGTTTTTCAATGTTCAGGTTGTTGCATTAGTTGGTGTTTTTCATAGTTCATGTTGTTGTTGAATTTTTTGTTGTTTTTCATTGCTGAGGTTGTTGTTGAATTTGCTGGTGATTTTCTTTTTTGAGCTGGTTGTTGAATTTATTGGTGTTATCAATGGTTTTTTTAAAACGTTTTTGTATTTTTCAAAGTTGAGGTTGTAGTTGAATTTGTTGGTGTTTTTCAATGTTGAGGTTGTTGAATTTTAGGGTGTATTTCAAAGTTGAGGTTGTTGTTATATTTTTTGGTATCTTTCATTGTTGAGGTTTTTGTTGAATTAGTTTTTTTTAATGTTGAGGTTGTTGTTGAATTTTTGGGTATTTTTCATTGTTGAGGTTGTTAAATTTGTTGGTTTTCTGTAAATTTGAGGTTGTTGTTGACTTTGTTGGTGATTTTCAATATTGAGGTTGTTTGAATTAACTGGAGGTATCAATGGTTTTTTTTGAACTTTTAAGTATTATTCAAAATTGAGGTTGCAGTTGAATTTGTGGGTGTTTTTCACTCTTGAGTTTGTTGAATTTGTTGGTGTTTTTCAAAGTTGAGATTGTTGTTGAATTTGTTGGTGATATTCAGTATTGAGGTTGTTGTTGAATTTGTGGGTGTTTTTCAATGTTGAGGTTGTTGAATTTGTTGGTGTTTTTCAAAGTTGAGGTTGTTGTTGAATTTGTTGGTGATATTCAGTATTGAGGTTGTTGTTGAATTTGTGTGTGTTTTTCAATGTTGAGGTTGTTGAATTTGTTGGTGTTTTTCAAAGTTGAGGTTGTGGTTGAATTTGTTGTTGTTTTTCAAAGTTGAGGTTGTTGTTGAATTTGTTGGTGATTTTCAATGTTGAGTTTGTTGTTGATTTTTTTGTTGTTTATCATTGTTGAGTATGTTGTTGAATTTGTTGGTTTTTTTCAAAGTTGAGGTTTTTCAATTTGTTGGTGTACTTCAAAGTCGGGGTTGTTGTTCAACATTTTGGTGTTTTTCAATGTTGAGGTTGTTTTTGAATTTGATGGTGATTTTCAATATTGAGGTTGTTGTTGAATTTATTGTTGCACTCAATGTTTTTTTTAAAATATTTTTGTATTTTTCATAGTTGAGGTTGTAGTTGAATTTGTTTTCAATGTTCAGGTTGTTGTATTTGTTGGTGTTTTTCATAGTTCAGATTGTTGTTGAATTTTTTTGTTTTTCATTGTTGAGGTAGTTGTTGAATTTGTTGGTGTTTTTGAATGATGTTGTTGTTGAATCTGTTGGTGTTTTTCATAGTTGAGGTTGTTGTTGAATTTGTTGGTTATTTTCAATATTGAGGTTGTTGTTGAATTTTTTGATGTTTTTCATTGTTGAGGTTGTTGTTGAATTTGTTGGTGATTTTCAATGTTGATTTTGTTGTTGAATTTTTTGGTGTTTTTCATTATTGAGGTTGTTTTTGGATTTTTTGTTGTTTTTCATTGTTGAGGTTGTTGTTGTTGAATTTTTTGGTGTTTTTCATTGTTGACGTTGTTGTTGAATTTCTTGATTTTAATCATTGCTGAGGTTGTTGTTGAATTTGTTCGCGATTTTCAATATTGAGGTTGTTTTTGAATTTATTGGTAGTATCAATATTTTTTTTTAAACTTTTTTGTATTTTTCAAAGTTGAGGTTGCAGTTGAATTTGTTGGTGTTTTTCAATGTTGAGGTTGTTGTTGAGTTTCTTGGAGTTTTTCAATGTTGAGGTTGTTGAATTTGTTAGTGTTTTTCATTGTTGTTGTTTCTGTTTAATTTGTTGGTGTTTTTGAATGATGAGGTTGTTGTTGAATTTTTTGGTGTTTTTAATTGTTGAGGTTGTTGTTGAAATTGTTGGAGATTTTCAATGTTTAGGTTGTAGTTGAATTTTTTGGTGTTATTCATTGTTGAGGTTTTTGTTGAATTTCTTGGAGTTTTACAATTTTGAGGTTGTTGAATTTGTTGGTGTTTTTCATTGATGAGGTTTCTGTTTAATTTGTTGGTGTTTTTGAATGATGCGGTTGTTGATTCTGTTGGTGTTTTTCAAAGTTGAGGTTGGAGATTTTGTTGGTGTTTTTCATTGTTGAGGGTGTTGTTGAATTTGTTCGAGTTTTTCATTGATTAGGTTTTTATTGAATTTGTTGGTGTTTTTGAATGTGCTGGTTGTTGTTGAATTTTTTTGGTGTTTTTCATTGTTGAGGTTGTTGCTGAATTTTTTGGTGTTTTTCTTCTTTGAGGTTGTTGTTGTTGAATTTTTTGATGTTATTCATTGTTGAGGTTGTTGTTGAATTTGTTGCTGATTTTCAATATTGAGGCTGTTGTTGAATTTATTGGTGTCATCAATGGTTTTCTTTGAACTTTTTTGTATTTTACAAAGTTGTGGTTGCAATTTCATTTGTTGGTGTTTTTCAATGTTGAGATGGTTGAATTTTTTGGTGTTTTTCAAAGTTGACGTTATTGTTGAATTTTTTGGTGATTTTTATTGTTGAGGTTTTTGTTGAATTTGTTTTATTTTAATGTAGAGGTTGTTGTTGAATTTTTGATGTGTTTTTCATTGTAGAGGTTTTTGTTGAATTTGTTGGTCTTTTTGAATGTTGAGTTTGTTGTTGAATTTTTTGATGTTTTTCATGGTTGAGGTTGTTGTTGAAATTGTAGGAATGTTTCTATGTTGAGGTTGTTGAATTTTTTGTTGTTTTACAATTTTCTGGTTGTTGTTCACTTTGTTGGTGATTTTCAATTTTGAGGTTTTTGTTGAATTTAATGGCTTTTTTTGAACTTTTTTTTATTTTTCAAAGTTGAGGTTACAGTTGAATTTGTTGGTGTATTTCAAAGTTGAGGTTGTTGTTAAATTTTTTGTGTTTTTCATTGTTGATGTTGTTGTTGCATTTGCTGCCCTTTTTCAATGTTGAGGTTGTTGAATCTGTTGGTGTTTTTCAAAATTGAGTTTGTAGTTGAATTTTTTGTTGTTTTTCATTGCTGAGGTTGTTGTTGAATTTTTTGATGTTTTTCATTTCTGAGGTTTGAATTTGCTGGTGATTTTCTATTTTGAGGTTGTTGTTGAATTTATTGGTGTTATCAATGGTTTTTTTTAAACTTTTTTGTATTTTTCAAAGTCGAGTTTGCAGTTGAATTTGTTGGTGTTTCTCAATGTTGAGGTTGTTGAATTTGTTGGTGTTTTTCATTGTTGAGGTTTTTGTTGAATTAGTTTTTTTTAATGTTGAGGTTGTTGTTGAATTTTTGGGTATTTTTCATTGTTGAGGTTGTTGTTGAATTTGTTGGTTTTATGTAATTTTGATGTTGTTGTTGACTTTGTTAGTGATTTTCAATATTGAGGTTGTTGTTGAATTAATTGGAGGTATCAATGGGTTTTTTTTGAACTTTTAAGTGTTATTCAAAATTGAGGTTGCAGTTGAATTTGTTCCTGTTTTTCACTGTTGAGTTTGTTGAATTTGTTGGTGTTTTTCAAAGTTGAGGTTGTTGTTGAATTTGTTGGTGATATTCATTATTGAGGTTGTTGTTGAATTCGTTGGTGTTATCAATTGTTATTTTGTTGAACTTTTTGTATTTTTAAAAGTTGAGTTTGTGGTTGAATTTGTTGATGTTTTTTCAATGTTGAGGTTGTTGTTGAATTTGTTGGTGATTTTCAATATTGAGGTTGTTGTTGAATTTGTTGATGTTTTTCAATGTTCAGGTTGTTGAATTTGTTGGTGTTTTTCATTGTTGAGGTTGTTGTTGAATTTTTTGGTGTTTATAATTGTTGAGGTTGTTGTTTTTGAATTTTTTTGGTGTTTTTCATTGTTGAGGTTGTTGTCGTTGAATTTTTTGATTTTAGTCATTGTTGAGGTTGCTGTTGAATTTGTTGGTGATTTTCAATATTGAGGTTGTTGAATATATTGGTGGTATCAATGTTTTTTTTAAAACTTTTTTGTACTTTTCAAAGTTGAGGTTGCAGTTGAATTTGTTGGTGTTTTTCAATGTTGTGATTTTTGAATTTGTTGGTGTTTTTAAAGTTGAGGTTGTTGTTGAATTTCTTGCTGTGTTTCATTGTTGAGGTTTTTGTTGTTGAATTTTTAAATGTTATTCATTGCTGAGGTTGTTGTTGAATTTGCTGGTCTTATTCAATGTTGAGGTTGTTGAATTTTTTGGTGTTTTTCATTGCTGAAGTTTTTGTTGAATTTGTCGGTCTTTTTGAATGGTGTGGTTGTCGTTGGATTTTTTGATGTTTTTCATTGTTGAGGTTGTTGTTGAATTTGTTGGTGATTTTCAATATTGAGTTTGTTGTTGAATTGTTTGCTGTTTTTCATTGTTGAGGTTGTTGTTGAAATTGTTGGAGCTTTTCAATGTTGTGGTTGTTGTTGTTGATTATTTTGACATTATTCATTGTTGCGGTTGTTGTTCAATTCGTTGGTGATTTTCAATGTTTAATTTGTTGTTGAATTTATTGGAGTTATCAATGTTTTTTAAAAAACTTTTTTGTATTTATGATAGTTGAGGTTGCAGTTGAATTTGTTGGTGTTTTTCAAAGTTGAGGTTGTTGTTGAATTTTTTGCTATTTTTCATTGTTGAGGTTTATGTTGTTGAATTTTTTGACGTTATTCATTGTTGAGGTTGTTGTTGAATTTGTTTGTGATTTTCAACATTGAGGTTGTTGTTGAATTTATTGTTGTTCTCAATGATTTTTTGGAACTTTTTTGTTTTTTTCAAAGTTGAGGTTGCAGTTGAATTTGTTGGTCTTTTTCAAAGTTGAGGTTGTTGTTGAATTTTTTGATGTTTTCATTGTTGAGGTTGTTGTTGAATTTGCTGGTCTTTTTCAATGTTGAGGTTGTTGAAACAGTTGGTGTTTTTCAAAGTTGAGTTTGTTGTTGAATTTTTTGGTATTTTTTATTGCTGAAGTCTTTGTTGAATTTGTTGGTGTTTTTGAATTTTAAGATTGTTGTTTAATTTTTTGATATTTTTCATTGTTGATGTTGTTGTTGGATTTGTTGGTGATTTTCAATGTTGAGTTTGTTGTTGAATTGTTTGCTGTTTTTCTTTGTTGAGGTTGTTGTTGAAATTGTTGGAGATTTTCAATGTTGAGGTTATTGTAGTATTTTTTCGTGTTTTTCAATGTTGAGGTTGTTGTTGTTGATTTTTGTGATGTTATTCATTGTTGTGTTTGTTGTTGAATTTATAAGAGTTATCAATGTTTTTCTTTAAACTTATTTGTATTTTTGAAAGTTGACGTTGCATCTGAATTTGTTGGTGTTTTTCAATGTTGAGGTTGTTGAATTTATTGGTGTTTTTCAAAGTTGAGGTTGTTGTTGAATTTTTTGGTGTTTTTCATTGTTGAGGTTTTTGTTGAATTTGTTGGTGTTTTTCAATGTTGAGGTTGTTGTTGAATTTTTGGTTGTTTTTAATTGTTCAGTTTGTAGTTGTTGAATTTTTTGATGTTATTTATTGTTGAGGTTGTTGTTGAATTTGTTGGTGATTTGCAATATTGAGGTTGTTGTTGAATTTATTGGTGTCATCAATGGTTTTTTTGGAACTTTTTTGTATTTTTCAAAGTTGAGGTTGTAGTTGAATTTGTTGGTGTTTTTGAATGTGGAGGTTGTTGAATTTCTAAGTGTTTTTCAAAGTTGAGGTTGTTGTTGAATTTTTTGGTGTTTTTCATTGTTGAGGTTTTTGTTGAATTTGGTGCTCTTTTGCAATTTTGAGGTTGTTGTTCAATTTGTTGGTGATTTTCAATATTGAGGTTGTTGTTAAATATATTGTTGTTATCAATGTTTTTTTTTTACTTTTTTGTATTTTTCATAGTTGAGGTTTTTGATGAATTTGTTGGTGATATTCAATATTGAGCTTTTTGTTGAATTTGTTGGTGTTATCAATTTTTATTTTGTTGAACTTTATTGTATTTTTAAAAGTTGAGGTTGTTGTTGAATTTGTTGTTGTTTTTGAATGTTGAGGTTGTTGTTGAATATGTTGGTGATTTTCAATATTGAGGTTGTTCTTGAATTTGTTGGTGTTTTTGAATGTTCAGGTTGTTGAATCTGTTGGTGTTTATCAAAGTTGAGGTTGTTGTTGAAATTTTTGGTGTTTTCCTTGTTGAGGTTTTTGTTGAATTTGTTGGCGTTTTTGAATGTTGAAGTTGTTGTTGAATTTTTTGATGTTATTCATTGTTGAGGTTGTTGTTGAATTTGTTGGTGATTTTCAATATTGAGGTTGTTGTTGAATATATTGTTGTTATCAATGGTTTTTTTTTTTACTTTTTTGTATTTTTCATATTTGAGGTTTTTGTTGAATTTGTTGGTGTTTTTGAATGTTGAGTTTGTTGTTGAATTTGTCGGTGCTTTTCATAGTTGAGGTTGTTGTTGAATTTGTTGGTGATATTCAATATTGAGCTTGTTGTTGAATTTGTTGGTGTTATCAATTATTATTTTGTTGAACTTTATTGTATTTTTAAAAGTTGAGGTTGTTTTTGAATTTGTTGTTGTTTTTCAATATTGATGTTATTGAATTTCTTGTTGTTTTTCAAAGTTGAGGTTGTTTTTGAATTTGTTGGTGGTTTTGAATGTTCAGGTTGTTGAATCTGTTGGTGTTTTTCAAAGTTGAGGTTTTTGGTGAATTTTTTGGTGTTTTTCCTTGTTGAGGTTTTTGTTGAATTTGTTGGCGTTTTTGAATATTGAGGTTGTTGTTGAATTTTTTGCTGTTTTTCATTGTTGAGGATTGTGTTGAATTTGTTGGTGTTTTTCATTGTTGAGGTTTTTGTTGAATTTGTTGGTGATTTTCAATATTGAGGTTGTTGTTGAATTTATTGGTGTTATCATTGGTTTTTTGGGAACTTTTTTGTATTTTTTAAAGTTGAGGTTACATTTGAATTTGTTGGTGTTTTTCAAAGTTGAGGCTGTTGTTGAATTTTTTGATGTATTTCATTATTGAGGTTGTTGTTGAATTTGCTGGTCTTTTTCAATGTTGAGGTTGTTGAATCTGTTGATGTTTTTCAAAGTTGAGTTTGTTGTTGAATTGTTTGCTGTTTTTCATTGTTGAGGTTGTAGTTGAAATTGTTGGAGATTTTCAATGTTGAGGTTGTTGTTGAATTTATTAGTGTTATCAATGGTGTTTTTTTGAACTTTTTTGTATTGTTCAAAGTTGAGGTTGCAGTTGAATTTGTTGGTGTTTTTCAATGTTGAGTTTAACGAAGAAACGAAGTAACGAAGAAAAACACCAAAAAATTCAACAACAACCTCAACATTCAAAAACACCAACAAATTCAACAGAAAACTCAAGAATGAAAAACATAAAAAAAAATTCAACAACCTTAACATTCAAAAACACCAACAAATTCAACAACAACCTCATCAATGAAAAACACCAAAAAAATTCAACAACAACCGCAACATTGAAAATCACCAACAAATTCAACAACAACCTCAATATTGAAAATCACCAGCAAATTCAATAACAACCTCAACATTCAAATACACCAACAAATTCAACAACAACCTCAACTTTGAAAAACACCAACAAATTCAACAACCTCGACAGGGAAAAACACCAACAAATTCAACAACAACCTCAACTTTTAAAAATACAAAAAAGTTCAACAAAATTAAAATTGATAACACCAACAAATTCAACAACAACCTCAATATTGAATATCACCAACAAATTCAACAACAACAAGAAATTTGAAAAACACGAACAAATTCAATAACCTCAACATTCAAAAAGAGCAGCAAATTCAACAACAACATCAACAATGAAAAACATCAAAAAATTCATTAACAACCTCAACATTCAAAAACACCAACAAATTCATCAAAAACCTTAGCAATGAAAAACACCAAAAAATTCAACAACAATCTCAACTTTGAAAAACACCAACAAATTCAACTGCAACCTCAACTTTGAAAAATACATAAATTTCAAAACAAACCATTGATAACAGCAATAACTTCAACAACGACCTCCATATTGAAAATCACCAACAAAGTCAACAACAACCTCAACATTGCCAAACACCAAAAAATTCAACATCAACCCAACTTTGAAAAACACCAAAATATTCAACAACAAACTCAACTTGGAAAAACAACAACAAATTCAGCAATGTCAACATTGAAAACCAGCTACTAATTCAACTACAACCTCAATATGTAAAATTACCAACAAATTTAACAACAATCTCAACTTTGAAAAACACCAATAAATTCAATAACCTCAACATTGAATAACAGCAACAAATTAAACTACAACCTCAATATAGAAAATCACCAACAAATTCAACAACAATTTCAACTTTGAAAAACACCAATAAATTCAACAACCGCAACATTGAAAATCACCAACAAAGTCAACAACAACCTCAACATTGAAAAACTCCAACAATTTCAACAACAACCTCAACAATGAAAAACACCAAAGAATTCAACAACAAACTCAACATTGAAAATGACCAACAAATTCAACAACAACCTCAACAATGAAAGACATCAAAAAATTCAACAAAATCCTCAACATTCAAAAACAACAAGATCAACGAAAACCTCAACAATGCAAAACACCAAAAAATACAACAACAACTTCAACTTTGAATAACTCCACAAAATACAAATACAACCTCAACATTCAAAAACAACTACAAATTCAACAAAAACCTCAACATTGCAAAACACCAACAAATTCAACAGCAACCTCAACAATGAAAAACACCAAAAAATTCAACAACAACCTCAACTTTGAAGTACACCAACAAATTCAACAACCTCAACATTGAAAAAAACCAACAAATTCAACTGCAACCTCAACTTTTAAAAATACAAAAAAGTTTTTCAAAAAGCATTGATACCACCAATAAATTCAACAACAACCTCAATATTGAAAATCACCTTTAAATTCGACAACAACCTCAACAATGAATAACATCAGAAAATTCAAAAACAATTACCTCAACAATGAAAATCACCAAAAAATTCAAAAGCAACCTCAACATTGAAAAAACTCCAACAATTTCATCAACAACCTCAACAATGAAAAACATCAAAAAATTCAACAACAACCACAACATTCAAAAACACCAACAAATTGAACAAAAACCTCAACAATGAAAAATACCAAAAAATTCAACAACAACCTCAACTTTGGATAACAACAACAGATGCAACAAACTTAACATTCAAAACGACCAACAAATTCAACAACAACCTCAACAAACACAAAAAAAATTCAAAAACAGCCGCAACATTGAAAAACACCAACAAATTCAACAACATCCTCAACTTTGAAAAACACCAACAAATTCAACAACAACCTCATTTTTGAAAAACACCAACAAATTCAACAAAAACCTCAACAATGAATAACATCAAACAAATCAACAACAACCTCAACAATGAAAAATAACAAAATATTCAACAACAAACTCAACTTTGAAAAACACCAACAAATTCAGCAACCTCAACATTGAAAAAGAGCAACAAATTCAACTACAACCTCAATAATGAAAATCACCAACAATTTCAACAACAATCTCAACATTGAAATACACCAAGAAATTCAACAACCTCAACATTCAAAAACATTAACAAATTCAACAACTACCTCAACAATGATAAACACCAACAAATGCAACAAGCTCAACATGGAAAAAGAGCAGCAAATTCAACTACAACCTCAACTTAGAAAAATACAAAAAGATTTAAAAAAAAACATTGAATTCCCCAATAAATTCAACAACAACCCCAACAATGAAAAACACCGAAAAATTCAACAACAATCTCAACATTCAAAAACACCAACAAATTCAACAACAACCTCAATATTGAAAATCACCAACAAATTCAACAACAACCTCAACAATAAAAAACACCAACAAATTCAACAGCAACCTCAACTTTGAAAAATACAAAAAAGTTTTTAAAAAAACATTGATACCACCAATAAATTCAACAACAACCTCAATATTGAAAATCACAAACAAATTCAACAACAACCTCAACAATGAATGACATCAAAAGATTCAACAACAACAACCTCAACAATGATAAACACCAAAAAATTCAACAACAAACTCAGCATTGAAAATCACCAATAAATTCAACAACAACCTCAACATTGAAAAACATGAAAAAATTCAACAACGACCTCAAAATTCAAAAACGCCAACCACTTCAACAAAAACCTCAACAATGAAAAACACCAAAAAATTCAACAACAACCTCAACTTTGAAAAAGACCAACAGATTCAACAACCTGAACATTTAATAACACCAACAAATTCAACAACAACCTCAACAATGAAATACAGCACCAACTTCAACAAAAACCTCAAACAATGAAAAACAACCAAAAATTCAACAACAACCTCAACTTTGAAAAACACTAACAAATTCAACAACCTCAACATTCAAAAACACCTACAAATTCAACTGCAACCTCAACTTTCAAAAATACAAAAAAGTTTTAAAAACAACATTGATAACACCAATACATTCAACAACAAACTCAACATTGACAATCTCCAACAATTTCAACAACAACCTCAACATTGAAAAAACCCCAACAAATTCAAAAACCTCAACATTGAAAAACAACGACAAATTCAACAACAACCTCAACTTTTAAATATACAAAAAAGTTCAACAAAACAATAATTGATAACACCAACAAATTCAACAACAACCTCAATATTGAATATCACCAACAAATTCAACAACATCCTCAACTTTGAAAAACACCAACAAATTCAACAACCTTGATCATTTAAAAAGAGCAGTAAATTCAACAAATTCCCAACATTGAAAAACACCAACAAATTCACCAACCTCAACATTGAAAAACAGTAACTAATTCAGCTACAACCTTAAAATTGAAAATCACCAACAAATTCAACAACAATCTCAAATTTGAAAAACACGAATAAATTCAACAACCGCAACATTGAAAATCACCAACAAAGTCAACAACAACCTCAACATTGCAAACCACCAACAAATTAAACAACAGCCTCAACATTGAAAAACTCCAACAAATTCAACAACAACCTCAACAACGAAAAACACCAAAAAATTCAACAACAACCTCAACATTCAAATACACCAACAAATTCAACAGGAACCTCAACAATGAAAAACATCAAAAAATTCAACAACAACCTCAACTTTGAAAAATACAAATAATTTCAAAAAAACCATCGATAACACCAATAAATTCAAGAACAACCTCAATAATGAATATCAATGCTTTTCATTGTTGAGGTTGTTTTTGAATTTTTTGGTGTTTTTCATTGTTGAGGTAATTATTGTTGAATTTTCTGATGTTATTCATTGTTGAGGTTGTTGTCGAATTTAAAGGTGATTTTCAATATTGAGATTGTTGTTGAATCTATTAGTGGTATCAATGCTTTTTTAAAGACTTTTTTGTATTTTTAACAGTTGAGGTTGCAGTTGAATTTGTTGGTGTTTTTGAATGTTGAGGTTGTTGAATTTGTTGGTGTTTTGCAATGTTGAGGTTTTTGTTGAATTTCTAGCTGTTTTTGAATGTTGAGGTTGTTGATGTATTTTTTGGAGTTATTCAAAGTTGAAGTTGTTGTTGAATTTTTTGGTGCTTTTCATTGTTGAGGTTGTTGTTGAAATTGTTGGAGTCTTTCAATGTGGAGGTTGTTGATGAATTTTTTGATGTTTTTCATTGTTGAGGTTGTTGTTGAATTTGTTGGCGATTTTCAATGTTGAGTTTGTTGTTAAATTTTTCGGTGTTTTTCATTGTTGAGGTTGTTGTTGAAATTGTTGTAGTATTTCAATGTTGAGGTTTTTTTTGAATTTTTTGGTGTTTTTCATTGTTGCAGTTGTTGTTGAATGTGTTGGTGATTTTCAATGTTGAGTTTGTTGTTGAATTTTTTGGTGTTTTTAATTGTTGAGGTTGTTGTTGAATTTGTTGGTGTTTTTTAATGTTGGGGTTGTTGTTGAAATTGTTGTAGTATTTCAATGTTGAGGTTTTTTTTGAATTTTTTGGTGTTTTTCATTTTTGAGGTTGTTGTTGAATGTATTGGTGGTATCAATGCTTTTTTAAAAACTTTTTTGTATTTTTCAAAGTTGAGGTTGCAGTTGAATTTGTTGGTGTTTTTCAATGTTGAGGTTGTTTTTGAATTTGTTGTTGCTGTTGAATGTTGAGGTTATTGTTGAATTTGTTGGTGATTTTCAATATTGAGGTTGTTGTAGAATTTGTTGGTGATTTTCAATGTTGAGTTTGTTGTTGAATTGTTTCCTGCTTTTCATTGTTGAGGTTCTGGTTGAAATTTTCTATGTTGAGGATGTTCGTGAACGTTTTGATGTTATTCATTGTTGAGGTTGTTGTTGAATTTGTTGGTGATTTTCAATATTGGTGTTGTTGAATTTATTGGTGTTATCAATGTTTTTTTTAAAACTTTTTTGTGTTTTTCAAAGTTGAGGTTGCAGTTGAATTTGTTCGTGTTTTTCAATGTTGAGGTTTTTGAATTTGTTGGTGTTTTTCAATGTTGAGGTTTTTGAATTTGTTGGTGTTTTTCGAAGTTGAGGTTGTTGTTGAATTTGTTGGTGATTTTCAATATTGAGGTTGTTGTTGAATTTATTGTTGTTTTTGAATGTTTTGGTTTTTGTTGTATTTTTTGGTGTTATTCAAAGTTGAGGTTGTTGTTGTATTTTTTGGTGTTTTTCATTGTTGTGGTTTTCGTAGAACTTGTTGTTGTTTTTGAATGATGATGTTGTTGTTGAATTTTTTGATGTTTTTCAATGTTGAGGTTGTTGGTGACTTTGTTGGTGAGTTTCAATGTTGAGTTTGTTGTTGAATTTTTTGTTGTTTTTCATTGTTGAGGATGTTGGTGACATTGTTGGAGTTTCTCAATGTGGAGGTTGTTGTTGAATTTATTCTTGTTTTTCATTGTTGAGGCTGTTGTTGAAATTGTTGGAGTATTTCAATGTTGAGGTTTTTTTTGAAATTTTTGGTGTTTTTCTTTGTTGAGGTTGTTTTTGAATTTCGTGATGTTATTCATTTTGAGGTTGTTGTTGAATTTGTTGGTGATTTTCCATATTGAGGTTGTTATTGAATTTATTGGTGGTATCAATGTATTTTTTGAACTTTTATGTATTTTTCAAAGCTGAGGTTGTTGTTGAATTTGTTGTTGTTTTTTCATTGTTGAGGTTGTTGTTGAATTTGTTTGTGTTTTTCAATTTGAGGTTGTTGAATTTGTTGGTGTCTTTCAAAGTTGAGGTTGTTGCTGAATATTGTGGTGTTTTTCAATGTTGAGGTTATTGTTGAATATGTTGGTGATTTTCAATATTGAGGTTGTTGTTGAATTTGTTTGTGATTTTCAACGTTGAGGTTCCTGTATTTTTGGCGTTATCAAAGCTGAGATTGTTGTTGAATTTGTTGGTGTTTTTCAATGTTGGGTTGTTGTTGAATTTTTTGGTGTTTTTCATTGTTGAGGGTGTAATTGTTCAATTTGCTGATGTATTTCATTATTGAGGTTGTTGTTGAATTTGTTGTGGATTTTTAATATTGAGGTTGTTGTTGAACTTATTGGTGTTATCAATGTATTTTTTGAACTTTTTGCATTTTTCAAAATTGAGGTTGCTGTTGAATATTGTTGTTGTTTTACAATGTTGAGTTTTTTGTTGAAATTGTTGTTGTTTTTGAATGTTGAGGTTGATGTTGTATTTTTTGGTGTTATTCAAAGTTGAGGTTGTTGTTGAATTTATTGGTGGTATCAATGTATTTTTTGAACTTATATGTATTTTTCAAAGCTGAGGTTGTTGTTGAATTTGTTGTTGTTTTTTCATTGTTGAGGTTGTTGTTGAATTTGTTTGTGTTTTTCAATTTGAGGTTGTTTAATTTGTTGGTGTCTTTCAAAGTTGAGGTTGTTGCTGAATATTGTGGTGTTTTTCAATGTTGAGGTTATTGTTGAATATGTTGGTGATTTTCAATATTGAGGTTGTTGTTGAATTTGTTTGTGATTTTCAACGTTGAGGTTCCTGTATTTTTGGCGTTATCAAAGCTGAGATTGTTGTTGAATTTGTTGGTGTTTTTCAATGTTGGGTTGTTGTTGAATTTTTTGGTGTTTTTCATTGTTGAAGGTGTAATTGTTCAATTTGCTGATGTATTTCATTATTGAGGTTGTTGTTGAATTTGTTGTGGATTTTTAATATTGAGGTTGTTGTTGAACTTATTGGTGTTATCAATGGTTTTTTTGAACTTTTTGCATTTTTCAAAATTGAGGTTGCTGTTGAATTTGTTGTTGTTTTACAATGTTGAGTTTTTTGTTGAAATTGTTGTTGTTTATTAAATGTTGAGGTTGCTGTTTTATTTTTTGGTGTTATTCAAAGTTGAGGTTGTTGTTGAATTTTTTGGTGTTCTTCATTGTTGAGGTTTTCATTGAATTTGTTGTTGTTCTTGAATGTTGAGGTTGTTGAATTTTTTGATGTTTTTCATTGTTGAGGTTGTTGTTGAATTTGTTGGAGTTTTTCAATGTGGAGGTTGTTGGTGAATTTTTTGGTGTTTTTCATTGTTGAGGTTGTTGTTGTATTTTTTGATGTTTTTCATTGATGAGATTGTTGTTGAATTTGTTGGTGTTTTTCAAAGTTGAGGTTGTTGTTGAATTTTTTGGTCTTTTTAATTGTTGAGGTTTTTGTTGAATTTGTTTTTGTTTTTGAATGTTGAGGCTGTTGTTGAATTTCTTTGCTGTTTTTCATTGTTGATGTTGTTGTTGAATTTGTTGGAGTTTTTCAATGTTCAGGTTGTTGTTGAATTTGTTGGTGTTTTGCAATGTTGAGGTTGTTGTTGACTTTGTTGGTGATTTGCAATGTTGCGGTTGTTGAATTTATTGGTGTCTTTCATAGTTGAGATTGTTGTTGAATTTGTTGTTGATTTTCAATATTGAGGTTGTTGTTGAATTTGTTGGTGTTTTTCATTGTTGAGGTTGTTGAATTTGTTGTTGTTTTTCAAAGTTGAGGTTTTTATTGAATTTGTTGGTGTTTTTGAATGTTGAGGTTGTTGTTGAATTTGTTGGTGATTATCAATTTTGAGGTTGTTGTTGAATTTGTTGGTGTTTTTCAATGTTGCAGTTTGTTGTTGAATTTTTTTTGGTGTTTTTCATTGTTGAAGTTGTTGAATTTGTTGGTGTTTTTGAATTTTAAGGTTGTTGAATCTGTTGGTGTTATTTAAAGTTGAGGTTGTTGTAGATTTTTTTTGAATTTTTCATTGTTGAGGTTTTTGTTGAATTTGTTGGTGATTCTGAATGTTGAGGTTGTTTTTGAATTTTTTGATGTTTTTCATTGTTGAGGTTGCTGTTGAATTTGTTGGTGGTATCAATGCTTTTTTAAAAAACTTTTTGTATTTTTCAAAGATGAGGTTGCTGTTGAATTTGTTGGTGTTTTTCAAAGTTGAGGATGTTGTTGAATTTGTTGGTGTTTTTCAAAGTTGAGGTTGTTGTTGAATTTGTTGGTAATTTTCAATATTGAGGTTGTAGTTGAATTTGTTGGGGAATTCAATGTTTTTTTAAAAATCTTTTTGTATGTTTCAAAGTTGAGGTTGTAGTTGAATTTGCTGCTGTTTTTCCATGTTGAGCTTGTTGCATTTGTTGGTGTTTTTCATTGTTGAGGTTGTTGAATTTGTAGGTGTTTTTCAAAGTTGAGTTTGTTGTTGAATATTTTGTTATTTTTCAATATTGTGTTGTTGTTAAATTTTTTTGTTACTTTTCATTGTTGAGGTTGTTATTGCTGAATTTTTTGATGTTTTTCATTGTTGTGGTTTTTGTTGAATTTGTTGGTGTTTTTGAAAAAAGAGGTTGTTGTTGAATTTTTTTTGGTGTTTGTTGAGGTTGTTGTTTAATTTGTTCGTCGTTTTGAATGTTAAGGTTGTTGAATCTATTGGTGTTATCCAAAGTTGAGGTTGCTGTTGAATTTTGTGGTATTTTTCGTTGTTGAGGTTTTTGTTGAAATTGTTGCTGTTTTTGAATGTTGAGGTTGTTGTTGAATTTTTTGATGTTTTTCATTGTTGAGGCTGTTTTTTAATTTGTTGGTGATTTTCAATGTTGAGTTTGTTGTTGAAATTTTTGGTGTTTTTCATTGTTGAGGTTGTTGTTGAAATTGTTGGAGTTTTTCAATGTTGAGGTTGGTTTCGAATTTTTTGGTGTTTTTCATTGTTGAGGTTGCTGTTGGTGAATTTTCTGATGTTATTCATTGTTGAGGTTGATGTCGAATTTATTGGTGGTATCAATGCTTTTTTGAAAACTTTTTTGTATTTTTCGAAGTTGAGGTTGCAGTTGAATTTGTTGGTGTTTTTCAATGTTGAGGTTGTTGAATTTGTTGGTGTTTTTCAAAATTGAGGTTGTTGTTGAATTTTTTGGTGTTTTTCATTGTTGAGGTTGCTGTTGAATTTGTTGGTGTTTTGCAATGTTGAGGTTCTTGTTGAATTTGTAGTTGTTTTTGAATGTTGAGGTTGTTGTTGTATTTTTTGGAGTTATTCAAAGTTGAAGTTGTTGTTGTATTTTTTGGTGTTTTTCATTGTTGAGGTTTTCGTTGAATTTGTTGGTGATTTTCTATGTTGAGTTTGTTGTTCAATTTTTCGGGGTTCTTCATTGTTGAGGTTGTTGTTGAAATTTTTGGAGTTTTTCAATGTGGTGGTTGTTGGTGAATTTTTTGTTGTTTTTCATTGTTGAGGTTGTTGTTGAATTATTTGATGTTTTTCATTGTTGAGGTTGTTGTTGAATTTGTTGGTGATTTTCAATGTTGAGTTTGTTGTTGAATTTTTTGGTGTTTTTCATTGTTGAGGTTGTTGTTGAAATTGTTGGAGTTTTTCAATGTGGACGTTGTTGGTGAATTTTTTGGTGTTATTCATTTTTGAGGTTGTTGTTGTTGAATTTTTTTATGTTGTTCATTGTTGAGGTTGTTGTTGAATTTGTTGGTGATTTTCAATATTGAGGTTGTTGTTGAAATTATTGGTGGCATCAATGTATTTTTTGAACTTTTTGTATTTTTCAAAGTTGAGGTTGCAGTTAAATTTGTTGGTGTTTTTCAAAGTTGATGTTGTTGTTGAATTTTTTGGTGTTTTTCATTGTTGAGCTTTTTGTTGAATTTGTTGGTGTTTTTCTATATTGAGGTTGTAGTTGAATTTGTTGTTGTTTTTCAACGTTGAGGATTTTGAATTTGTTGCTGTTTTACAAAGTTGAGGTTGTTGTTGAATATTTTGGTGTTTTTCAATGTTGAGGTTATTGTTGAATTTGTTGGTGATTTTCAACGTTGAAGTTCTTGAATTTTTGGTGTTTTTCAAAGCTGAGATTGTTGTTGAATTTGTTGGTGTTTTTCAATGTTGGGTTGTTGTTGAATTTTTTGGTGTTTTTCATTATTGAGGGTGTAGTTATTGAACTTGTTGATGTTTTTCATTGTTAAGGTTGATGTTGAATTTGATGTTGATTTTTAATATTGAGGTTTTTGTTTAATTTACTGGTGTTCTTCATTGTTGAGGTTTTCGTTGAATTTGTTGGTGTTCTTGAATGTTGAGGTTGTTGTTGAATTTTTTGATTTTTTTCATTGTTGAGGTTGCTGTTGAATTTGTTGGTGATTTGCAATGTTGAGGTTCTTGTTGAATTTGTAGTTGTTTTTGAATGTTGAGGTTGTTGTTGTATTTTTTGGAGTTATTCAAAGTTGAAGTTGTTGTTTTATTTTTTGGTGTTTTTCATTGTTGAGGTTTTCGTTGAACTTGTTGTTTTTGAATGTTGAGGTTGTTGTTGAATTTTTTGATGTTTTTCATTTTTGAGGTTCTTGTTGAATTTGTTGGTGATTTTCTATGTTGAGTTTGTTGTTCAATTTTTCGGGGTTCTTCATTGTTGAGGTTGTTGTTGAAAATTTTGGAGTTTATCAATGTGGAGGTTGTTGGTGAATTTTTTGTTGTTTTTCATTGTTGAGGTTGTTGTTGAATTATTTGATGTTTTTCATTGTTGAGGTTGTTGTTGAATTTGTAGGTGATTTTCAATGTTGAGTTTGTTGGTGAATTTTTTGGTGTTTTTCATTGTTGAGGTTGTGGTTGAAATTGTTGGAGTTTTTCAATGTGGACGTTGTTGGTGAATTTTTTGGTGTTTTTCATTTTTGAGGTTGTTGTTGTTGAATTTTTTTATGCTGTTCATTGTTGAGGTTGTTGTTGAATTTGTTGGTGATTTTCAATATTGAGGTTGTTGTTGAAATTATTGGTGGCATCAATGTATTTTTTGAACTTTTTTGTATTTTTCAAAGTTGAGGTTGCAGTTAAATTTGTTGGTGTTTTTCAAAGTTGAGGTTGTTGTTGAATTTTTTGGTGTTTTTCATTGTTGAGCTTTTTGTTGAATTTGTTGGTGTTTTTCTATATTGAGGTTGTAGTTGAATTTGTTGTTGTTTTTCAACGTTGAGGATTTTGAATTTGTTGCTGTTTTACAAAGTTGAGGTTGTTGTTGAATATTTTGGTGTTTTTCAATGTTGAGGTTATTGCTGAATTTGTTGGTGATTTTCAACGTTGAGGTTCTTGAATTTTTGGTGTTTTTCAAAGCTGAGATTGTTGTTGAATTTGTTGGTGTTTTTCAATGTTGGGTTGTTGTTGAATTTTTTGGTGTTTTTCATTATTGAGGGTGTAGTTGTTGAACTTGTTGATGTTTTTCATTGTTAAGGTTGATGTTGAATTTGATGTTGATTTTTAATATTGAGGTTTTTGTTTAATTTACTGGTGTTCGTCATTGTTGAGGTTTTCGTTGAATTTGTTGGTGTTTTTGAATGTTCAGGCTGTTGTTGAATTTTTTGGCGTTTTGCAATGTTGAGGGTGTAGTTGTTCAATTTGCTGATGTATTTCATTGTTGAGGTTGTTGTTGAATTTATTGGTGTTATCAATGGGTTTTTTTGAACTTTTTGCATTTTGCAAAATTGAGGTTTCTGTTGATATTGTTGTTGTTTTTCAATGTTGAGGTTTTGGTTGAATTTGTTGTTGTTTTTGAATGTTGAGGTTGATGTTTTTTTTGGTGTTATTCAAAGTTGAGGTTGTTGTTGAATTTTTTGGTGTTCTTCATTGTTGAGGTTTTCGTTGAATTTGTTGTTGTTCTTGAATGTTGAATTTGTTGAATTTTTTGATGTTTTTCATTGTTGAGGTTGTTGTTGAATTTGTTGGTGTTTTTAAATGTTGAGGTTGTTGTTGAATTTTTTGGTGATTTTCATTGTTGAGGTTGTTGTTGAATGTGTTGGAGTTTTTCAATGTTGAGGATGTTGTTAAATTTGTTGGTGTTATGCAATGTTGAGGTTGTTGAAGACTTTGTTGGTGATTTTCAATGTTGCGGTTGTTGAATTTATTGGTGTTTTTCAAAGTTGAGATTGTTGTTGAATATGTTCCTGACTTTCTATATTGAGGTTGTAGTTTAATTTGTTGCTGTTTTTCAATGTTGAGCTGGTTGAACTTATTGGTGTTTTTCAAAGTTCAGATTGTTGTTGAATTTGTTGGTGATTTTCAATATTGAGGTTGTAGTTGAATTAGTTGCTGTTTTTCAATGTTGAGGTTGCTGAATTTGTTGGTGTTTTTCAAAGGTGAGTTTGTTGTTGAATGTTTTGGTGTTTTTCAATGTTGGGTTGTTGTTGAATTTTTTGGTGTTTGGCAATGTTGAGGTTGTTGTTGACTTTGTTGGTGTTTTTCAATATTGAGGTCGTTGTTGAAGTTATTGGTGTTATCAATGGTTTATTTTGAACTTTTTGTATTTTTCAAAGTTGAGGTTGATGTTGAATTTGTTGGTGTTTTTCAAAGTGGAGGTTGTTGTTGAATTTATTGGTGTTTTTCATTGCTAAGGTTTTTGATGAATTTGTTGGTGTTTTTGAATGTTAAGGTTGTTGTTGAATTTTTTGATGTTTTTCAATGTTGATGTTGTTGTTGAATTTGCTGCTCTTTTTCAATGTTGAGGTTATTGAATTTGTTGGTGTTTTTCAAAGTTCAGGTTGTTGTTGAATTTGTTGGTGATATTCAATATTGAGTTTGTTGTTGAATTTGTCGGTGATTTTCAATATTGAGGTTGTTGTTGAATTTTTTGGTGTTATCAATTTTTATTTTGTTGAACTTTTTTGCATTTTTAAAATTTGATGTTGTTGTTGAATTTGTTGCTGCTTTTCAAAGTTGAGGTTGTTGAATTTGTTGCTGTTTTTCAAAGTTAAGTTTGTTGTTGAAAAATTTGGTCTTTTTCAATGTTGGGTTGTTGTTGATTTTTTTGGTGTTTTTCATTGATGAGGTGTTGTTGAATTTGTTGGTGATTTTTAATATTGAGGTTGTTGTTGAATTTATTGGTGTTATCAATGTTTTTTTTAAAACTTTTTTGTATGTTTCAAAGTTGAGGTCGTAGCTGAAATTGCTGGTGTTTTTCAATGTACAGGTTGTTGTTGAACATTTTGGTGTTTTTCATTGTTGAGGTTTTTGTTGAATTTGTTGCTGTTTTTGAATGTTGAGGTTGTTGTTGAATTTATTGATGTTATCAATGTTTTTTTTAACTTTTTTCTGTTTTTCAATGATGATGTTGCTGTTGAATTTGCTGGTCTTTTTCAATGTTGAGGTTGTTGAATTTGTTGGTGTTTTTCAAAGTTGTGGTTGTTGTTGAATTTTTTTGGTGATATTCAATATTGACGTTGTTGTTGAATTTGTTGGTGTTATCAATTTTTATTTTGTTGAACTTTTTTGTATTTTTTCATGTTGTGGTTGTTGTTGAATTTGTTGCTCTTCTTCAATATTGATCTTGTTGAATTTGTTGGTGTTTTTCATTGTTGAGGTTGTTTTTGAATTTGTTGGTGATTTTCAATGTTCAGTTGTTGTTGAATATTTTGGTGTTTTTCATTGTTGAGGTCGTTGATGAATTTGTTGGTGTTTTTCAATGTTGAGGTAGTTCAATTTTTTGGTGTTTTTCACTGCTGAGGTTTTTGTTGAATTTGTTGGTGTTTTTGAATGTTGATGTTGCTGTTGAATTTGCTGGTCTTTTTCAATGTTGAGGTTGTTGAATTAGTTGGTGTTTTTCAATGTTGTGATTGTTGTTGAATTTTTTTGGTGATATTCAATATTGAGGCTGTTGTTGAATTTGTTTGCGTTATCAATTTTTATTTTGTTGAACTTTTTTGTATTTTTAAAAGTTGAGGTTGTTGTTGAATTTGTTGCTGTTCATCAATGTTGAGGTTGTTGAATTTGGTGGTGTTTTTGAATGTTGAGGTTGTTGTTGAATTTTTTGATGTTTTTCATTGTTGAGGTTTTTGTTGAATTTGTTGGTGATTTTCATTGTTGATTTTGTTGTTGAATTTGTTGGTGTTTTTCATTGTTGAGGCTGTTGTTGAAATTGTTGGAGTTTTTCAATGTTGAGGTTTTTGTTGAATGTGTTGTTGTTTTTGAATGTTGAGGTTGATGTTGTATTTTTTGGTGTTATTCAAAGTTGAGGTTGTTGTTGAATTTTTTGGTGTTCTTCATTGTTGAGGTTTTCGTTGAATTTGTTGTTGTTCTTAAATGTTGAATTTGTTGAAATTTTTGATGTTTTTCATTGTTGATGTTGTTGTTGAATTTGTTGGTGTTTTTAAATGTTGAGGTTGTTGTTGAATTTTTTGGTGCTTTTCATTGTTGAGGTTGTTGTTGAATGTGTTGGAGTTTTTCAATGTTGAGGTTGTTGTTGAATTTGTTGGTGTTTTTCAATGTTGAGGTTGTTGAAGACTTTGTTGGTGATTTTCAATGTTGCGGTTGTTGAATTTATTGGTGTTTTTCAAAGTTCAGATTGTTGTTGAATATGTTTGGACTTTCAATATTGAGGCTGCAGTTTAATTTGTTGCTGTTTTTCAATGTTGAGCTGGTTGAATTTATTGGTGTTTTTCAAAGTTGAGATTGTTGTTGAATTTGTTGGTGATTTTCAATATTGAGGTTGAAGTTGAATTAGATGCTGTTTCTCAATGTTGAGGTTGCTGAATTTGTTGGTGTTTTTCAAAGGTGAGTTTGTTGTTGAATGTTTTGGTGTTTTTCAATGTTGGGTTGTTGTTGAAATTTTTGGTGTTTGGCAATGTTGAGGTTGTTGTTGACTTTGTTGGTGATTTTCAATATTGAGGTCGCTGTTGAAGTTATTGGTGTTATAAATGGTTTATTTTGAACTTTTTGTATTTTTCAAAGTTGAGGTTGATGTTGAATTTGTTGGTGTTTTTCAAAGTGGAGGTTGTTGTTGAATTGATTGGTGTTTTTCATTGCTAAGGTTTTTGATGAATTTGTTGGTGTTTTTGAATGTTGAGGTTGTTGTTGAATTTTTTGATGTTTTTGATTGTTGAGGTTTTTGTTGAATTTGTTGGTGATTTTCAATGTTGATTTTGTTGTTGAATTTGTTGTTGTTTTTCAATGTTGAGGTTTTTGTTGAATTTGTTGTTGTTTTTGAATGTTGAGGTTGATGTTGTATTTTTTGGTGTTATTCAAAGTTGAGGTTGTTGTTGAAATTTTTGGTGTTCTTCATTGTTGCGGTTTTCGTTGAATTTGTTGTTGTTCTTGAATGTTGAATTTGTTGAATTTTTTGATGTTTTTCATTGTTGAGGTTGTTGTTGAATTTGTTGGAGTTTTTCAATGTTGAGGTTGTTGTTGAATTTGTTGGTGTTTTGCAATGTTGAGGTTGTTGAAGACTTTGTTGGTGATTTTCAATGTTGCGGTTGTTGAATTTATTGGTGTTTTTCAAAGTTGAGATTGTGGTTGAATTTGTTGGTGATTTTCAATATTGAGGTTGTAGTTGAATTAGTTGCTGTTTTTCAATGTTGAGATTGTTGAATTTGTTGGTGTTTTTCAAAGTTGAGATTGTTGTTGAATTTGTTGGTGATATCAATTTTTATTTTGTTGAACTTTTTTGTATTTTTTCATGTTGAGGCTGTTGTTGAATTTGTTGGTAATTTTCAATATTGAGGATGTAGTTGAATTTATTGGGGAATTCAATGTTTTTTTTTAAATCTTTTTGTATTTTTCAAAGTTGAGGTAGTAGTTGAATTTGCTGCCGTTTTTCCATGTTGAGCTTGTTGCATTTGATGGTGTTTTTCATTGTTGAGGTAGTTGTTGAATTTGTTAATGTTTTTGAATGTTGAGGTTGTTGAATTTCTTGGTGTATTTCAATGTTGAGATTGTTGTTGAAATTGTTGGTGATTTTCATTGTTGTGGTTTTAGTTGAATTTGTTGTTGTTTTTCAATGTTGATGTTGCTGAATTTGTTAGTGTTTTTCAAAGTTGAGTTTGTTGTTGAATATTTTGTTATTTTTCAAAATTGGGTTGTGGTTAAATTTTTTTGGTATTTTTCATTGTTGAGGTTGTTGTTGAATTTTTTGATGTTTTTCATTGTTGAGGTTTTTGTTGAATTTGTTGGTGTTTTTCAATGTTGCGGTTGTTGTTGAATTTTTTTTTGGTGTTTGTTGAGGTTGTTGTTGAATTTGTTGGTCGTTTTGAATGTTAAGGTTGTTGAATCTGTTGGTGTTATCCAAAGTTGAGGTTGTTGTTGAATTTTTTGGTATTTTTCATTGTTGAGGTTTTTTTTGAAATTGATGCTGTTTTTGAATGTTGAGGTTGTTGTTGAATTTTTTGATGTTTTTCATTGTTGAGGCTGTTGTTTAATTTGTTGGTGATTTTCAATGTTGAGTTTGTTGTTGAATTTTTTGGTGTTTTTCATTGTTGAGGTTGTTGTTGAAATTGTTGGAGTTTTTCAATGTTGAGGTTGTTTTTGAATTTTTTGGTGTTTTTCATTGTTGAGGTTGTTGTTGAAATTGTTGGAGTTTTTCAATGTTGAGGTTGTTTTTGAATTTTTTGGTGTTTTTCATTTTTGAGGTTATTGTTGATGAATTTTCTGATGTTATTCATTGTTGAGGTTGTTGTCGAATTTAAAGGTGATTTTCAATATTGAGGTTGTTGTTGAATTTATTGGTGGTGTCAATGATTTTTTAAAAACTTTTTGTATTTTTCAAAGTTGAGGTTGCAGTTGAATTTGTTGGTGTTTTTCAATGTTGACGTTGTTGAATTTGTTGGTGTTTTTCAAAATTGAGGTTGTTGTTGAATTTTTTGTTGTTTTTCATTGTTGAGGTTGCTGTTGAATTTGTTGGTGTTTTGCAATGTTGAGGTTCTTCTTGAATTTGTAGTTGTTTTTGAATGTTGAGGTTGCTGTTGTATTTTTTGGCGTTATTCAAAGTTGATGTGGTTGTTGTATTTTTTGGTGTTTTTCATTGTTGAGGTTTTCGTTGAACTTGTTGTTTTTGAATGTTGAGGTTGTTGTTGAATTTTTTGATGCTTTTCATTGTTGAGGTTGTTGTTGAAATTGTTGGAGTTTTTCAATGTGGATGTTGTTGTTGAAGTTTTTGGTGTTTTTCTTTGTTGTGGTTTTTGTTGAATTTTTTGATGTTTTTCATTGTTGAGGTTGTTGTTGAATTTGTTGGTGATTTTCAATGTTGAGTTTGTTGTTGAATTTTTTGTTGTTTTTCATTGTTGAGGTTGTTGTTGAAATTGTTGGAGTTTTTCAATGAGGACGTTGTTGGTGATTTTTTTTGGTGTTTTTCATTTTTGCGGTTGTTGTTGAATTTTTTTATGTTATTCATTGTTGAGGTTGTTGTTGAATTTGTTGGTGATTTTCAATATTGAGGTTGTTGTTGAATTTACTGGTGGCATCAATGTTTTTTTTGAACTTTTTTGTATTTTTCAAAGTTGAGGTTGCAGTTAAATTTGTTGGTGTTTTTCAAAGTTGAGGTTGTTGTTGAATTTTTTGGTGTTTTTCATTGTTGAGCTTTTTGTTGACTTTGTTGGTGTTTTTGAATGTTGAGATTGTTGTTGAATTTTTTGGTCATTTTCTATATTGAGGTTGTTGTTGAATTTGTTCATGTTTTTCAATGTTGAGGAATTTGAATTTGTTGGTGTTTTACAAAGTTGAGGTTGTTGTTGAATATTTTGGTATTTTTCAATGTTTAGGTTATTGTTGAATTTGTTGGTGACTTTCAACGATGAGGTTCTTGAATTTTTGGTGTTTTTCAAAGCTGAGCGTGTTGTTGAATTTGTTGGTGTTTTTCAATGTTGGGTTGTTGTTGAATTTTTTGGTGTTTTTCATTATTGAGGGTGTAGTTGTTGAAGTTGTTGACGTTTTTCATTGTTGAGGTTTTCGTTGAATTTGTTGTTGTTCTTGAATGTTGATGTTGTTGTTGAATTTTTTGATGTTATTCATTGTTGAGGTTCTTGTTGAATTTGTTGGTGTTTTTGACTGTTGAGGCTGTTGTTGAATTTTTTGGTGTTTTTCATTGTTGAGGTTGTTGTTGAATTTGTTGGAGTTTTTCAATGTTGAGGTTGTTGTTGAATTTATTAGTGTCAACAATGTTTTTTTAAAAATTTTTTTGTGTTTTTCAAAGTTGAGGTTGTTGTTGAATTTGTTGCTGTTCTTCAATGTTGAGGATGTTGAATTTGTTGGTGTTTTTGAATTTTGAGGTTGTTGTTGAATTTGTTGGTGATTTTCAATGTTGAGTTTGTTCTTGAATGTTTTGGTGTTTTTCAATGTTGAGGTTGCTGTTATTGAATTTTTTGATGTTTTTCATTGTCGAGGTTGTTGATGAATTTGTTGGTGATTTTCAATATTAAGGTTGTTGTTGAATTTAGTAGTGTTATCAACGTTTTATTTTTATCTTTTTTGTGTTTTTCAAAGTTGAGTTTGCAGTTGAATTTGTTGGTGTTATTCAATGTTGCGGTTGTTGAATTTATTGGTGTTTTTCAAAGTTGAGATTGTTGTTGAATATGTTCGTGACTTTCAATATTGAGGTTGTAGTTTAATTTGTTGCTGTTTTTCAATGTTGAGCTTGTTGAATTTATTGGTGTTTTTCAAAGTTGAGATTGTTGTTGAATTTGTTGGTGATTTTCAATATTGAGGTTGTAGTTGAATTAGTTGCTGTTTTTCAATGTTGAGGTTGTTGAATTTGTTGGTGTTTTTCAAAGTTGAGATTGTTGTTGAATTTGTTGGTGATATCAATTTTTATTTTGTTGAACTTTTTTGTATTTTTTCATGTTGAGGTTGTTGTTGAATTTGTTGCTCTTCTTCAATATTGATCTTGCTGAATTTGTTGGTGTTTTTCATTGTTGAGGTTGTTGTTGAATTTGTTGGTGATTTTCAGTGTTCAGTTGTTGTTGAATATTTTGGTGTTTTTCATTGTTGAGGTAGTTCAATTTTTTGGTGTTTTTCACTGCTGAGGTTTTTGTTGAATTTGTTGGTGTTTTTGAATGTTGATGTTGCTGTTGAATTTGCTGGTCTTTTTCAATGTTGAGGTTGTTGAATTTGGTGGTGTTTTTGAATGTTGAGGTTGTTGTTGAATTTTTTGATGTTTTTCATTGTTGAGGTTTTTGTTGAATTTGTTGGTGATTTTCAATGTTGATTTTGTTGTTGTATTTGTTGGTGTTTTTCATTGTTGAGGCTGTTGTTGAAATTCTTGGAGTTTTTTAATGTTGAGGTTGTTGTTGAATTTTTTGGTTTTTTTCATTGTTGAGGTTGCTGTTATTGAATCTTTTGATATTTGTCATTGTTGACGTTGTTGATGAATTTGTTGGTGATTTTCAATATTGTGGTTTTGTTGAATTTGTTGGTGTTATCAATGTTTTTTTTTAAACTTTTTTGTGTTTTTCAAAGTTGAGTTTGAAGTTGAATTTGTTGGTGTTTTTCAATGTTGAGGTTGTTGAATTTGTTGGTATTTTTCAAAATTGAGGTTGTTGTTGAATTTGTTTTTGATTTTAAATATTGAGGATGTTGTATTTATTTGTGTTATCAATGGTTTTGTTTTTAACTTTTTTGTATTTAACGAAGTTGAGGTTGCCGTTGAATTTGTTGATGTTTTTCAATGTTGAGGTCACTGTTGAATTTGTTGGTTTTTTTCAAAGTTGAGGTTGTTGTTGAACTTTTTGGTGTTTATCATTGTTGAGGTTGCTGTTGAATTTGCTGCTCTTTTTCAATGTTGAGGTTCCACAATTTGTTGGTGTTTTACGAAGTTGAGGTGTTTGTTGAATTTGTTGGTGATATTCAATATTTAGGTTGTTGCTGAATTTGTTGCTGTTCTCAATTTTTATTTTGTTGAACTTTTTTGCCTTTTTAAAAGTTGAAGTTGTTGTTGAATTTGTTACTGTTTTTCAAAGTTGAGGTTGTTGAATGTGTTGCTGTTTTTCAAAGTTAAGTTTGTTGTTGAATAATTTGGTGTTTTTCAATGTTGGGTTGTTGTTGAATTTTTTGGTGTTTTTCATTGATGAGGTTGTTGTTGAATTTGTTGGTGTTTTTCGAAGTTGAGGTTGTTGTTGAATTTGTTGGTGATTTTCAATATTGAGGTTGTTGATGAATTTATTGGTGTTATCAATGTTTTTTTTAAAACTTTTTTGTATGTTTCAAAGTTGAGGTCGTAGCTGAATTTGTTGGTGTTTTTCAATGTAGAGGTTGTTGTTGAACATTTTGGTGTCTTTCATTGTTGAGGTTTTTCTTGAATTTTTTGGTGTTTTTCAATGATGCGGTTTGTTGTTCAATTTTTTTGGGTGTTTTTCATTGTTGAAATTGTTGAATTTGTTGGTGTTTTTGAATGTTAAGGTTGTTGAATCTGTTGGTGTTATTCAAAGATGAGGTTGTTGTAGATTTTTTTGGAATTTTTCATTGTTGAGGTTTTTGTTGAATTTGTTGGTGATTTTGAATGTTGAGGTTGTTCTTGAATTTTTTGATGTTTTTCATTGTTGAGGTTGCTGTTGAATTTGTTGGTGGTATCAATGCTTTTTTTAAAAAACTTTTGGTATTTTTCAAAGTTGAGGTTGCTGTTGAATTTGTTGGTGTTTTTTATTGTTGAGGCTGTTGTTGAATTTGTTGGTAATTTTCAATATTGAGGATGTAGTTGAATTTATTGGGGAATTCAATGTTTTTTTTTAAATCTTTTTGTATTTTTCAAAGTTGAGGTAGTAGTTGAATTTGCTGCCGTTTTTCCATGTTGAGCTTGTTGCATTTGATGGTGTTTTTCATTGTTGAGGTAATTGTTGAATTTGTTAATGTTTTTGAATGTTGAGGTTGTTGAATTTCTTGGTGTATTTCAATGTTGAGATTGTTGTTGAAATTGTTGGTGATTTTCATTGTTGTGGTTTTAGTTGAATTTGTTGTTGTTTTTCAATGTTGATGTTGCTGAATTTGTTAGTGTTTTTCAAAGTTGAGTTTGTTGTTGAATATTTTGTTATTTTTCAAAATTGGGTTGTGGTTAAATTTTTTTGGTATTTTTCATTGTTGAGGTTGTTGTTGAATTTTTTGATGTTTTTCATTGTTGAGGTTTTTGTTGAATTTGTTTGGTGTTTTTGAAAAATGAGGTGGTTGTTGAATTTGTTGGTGTTTTTCAAAGTTGAGGACGTTGTTGAATTTGTTGGTGTTTTTCAATGTTGCGGTTGTTGTTGAATTTTTTTTTGGTGTTTGTTGAGGTTGTTGTTGAATTTATTGGTCGTTTTGAATGTTAAGGTTGTTGAATCTGTTGGTGTTATCCAAAGTTGAGGTTGTTGTTGAATTTTTTGGTATTTTTCATTGTTGAGGTTTTTTTTGAAATTGATGCTGTTTTTGAATGTTGAGGTTGTTGTTGAATTTTTTGATGTTTTTCATTGTTGAGGCTGTTGTTTAATTTGTTGGTGATTTTCAATGTTGAGTTTGTTGTTGAATTTTTTGGTGTTTTTCATTGTTGAGGTTGTTGTTGAAATTGTTGGAGTTTTTCAATGTTGAGGTTGTTTTTGAATTTTTTGGTGTTTTTCATTGTTGAGGTTGTTGTTGAAATTGTTGGATTTTTTCAATGTTGAGGTTGTTTTTGAATTTTTTGGTGTTTTTCATTTTTGAGGTTATTGTTGATGAATTTTCTGATGTTATTCATTGTTGAGGTTGTTGTCGAATTTAAAGGTGATTTTCAATTTTGAGGTTGTTGTTGAATTTATTGGTGGTGTCAATGATTTTTTAAAAACTTCTTGTATTTTTCAAAGTTGAGGTTGCAGTTGAATTTGTTGGTGTTTTTCAATGTTGACGTTGTTGAATTTGTTGGTGTTTTTCAAAATTGAGGTTGTTGTTGAATTTTTTGTTGTTTTTCATTGTTGAGGTTGCTGTTGAATTTGTTGGTGTTTTGCAATGTTGAGGTTCTTCTTGAATTTGTAGTTGTTTTTGAATGTTGAGGTTGCTGTTGTATTTTTTGGCGTTATTCAAAGTTGATGTTGTTGTTGTATTTTTTGGTGTTTTTCATTGTTGAGGTTTTCGTTGAACTTGTTGTTTTTGAATGTTGAGGTTGTTGTTGAATTTTTTGATGTTTTTCATTGTTGAGGTTGTTGTTGAAATTGTTGGAGTTTTTCAATGTGGAGGTTGTTGTTGAATTTTTTGGTGTTTTTCTTTGTTGTGGTTTTTGTTGAATTTGTTGATGATTTTCATTGTTGAGGTTATTGTTGAATTTGTTGGTGATTTTCAATGTTGTGTTTGTTGTTGAATTTTTTGGTGTTTTTCAATGTTGAGGTTATTGTTGATGAATTTTCTGATGTTATTCATTGTTGAGGTTGTTGTCGAATTTTAAGGTGATTTTCAATATTGAGGTTGTTGTTGAATTTATTGGTGGTGTCAATGATTTTTTAAAAACTTTTTGTATTTTTCAAAGTTGAGGTTGCAGTTGAATTTGTTGGTGTTTTTCAATGTTGACGTTGTTGAATTTGTTGGTGTTTTTCAAAATTGAGGTTGTTGTTGAATTTTTTGTTGTTTTTCATTGTTGAGGTTGCTGTTGAATTTGTTGGTGTTTTGCAATGTTGAGGTTCTTCTTGAATTTGTAGTTGTTTTTGAATGTTGAGGTTGCTGTTGTATTTTTTTGGCGTTATTCAAAGTTGATGTGGTTGTTGTATTTTTTGGTGTTTTTCATTGTTGAGGTTTTCGTTGAACTTGTTGTTTTTGAATGTTGAGGTTGTTGTTGAATTTTTTGATGCTTTTCATTGTTGAGGTTGTTGTTGAAATTGTTGGAGTTTATCAATGTGGAGGTTGTTGTTGAATTTTTTGGTGTTTTTCTTTGTTGTGGTTTTTGTTGAATTTTTTGATGTTTTTCATTGTTGAGGTTGTTGTTGAATTTGTTGGTGATTTTCAATGTTGAGTTTGTTGTTGAATTTTTTGTTGTTTTTCATTGTTGAGGTTGTTGTTGAAATTGTTGGAGTTTTTCAATGAGGACGTTGTTGGTGATTTTTTTTGGTGTTTTTCATTTTTGCGGTTGTTGTTGAATTTTTTTATGTTATTCATTGTTGAGGTTGTTGTTGAATTTGTTGGTGATTTTCAATATTGAGGTTGTTGTTGAATTTACTGGTGGCATCAATGTTTTTTTTGAACTTTTTTGTATTTTTCAAAGTTGAGGTTGCAGTTAAATTTGTTGGTGTTTTTCAAAGTTGAGGTTGTTGTTGAATTTTTTGGTGTTTTTCATTGTTGAGCTTTTTGTTGACTTTGTTGGTGTTTTTGAATGTTGAGATTGTTGTTGAATTTTTTGGTCATTTTCTATATTGAGGTTGTTGTTGAATTTGTTCATGTTTTTCAATGTTGAGGAATTTGAATTTGTTGGTGTTTTACAAAGTTGAGGTTGTTGTTGAATATTTTGGTATTTTTCAATGTTTAGGTTATTGTTGAATTTGTTGGTGACTTTCAACGATGAGGTTCTTGAATTTTTGGTGTTTTTCAAAGCTGAGCGTGTTGTTGAATTTGTTGGTGTTTTTCAATGTTGGGTTGTTGTTGAATTTTTTGGTGTTTTTCATTATTGAGGGTGTAGTTGTTGAAGTTGTTGACGTTTTTCATTGTTGAGGTTTTCGTTGAATTTGTTGTTGTTCTTGAATGTTGATGTTGTTGTTGAATTTTTTGATGTTTTTCATTGTTGAGGTTCTTGTTGAATTTGTTGGTGTTTTTGACTGTTGAGGCTGTTGTTGAATTTTTTGGTGTTTTTCATTGTTGAGGTTGTTGTTGAATTTGTTGGAGCTTTTCAATGTTGAGGTTGTTGTTGAATTTATTAGTGTCAACAATGTTTTTTTAAAAAATTTTTTGTGTTTTTCAAAGTTGAGGTTGTTGTTGAATTTGTTGCTGTTCTTCAATGTTGAGGATGTTGAATTTGTTGGTGTTTTTGAATTTTGAGGTTGTTGTTGAATTTGTTGGTGATTTTCAATGTTGAGTTTGTTCTTGAATGTTTTGGTGTTTTTCAATGTTGAGGTTGCTGTTATTGAATTTTTTGATGTTTTTCATTGTCGAGGTTGTTGATGAATTTGTTGGTGATGTTCAATATTAAGGTTGTTGTTGAATTTAGTAGTGTTATCAACGTTTTATTTTTATCTTTTTTGTGTTTTTCAAAGTTGAGGTTGCAGTTGAATTTGTTGGTGTTATTCAATGTTGTGGTTATTGAATTTGTTGGTGTTTATCAAAGCTGAGGTTGTTGTTGAATTTTTTGGTGTTTTTCATTGTTGAGGTTTTTGTTGAATTTGTTGGTGTTTTGGAATGTTGATTTTGTTGTTGAATTTTTTGGTGTTTTTCATTGTTGCGGTTGTGGTTGAAATTGTTGGAGTTTTTCAATGTTGAGGTAGTCATTGATTTTATTGGTGTTTTTCATTGTTGAGGTTGTTGTTGAATTTTTTGGTGTTTTTCATTGTTGAGGTTGTTGTAGTTGAATTTTATGATGTTTTTCATTGCTGAGGTTGTTATTGAATTTGATGGAGATTTTCAATGTTGATTTTGTTGTTGAATTTGTTGATGTTTTGCAATGTTGAGGTTGATGTTGTATTTGTTTTTGATTTTCAAAATTGAGGTTGTTGTTGAATTTATTGGTGTTTTGAATGGTTTTTTATAACTTTTTTGTATTTTTCAGTGTTGAGGTTGCAGTTGAATTTGTTGCTGTTTTTCAATGCTGAGTTTGTTGTTTTTTTTTGTGGTGATATTCAATATTGAGGTTGTAGTTGAATTTGTTTGCGTTATCAATTTTTATTTTGTTGAACTTTTTTGTATTTTCAAATGTTGAGGTTGTTGTTGAATTTGCTGGTCTTTTTCAACGTTGATGTTGTTGAATTTGTTGGTGTTTTTCGAAGTTGAGGTTGTTGTTGAATTTGTTGGTGATATTCAATATTGACGTTGTTGTTGAATTTGTTGGTGTTATCAATTTTTATTTTGTTGAACTTATTCGCATTTTTATAAGTTGAGATTTTTGTTGAATTTGTTGCTGTTTTTCAAAGTTGAGGTTGTTGAATTTGTTGCTGTTTTTCAAAGTTAAGTTTGTTGTTGAATAATTTGGTGTTTTTCAATGTTGGGTTGTTGTTGATTCTTTTGGTGTTTTCATTGATGAGGTTGTTGTTGAATTTGTTGGTGTTTTTCGAAGTTGAGGTTGTTGTTGAATT
This sequence comes from Cetorhinus maximus, assembly GCF_964194155.1. Lineage (NCBI taxonomy): Eukaryota > Metazoa > Chordata > Chondrichthyes > Lamniformes > Cetorhinidae > Cetorhinus > Cetorhinus maximus. The sequence goes on from NW_027596107.1 coordinate 1,509,429, forward strand.
TGTTGGTGATTTTCAATATTGAGGTTGTTGTTGAATTTATTGGTGTTATCAATGTTTTTTAAAAAACTTTTTTGTGTGTTTCAAAGTTGAGGTCGTAGCTGAATTTGTTGGTGTTTTTCAGTGTAAAGGTTGTTGTTGAACATTTTGGTGTTTTTCATTGTTGAGGTTTTTGTTGAATTTGTTGGTGTTTTTGAATGTTGAGGTTGTTGTTGAATTTTTCGATGTTTTTCAGTGTTGAGGTTGTTGTTGAATTTGCTGGTCTTTTTCAATGTAGAGGTTGTTGAATTGGTTGGTGTTTTTGAATGTTGAGGTTGTTGTTGAATTTGTTGGTGATATTAAATATTGAGGTTGTTGTTGAATTTGTTGATGTTATCTATTTTTATTTTGTTGAACTACGTCGTATTTTTAAAAGTTGAGGTTGTTGTTGAATTTGTTGCTGTTCTTCAATGTTGAGGATGTTGAATTTGTTGGTGTTTTTGAATTTTGAGGTTGTTGTTGAATTTGTTGGTGATTTTCAATGTTGAGTTTGTTGTTGAATTTGTTGGTGTATTTAATTGCTGAGTGTTTTGGTGTTTTTCATTGTTGAGGTTGCTGTTATTGAATTTTTTGATGTTTTTCATTGTTGAGGTTTTTGTTGAATGTGTTGGTGTTTTTGAATGTTCAGGTTGATGTTGAATTTTTCGATGTTTTTCATTGTTGAGGTTGTTGTTGAATTTTCTGGTCTTTTTCAATGTTGAGGTTGTTGAATTTGTAGGGGTTTTTCGAAGTTGAGGTTGTTGTTGAATTTGTTGGTGATTTTCAATGTTGAGTTTGTTGTGAATTTGTTGGTGTTTTTCATTGTTGAGGTTTTTGTTGAATTTGATGTTGTTTTTGATTGTTGAGGTTGTTGAATTTTTTGATGTTTTTCATTGTTGAGGTTGTTGTTGAATTTTCTGGTCTTTTTCAATGTAGAGGTTGTTGAATTGGTTGGTGTTTTTGAAGGTTGAGGTTGTTGTTGAATTTGTTGGTGATATTAAATATTGAGGTTGTTGTTGAATTTGTTGATGTTATCTATTTTTATTTTGTTGAACTACGTCGTATTTTTAAAATTTGAGGTTGTTGTTGAATTTGTTGCTGTTCTTCAATGTTGAGGATGTTGAATTTGTTGGTGTTTTTGAATTTTGAGGTTGTTGTTGAATTTGTTGGTGATTTTCAATGTTGAGTTTGTTGTTGAATTTGTTGGTGTATTTAATTGCTGAGTGTTTTGGTGTTTTTCATTGTTGAGGTTGCTGTTATTGAATTTTTTGATGTTTTTCATTGTTGAGGTTTTTGTTGAATGTGTTGGTGTTTTTGAATGTTGAGGTTGATGTTGAATTTTTCGATGTTTTTCATTGTTGAGGTTGTTGTTGAATTTTCTGGTCTTTTTCAATGTTGAGGTTGTTGAATTTGTAGGGGTTTTTCGAAGTTGAGGTTGTTGTTGAATTTGTTGGTGATTTTCAATGTTGAGTTTGTTGTGAATTTGTTGGTGTTTTTCATTGTTGAGGTTTTTGTTGAATTTGATGTTGTTTTTGATTGTTGAGGTTGCTGAATTTTTTGATGTTTTTCATTGTTGAAGTTTTTGTTTAATTTGTTGGTGATTTTAAATTTTGAGTTTGTTGTTGCATTTTTTGGTATTTTTCATTGTTGGTGTTGTTGTTGAAATTGTTGGAGTTTTTCAATGTTGAAGTTGTTGTTAAATTTTTTGGTGTTTTTCTTTGTTGAGGACGTTGTTATTGAATTTTTTGATGTTTATCATTGTTGAGGTTGTTGATGAATTTGTTAGTGATTTTCAATATTGAGGTTGTTGTTGAATTTATTAGTGTTAACAAAGTTTTTTTTTAAACATTTTTGTGTTTTTCAAAGTTGAGGTTGTTGTTGAATTTGTTGCTGTTCTTCAATGTTGAGGATGTTGAATTTGTCGCTGTTTTTGAATTTTGAGATTGTTGTTGAATTTGTTGGTGATTTTCAATGTTGAGTTTGTTGTTGAATTTGTTGTTGTTTTTCATTGTTGAGGTTGTTCTTGAATGTTTTGGTGTTTTTCATTGTTGAGGTTGCTGTTATTGAATTTTTTGATGTTTTTCATTCTTGAGGTTGTTGATGAATTTGTTGGTGATTTTCAATATTGAGGTTGTTGTTGAATTTAGTGGTGTTATCAATGTTTTTTTTAAACTTTTTTGTGTTTTTCAAAGTTGAGGTTGCAGTTGAATTTGTTGGTGTTATTCAATGTTGAGGTTGTTGAATTTGTTGGTGTTTATCAAAGTTGTGGTTGTTGTTGAATTTTTTGGTGTTTTTCATTGTTGAGGTTATTGGTGAATTTGTTGGTCTTTTGGAATGTTGAGTTTGTTGTTGAATTTTTTGGGTTTTTCATTGTTGCGGTTGTTGTTGAAATTGTTGGAGTTTTTCAATGTTGAGGTAGTTATTGATTTTTTAGGTGTTTTTCATTGTTGAGGTTGTTGTTGAAAATTTTTGGTGTTTTTCATTGTTGAGGTTGTTGTAGTTGAATTTTATGATGTTTTTCATTGCTGAGGTTGTTATTGAATTTGATGGTGATTTTCAATGTTGATTGTGTTGTTGAATTTGTTGATGTTTGCAATGTTGAGGTTGTTGTTGTATTTGTTTTTGATTTTCAAAATTGAGGTTGTTGTTGAGTTTATTGGTGTTTTCAATGGTTTTTTATAACTTTTTTTATAACTGTTTTTCATTGTTGAGGTTGTTGTTGAATTTTTTCGTGCTTTTCATTGTTGAGGCTTTTGTAGTTGAATTTTATGATGTTTTTCATTGCTGAGGTTGTTGTTGAATTTGTTGGTGTTTTGCAATGTTGAGGTTGTTGTTGAATTTGTTGGTGATATTCAATATTGAGTTTGTTGTTGAATTTATTGGTGTTATCAATGGTGTTTTTTGAACTTTCTTGTATTTTTCAACGCTGATGTTGTCGTTGAATTTGTTGGTGTTATTCAATATTAAGGTTGTTGAATTTGTTGGTGTTTTTCATAAGGTGAGGTTTTTGTTGAAATTGTTGGTGTTTTTGAACGTTGAGGTTGTTGTTGAATTTTTTGGTGTTTTTCATTGATGAGATTTTTGTTGTATTTGTTGTTGTTTTTGAATGTTGATGTTGTTGTTGAATTTTTTGAGGTTTTTCATTATTGAGGTTGTTGAATTTGTTGGTGATTTTCAATATTGAGTTTGTTGTTGAATTTGTTGGTGTTTTTCATTGCTGAGGTTGTTGTTGTATTTCTTTGAGTTTTTCAATGTGGAGGTTGTTGAATTTGTTGGTGTTTTTCAAAGTTGAGGATGTTGTTGAATTTTTTGGTGTCTTTCATTGTTGAGGTTTTTGTTGGATTTGTTGGTGATTTTGCATGTTGAGGTTGTTGAAATTGTTCGTGTTTTTGAAAGTTGAGTTTGTTGTTTAATATTTTGGTTTTTTATAATGTTGAGTTTGTTGTTGAATTTTTTGGTGTTTTTCATTGTTGAGGTTGTTGTTGAATTTTTCGATGTTTTTTATTGTTGAGGTTGTTGAATTTGTTGGTGATTTTCAATATTGAGGTTGTTGTAGAATTTATTGGTTTCTTTTTGAACTTTTTTGTGTTTTTCAAAGTTGAGGTTTTTGTTGAATTTTTTTGTGTTTTTCATTGTTGAGGTTTCTGTTGAATTTGTCGGTGTTTTTGGATGTTGAGGCTGTTGTTGAATTTTTTGGTGTTGGTCATTGTTGAGGTTGTTGAATTTGTTGGTGTTTTGCAATGTTGAGATTGTTGTTGAATTTACTGGCGTTATCAATGGTTTTTTTTGAACTTTTTTTATGTTTCAAAGTTGAGGTTGCAGTTTAATTTGTTGGTGTTTTTCAAAGTTGAGGTCGTTGTTGAATTTCTTGGTGATATTCAATAATGAGGTTGTTGTGGAATTTGTTGGTGTTATTAATTTTTATTTAGTTGAACTTGTTTGTGTTTTTAAAAGTTGACGTTGTTGTTGAATTTGTTGGTGATTTTAAATGTTGAGATTGTTGTTGAATTTTTTGGTGTTTTACTTTGTTGAGGTTGTTGTTGTTGAAGTTTTTGATGTTATTCATTGATGAGGTTGTTGAATTTATTGGTGATTTTCAATATTGAAGTTGTTGTTGAATTTATTGGTGCTATCAATGTTTTTTTTTAAACTTTCTTGCATTTTGTGGTTGTAAGTTGAAGTTGCAGTTGAATTTGTTGGTGTTTTTCAATGTTGAGGTTCTAGTTGAATTTGTTTCTGTTTTTAAATGTTGAGGTTGTTGCATTTTTTGGTGTTTTTCAAAGTTGAGGTTGTTGTTGAATTATTTGGTGTTATTCATTGTTGAGGTTGTTGTTGAATTTGTTGTTTTTGAATGTTTAGGTTGTTGTAGAATTTGTTGGTGATGTTCAATATTGAGGTTGTTGTTGAATTTGTTAGTGTTTTTCATTGTTGAGGTTGTTGTTGAATTTCTTGGAGTTTTTCAATGCGGAGGTTGTTGAATTTGTTGGTGCCTTTCAAAGTTGAGGATGTGGTCGAATTTTTGGTGTTTATCATTGTTGAGGTTTTTGTTGGATTTGTTGGTGTTTTTGAATGTTGAGGTTGTTGAAATTGTTGTTTTTCTAGGTTGAGTTTGTTGTTTAAAATTTTGGTGTTTTTCAATGTTGGGTTGTTGTTGAATTTTTGGGTGTTTTTCATTGTTGGGGTTGTTGTTGTTGAATTTTTTGATGTTTTTCAAATTTGATGTTGTTGTTGAATTTTTTGGTGTTTTCATTTTTGTGGTTTTTGTTCAATTTGTTGGTGGTTTTGAATGTTGAGATTGTTGTATAATTTTTTGATGTTTTTCATTGTTGAGGTTGTTGTTGAATTTGTTGGTGATTTCCAATGTTGAGTTTGTTGTTGAATTTGTTGCTGTTATTGATTGTTGAGGTTGTTGTTGAATTTTTTGGAGTTTTTCAATGTGGAGTTTGTTGAATTTGTTGGTGTTTTTCAAAGTTGAGGATATTGTTCAATTTTTTGGTGTTTTTCATTGTTGAGGTTTTTGTTGGATTTGTTGGTGTTTTTGAATGTTGAGGTTGTTGAAATTGTTGGTGTATTTATTTGTTGAGGTTTTTGTTGGATTTGTTGGTGTTTTTGAATGTTGAGGTTATTGAAATTGTTGGTGTTTTTCAAAGTTGAGATTGTTGCCTAATATTTTTGAGTTTTTCAACGTTGGGTTGTTGTTGAATTTTTTGGTGTTTTTCATTGTTGAGGTTGTTGTTGAATTTGTTGCTGATTTTCAATGTTGAGTCTGTTGTTGAATTTTTTGGTGTTTTTCATTGATGAGGTTATTGTTCAATTTGTTGTTGTTTTTGAAAGTTGAGGTTGTTGTTGAATTTTTTGAGGTTTTTCATTGTTGAGGATGTTCTTGAATTTGTTGGTCAAAATTGAGATTGTTGTTGAATTTATTGGTGTTATTAATGGTTTTTTTTAACTTTTTTGTATTTTTCAAAGTTGAGGTTGTAGTTGAATTTGTTGGTGTTTTTCATTGTTGAGGTTGTTGAATTTTTTGGTGTTTCTCAAAGTTGAGGTTATTGTTGAATTTTTTGGTGTTTTCATTGTTGTGGTTTTTGTTGAATTTGTTGGTGGATTTGAATGTTGAGATTGTTGTTGAATTTTTAGATGTTTTTCATTGTTGAGGTTGTTGTTGAATTTGTTGGTGATTTTCAATGTTGAGTTTGCTGTTGAATTTTTTGATGTTTTTCATTGTTGAGGATGTTGTTGTTGAATTTTTTGATGTTTTTCATTGTTGAGGTTGTTGTTGAATTTGTTGGTGATTTTTAATATTGGGGTTGTTTTTCAATTTATTGGTGTTATCAATGTTTTTTTTAAAAACATTTTAGCAATTTTCAAAGTTGAAGTTGCAGTTGAATTTGTTGGTGTTTTTCATTGTTGAGGTTGTTGTTGAATTTTTTGGTGTTTTTCATTGTTGAGGTTGATGAATTTGTTGGTATTTTTCAAAGTTGAGGATGTTGTTGAATATTTTGGTGTTTTTCATTGTTGAGGTTTTTGTTGGATTTGTTGGTGTTTTTGAATGTTGAAGTTGTTGAATCTTGGTTTTTATCAAAGATGAGGTTGTTTTTGAATTTTTTGGTGCTTTCATTGTTGAGGTTTTTGTTCAATTTGGTGGTGTTTTTGAACGTTGAGATTGTTGTTGAATTTTTTTATGCTTTTCATTGTTGAGGTTGTTGTTGAATTTGTTGATGATTTTCAATATTGAGGTTGTTGTTGAATTTGTTGGTGTAGTCAATGTTTTTTTTGAATCTTTTTGTATTTTCAAAGTTGAGGTTGTATTTGAATTTGTTGCTGTTTTTCAAAGTTGAGGTTGTTGTTGAATATTTTGGTGTTTTTCATTGTTGAGGTTGTTGTTGAATTTGTTGGTGTTTTTCAATCTTGAGGTTGTTGTTGAATTTGTAGGTGATTTTCAATATTGAGGTTGATGTTGAATTTGTTGATGTTTTTCAATGTTAAGGCTGTGGAATTTGTTGGTGTTTTTCATTGTTGAGGTTTTTGTTGAATTTGTTGTTGTTTTTGAATGTTGAGGTTGTTGTTGAACTTTTTGATGTTTTTCAATGTTGCGGTTGCTGTTGAATTTGTTCGTGATTTTCAATGTTGAGTTTGTTCTTGAATTTTTCGTGTTTTTCATTGTTGAGGTTGTTGTTGAAATTGTTGGAGTTTTTCTGTGTTGAGGTTGTTGTTTAATTTGTTGGTGGTTTTGAATGTTGAGGTTGTTGAATCTGTTGGTGTTTTTCAAAGTTGAGGTTGTTGTTGAATTTTTTGGTATTTTTCATTGTTGAGGATTTTTTTGAATTTGTTCGTGTTTTGGAATGTCGAGGTTGTTGTTGAATTTTTTCATATTTTTCATTGTTGAGGTTTTTGTTGAATTTGATGGTGATTTTCAATGTTGAGTTTGTTGTTGAATTTTTTGGTGTTTTTCATTGTTGCGGTTGTTGTTGAAATTGTTGGGGTTTTTCAATGTTGAGGTTCTTGTTGATTTTTTTTGTGTTTTTCAAAGTTGAGGTTGTTGTTGAATTTTTTGGTGTTTTTCAATGTTGGGGATGTTGTTGAATATTTTGGTGTTTTTCATTGTTGAGGTTTTTGTTGGATTTGTTGGTGTTTTTGAATGTTGAGGTTGTTGAATCTTGGTTTTTATCAAAGATGAGGTTGTTTTTGAATTTTTTGGTGCTTTCATTGTTGAGGTTTTTGTTGAATTTGTTGGTGTTTTTGAATGTTGAGGTTGTTGTTGAATTTGTTGGTGATTTTCAATATTGAGGTTGTTGTTGAATTTTTTGGTGTTTTTCATTGTTGAGGTTGTTGTTGAATTTGTTGGTGATTTTCAATATTGAGATTGTTGTTGATTTTATTGGTGTTATTCATGGTTTTTTTTTAACTTTTTTGTATTTTTCAAAGTTGAGGTTGTAGTTCAATTTGTTGGTGTTTTTCATTGTTGAGGTTGTTGAATTTTTTGGTGTTTCTCAAAGTTGAGGTTGTTGTTGAATTTTTTGGTGTTTTCATTGTTGTGGTTTTTGTTGAATTTGTTGGTGGATTTGAATGTTGAGATTGTTGTTGAATTTTTAGATGTTTTTCATTGTTGAGGTTGTTGTTGAATTTGATGGTGATTTTCAATGTTGAGTTTGCTGTTGAATTTTTTGATGTTTTTCATTGTTGAGGATGTTGTTGTTGAATTTTTTGATGTTTTTCATTGTTGAGGTTGTTGTTGAATTTGTTGGTGATTTTTAATATTGGGGTTGTTTTTCAATTTATTGGTGTTATCAATGTTTTTTTAAAAACATTTTAGCAATTTTCAAAGTTGAAGTTGCAGTTGAATTTGTTGGTGTTTTTCATTGTTGAGGTTGTTGTTGAATTTTTTGGTGTTTTTCATTGTTGAGGTTTTTGTTGAATTTGTTGGTGTTTTGCAATGTTGAGGTTGTTGTTGAATTTTTTGGTGTTCTTCATTGTTGAGGTTTTTGTTGAATTTGTTGGTGTTTTGCAATGTTGAGGTTGTTGTTGAATTTGTTGCTTATTTTCAATATTGAGGTTGTTGTTGAATTTGTTGGTGTTTTTGAATGTTGAGATTATTGTTGAATTTTTTCATGTTTTTCATTTTTGAGGTTGTTGTTGAATTTGTTGGTGATTTTCAATGTTGAGTTTGTTGTTGAATTTTTTGAAGTCTTTCATTGTTGAGGTTGTTGTTGAATTTTTTGGTGATTTTCAAATATTGAGGTTGTTTTTGAATTTATTGGTGTTATCAATGTTTTTTTTAAACTTTTTTGTATTTTTCAAAGTTGATGTTGCAGTTGAATTTGTTGGTGTTTTTCAATGTTGAGGTTGTTGTTGAACTTATTGGTGTTTTTCAATGTTGAGGTTTTTGAATTTGTTGGTGTTTTTCAATGTTGAGGTTGTTTAAATTGTTAGTGCTTTTCAAAGTTGAGGTTCTTGTTGAATTTTTTGGTGTTCTTCATTGTTGAGGTTGTTGTTGAATTTGTTGCTGATTTTCATTGTTGACGTTGTTGAATTTATTGGTGTAATCAATGTTTTTTTTGAATCTTTACGTATTTTTTAAAGTTGAGGTTGTAGTTGAATTTGTTGTTGTTTTTGAATGTTGAGGTTGTTGTTGAATTTATTGGTGTATTCAATGAATTTTAAAAAATCTTTTTTATTTTTCAAAGTTGAGGTTGTAGTTGAATTTGTTGCTCTTTTTCAATGTTGAGATTGTTGCATTTGTTAGTATTTTTCACATGTTGAGGTTGTTGTTGAATTTTTGGGTGTTTTTCATTGTTGAGGTTGTTGTTGAATTTCTTGGAGTTTTTCAATGTGTCGGTTTTTGAATTTGTTGTAGTTTTTCAAAGTTGAGGATGTTTTTGTATTTTTGGTGTTTTTCATTGTTGAGGATTTTTTTGGATTTGTTGTTGTTTTTGAATGTTGAGGTTTTGGGTATTGTTGGTGTTTTTCAAAGTCACGTTTGTTGTTTAATATTTAGGTGTAATTCAATGTTGGGTTGTTGTTGAATTTTTTGGTGTTTTTCATTGTTGAGGTTGTTGTTGAATTTTTTGATGTTTTTCATTGTTGAGGTTGATGTTGAATTTTTTGTTGTTATAAATGGTTTTTTATTTGAACTTTTTTGTATTTTTCAAAGATGAGGTTGCATTTGAATTTGTTGGTGTTTTTCAATGTTGAGGTTGTTGAATTTTTTGATGATTTTCAATATTGAGGTTGCAGTTGAATTTGTCGGTGTTTTTCAATGTTGAGGTTGTTGAATTTGTTGTTGTTTTTCAAAGTTCTGGTTGTTGCTGAATTTTTTGGTGTTTTTCATTGTTGAGGTTTTTGTTGAATTTGTTGGTGCTTTTGAATGTTGAGGTTGTTGTTGAATTTTTTGGTGTTTTTCATTGTTGAGGTTGTTGTTGAAATTGTTGGAGTTTTTAATGTTGAGGTTGCTGTTGAATTTTTTGATGTTATTCATTGTTGAGGTTGTTGTTGAATTTATTGGTGTTATCAATGTTTTTTTTGAAATGTTTTGTATTTTTCAAAGTTGATTTGGCAGTTGAATTTGTTAGTGTTTTTCAAAGTTGAGGTTGTTTTTGTTGAATTTTTTGATGCTCTTCATTGTTGAGGTTGTTGTTGAATTAGTTGGTGATTTTCAATATAGATGTTGTTGTTGAATTTATTGGTGTTATCAATGTTTTTTTGGAAATGTTTTGTATTATTCAAAGTTGAGGTTGCAGTTGAATTTGTTGATGTTTTTCAATGTTGAGGTTGTTGAATTTGTTGGTGTTTTTCAAAGTTGAGGTTATTGTTGAATTTTTTGGTGTTTTTCATTGTTGAGGTTTTTGTTGATTTTGTTGGTGCTTTTGAATGTTGAGGTTGTTGTTGAATTTTTTTTTGTTTTTCATTGTTGAGGTTGTTGTTGAAATTGTTGGAGTTATTCAATGTTGAGGTTGTTGTTGTTGAATTTTTTGATGTTATTCATTGTTGAGGTTGTTGTTGAATTTATTGGTGTTATCAATGGTTTTTTTGAAATGTTTTGTATTTTTCAAAGTTGATTTGGCAGTTAAATTTGTTGGTGTTTTTCAAAGTTGAGTTTGTTTTTGTTGAATTTTTTGATGCTCTTCATTGTTGAGGTTGTTGTTGAATTAGTTGGCGATTTTCAATATAGAGGTTGTTGTTGAATTTATTGGTGTTATCAATGGTTTTTTTGAAATTTTTTGTATTATTCAAAGTTGAGGTTGCAGTTGAATTTGTTGGTGTTATTCATTGTTGAGGTTTTTGTTGAATTTGTTGGTGTTTTTGAATGTTGAGGTTGATGTTGAATTTTTTGATGTTTTTCATTGTTGAGGTTGTTGTTGAATTTGTTGGTGATTTTCAATGTTGACTTTGTTGTTGAATTTTTTTGGTGTTTTTCATTGTTGAGGTTGTTGTTGAAATTGTCGGAGTTTTTCAATGTTGAGGTTGTAGTTGAATTTTTTGGTGTTATCAATGCTTTTTTTTAAACTGAAATGTTATTTTCAAAGTTGAGGTTGCAGTTGAATTTGTTGGTGTTTTTCAATGTTGAGGTTGTTGAATTTGTTGGTGTTTTCAACGTTGAGGTTTTTGTTGAATTTGTTGGTTTTTTTAATTGTTGAGGTTGTTGTTCAATTTGTTTGTGTTATCAATGCTTTTTTTTAAACTTAATTGTAATTTTCAAAGTTGAGGTTGCAGTTGAATTTGCTGGTGTTTTACAATGTTGAAGTTGTTGAATTTGTTGAGTAAACCTCCCTCTACACTGTCCCCATTATACAATCCTAGGACAGGTGCAGCACTGGGTTAGATACATAGTAAGGCTCCCTCTAAACCGTACCCACCAAACACTCCCCGGACAGGTATACCACGAGGTTTAACATAGATTAAAGCTCCCTTTTGTTGCCAAACCTCCCCCCTTGAATCACATGCTTAAGTGGATTAAAGTATTTTTAATCCCATGATGAAGAAATTGCAAACAAAGAGAGAATATTCCATTGTGCAAAATTGGTGGAATTTAATTAATCTATTATGGAGAGAGAGAGCTAGCCAGCGTGGAATAGACGGGGAATACGAGCAGAAGATGACAGAAATAGAGAGAGTGAGGTGGCAACCCATTGGGCAATTGGTGCTGGAATGTAATTAATAAATGAGAGACAGTATGCGACCAAACCAATGTGCAAATAGAGGAGCAATATCATTAATAAATTACAGAGGGAAAGGGGAACCCAGTGCGAAAATAGAGGACCAATGTCATTCATAAATTACAGAGATAATGAGAAACCCAGTGTGCAAATAGAGGAGCAATGTCATTAATAAATTACAGTGAGAAATAAAAGCCCAGCGTGAAAGTAGTGGAGCAATGTCATTAATAAGTTACAGAGAGAAAGAAAACCCCAGTGTGCAAATAGTGGAGCAATGTCATTATTAAATTAAAGAGAGAAAGATAAACCCAGTGTGCAAATAGTGGAGCAATGTCATTATTAAATTAAAGAGAGAAAGATAAACCCAGTGTGCAAATCGTGGAGCAATGTCATTAATAAGTTACAGAGAGAAAGATAAACCCGGTGTGCAAATAGTGGAGCAATGTCATTATTAAATTAAAGAGAGAAAGATAAACCTAGTGTGCAAATTGTGGAGCAATGTCATTAATAAATTATTGGGAGAAAGGGAAACGCAGTGTGAAAATTGTTGAGCAATGTTATTAATAAATTAGAGAGAGAAATAGAAACCCAGTACGCAAATAGTGTAGCAATGTAATTAATATATTAGAGAAAGAGAAAACCAGTGTGAAATGAATGGAGGAAAGTTATTAATAAATTACAGAGAGAAATAGAAAACAAGTGTGAAAATAGTGGAGCAATGTCATAAATAAATTACAGAGAGAAATAGGAACCCAGTGTGGAAATAGTGGAGCAATGTTATTAATAAATTAGAGAGAGAAAGATAAATCCACTGTGAAAATAACGGAGGAATATAATTAATAAACTACAGAGCGAAGGAGAGCAACCCAGTGTGAAAATCGAGGAATGTAATTAATAAATTACATAGAGAAAGAGAGACCCAGTATTAAAATAGAGGAGAATGTAATTAATAAATTATAGAGAGAGAGAAAGAGAGAGAGGGAGAGAGAGAGAGAGAGAGCAGCCCAGTGTGAAAATAGATGTGAAATGTAATTAATGAATTAGAGAGAGAGAGAGAGAGAGGGAGAAAGAGAGAGAGAGAGCAACCCAGTGTGAAAATGGAGGTGGAATGTAATTTATAAATTAGAGAGAGAGAGAGGGAGAGAGAACAGCCCAGTGTGAACAGAGCGATGTAATTAATAAATTACAGAGAGGGAGAGCAACCCAGTGTGAAAATAGAGGAGGAATGCAATTTATAAATGAGAGAGAGAGAGACAGAGAGAGAGCAACCCAGTGTGAAAATGGAGGAATGTAATTAATTACTTACAGAGAGAGCGAGAGCAACCCAGTGTGAAAATGGAGGATGAATGTAATTAATAAATTATAGAAGGAGAGAGAGAAACCCACTGTGAAAATAGAGGAGGAATGCTATTTATAAATTAGAGAGAGAGAGAAACAGAGAGAGAGAGAGAGAGAGAGATAGAGAAACAGCAACCCACTGTGAAAATAGACGAATGCAATTCATAAATTATAGAGAGAGAGGGAAACCCAGTTTGCAAATAAAGGAGGTATGTAATTAATAAATTAGACAGAGAAAGAGAGCATTCCAGTGTGAAAATAGAGGAGGACTGTAATTTATAAATTAGAGAGAGAGGGAGAAAGAGAAAAAGAGAGAGGGAGACAGAGCAAACCACTGTGAAAATAGAGGGGAAAAAAATATAAATTACAGAGAGAAAGAGAGCAACGCAGTGTGAAAATAGAGGAATGTATCTAATAAATTACAGAGAGAAAAACCCAGTGTGAAAATAGATAAATGTAATTAATAAATTACAGAGAGAGAGAGAAACCCAGTGTGCTAATTAAGGAGGTATGTAATTAATAAATTAGAGACAGAGAGCGACGCATTGTGAAATTCAGGGTTCATGCCACGAAAAGATTTCAGAAATACATGGAGAAAGAGAGAGAGAAGGACTCAACGTACAAATGAACAACGATGTAATTAATAAATCAGATAGAGATTTGGACCAAACAAATGTGCAAATAGTGGAGCAATGACATTAATAAATTACAGACCGAAAGGGAGCAATACACTGTGAAAATAGAGGAGGAACGTAATTTACAAATTACAGAGAGGGAAACCACGTGTGAAAATAGAGGTGTTAAGTAATTAGTAAATTGGAATGAGAGAGAGAGCAACTCATTGTGTCAGTAGAGATGTGAGTTAATTAATAAATGAAAGAGAGAACCACGCAGTATGCAAATAGAAGTGCAATTAATTAATACATTAGAGAGAGAGAGCGAGAGACAGCAACACAGTGTGCGAATAGAGGAGGAATGTACTTATTGAATTGGAGAGTGTGAGACACTGGGCAAACCAACGTGCAAACATAGGAGGAATGTAATTAGTGAATTATAGAGGGAGTGAGGGAGCAACCCAGTGTGCAAGTAGAGGAGGAAAGCAATTAATAAATTAACGAGAGAGAAAGAGAGTAACCCACTGTGCAAATAGGATGAATGAGGATGAATCTAATTAATTAGACAGAGCAACCCAGGGTACACATAGAGGCAGAAAGCGATTAATTAATTAGAGTGAGAGAGGGCGACGCAGTATGCAAACAGAGGCATGTAATTAATAAATTAGACAGAGTGAGGGAGGGGAAGCAATTCAGTGTGCAAACAGAAGAGGGATGCAATTAATATATTGGAGTGAGGGAGAGCACCCAGTGTAAACAGAGGAGGAAAGATGTTAATAAAATAGAGAGAGAGAGAGAACAACCCAGTGTGCAAACAGAGGAGGAAAGAAATTAATAAATTGGAGAGGGAGAAAGCCATCTAGTCTGAAAAGGATGAGATATAATTAATGATTTTTAGACAGAGAGAACAACCTAGTGTGCCAATAGAGAAGCAATCAAATTAGTAAATTAGAGAGAGAGAGACCATCCCATTGTGCATTTGGAGAATGAATGCAATTAATAAATGAGAGAGAGAGTCCCAGTGCTCAAATGGAGGAATGCAATTTAAAAGTTCTAGAAAGGGTAACCCAGTGTGCAAAAAGGGGAGGAATGTTATTAATAAATTAGAGAGTTAGCAACCCAGTGTGAAAATAGAGGTGGATGCAATTAATGAATGAGAGAGAGAGCAACCCAGTGTGCAAATGGAAGAGGAATGTAATTAATAAATTTGAGAGATAGGGACCCACTGTGCAAATGGAAGAGGAATGCAATTGATAAAATTGAGAGAGAGAGAGAGTGCCAGTGTGCAATTAGAGGAGGAACATAATTAATAAATTTGAGAAATAGGAACACAGTGTGCAAATAGAGGAGGAATGCAATTGATAAAATAGTGAGAGAGAGAGCAAGCCAGTGTGCAATTAGAGGAGGAAGGTAATTAATAAATTTCAGAAATAGGAACACAGTGTGCAAATAGAGGAGGAATGCAATTGATAAAATTGTGAGAGAGAGAAAGAGAGAGCAAGCCAGTGTGCAAATAGAGGAGGAATGCAATTAACACATTAGAGAGTGAGAGAGGGAGCAACGCAGTATGCAAATAGAGGACAAATGCAATTAAATAAATGCAGAGGGAGAGAGAGAGCAAAGCATTGTTCAAATAGATAATGGATGCAATTCATAAATATTGAGATTGAGAGAAACCCAGTTTGCAAATAGAGGAGAAATCCAATTAATGCAACTGCATGGGTTTCAAAATAATTTTCTCTGGTCAGAGTGACAGTACTGAGGGAGTGCCGCACTGTCAGAGGGTCAGTACTGTGGGAAGCCGCACTGTCGGTAGGTCAGTTCTGAGCGAGCAGTGCACTGTCATACGGCCAATAGTGAGGGAGCACGGCACTGTCGGAGGGCCAATACTGATGGATCGCCACACTGTCGGATGTCCAGCACTGAGGGGGGGGGGGGGGGGGGGGGGGGGCGGTGGGGTGCACTGCTGGATGATCAGTGCTGAGTGATTGCAGCACTGTTGGAGGGCCAGTGCTGTGACAGCGAGTGTAACATGTAGGAATAACCCGCTGCCCAGGTATTAAGATCACTGAGTGGTCTGCTCCCGAGGGACATAAACTTAGTTTTGGTCCATTCAGGGTTAATGTCAGGAATCACTAGTTCACAGATAAGCCAGTGAAAAGCTGTTCTGACTGTCAAATGGGAATGGCAAGACGCACTGTGATGGGTTTGTGTTACATAAGGATATTAAAGTTTCTGGGTGTCAGCTGGGGCACTGTTGTAATAATACAGATGTGCTGTCAACCCCCTTAATAATCGAACAAGTCTAAGGGCGTGTAATACCTTCTCCTGTTCTCATATTTCAAACAGCTCTCTGTTCCCTTGCTCCTGTTTGCACATGTCCCTCGATGTGTGGTTTCTCAGAGATCTTATCTCCACCTCTGTTGGGAACAGTGGCTGTCAAACACAGTAAAATCCCAACTTTCCCAAAGGCTGGCATGATCTTGTTTCTGACACATGACGTGTAGCATTCAAATCTGGTCAGCACAGAGCCTCTCTCCATCATACAACCTCAGTATTGGCAATGGCCCCATAGTACGGGGTGGGGGCAGCTGAAAATCTACCCTGTACCCTGGAGTTAGCTGACTGAACCGGCCGTTGAAGAACATTAGAAGTAGGAGCAGGAGGAGCTTAATCTCACACTGTACATATACAAAGGGCTGTTTGTTTTCATAAACTTAGACTTGAATTAATTTAGCACTGAACAGATTACATACGGCAATTTGAATTAACCCTTCAAACTTACTTAGTTCGACAGAGACTGAAACATCAGGCAGAGTCTCAGACACTGCATAGGCGAATAATCCTGATGTTTATTGAACAGAAGCAAAATCAAACAACAATGCTCTTATCAAACAATTAAAGATTTATCAACCAACTTGCAGAATTATTTATAATTTATCAAGTAACTAATTAGAGGAGACAAAGGCAAAAGTATATTTATGAGCAAAACTGTCGGACTTACACTTGAAGTGTTAAGACGTCGACATTAATGACTGTGAGGAACTCGTTACGATCGGCCAAAATGGTGACAAAGTGTCCATCATTCTGCATCACGCTTTGAGTCTCTATACCTGAATGAGGAGGCAGGGAATGTAAGGAAAGGAAGCAAATCCTGCTCTCCGGATCCCACTACCTGTCGAAACGTCCTGCCCCGTGTGTCCGAAGCTCTGCAGCTGGGGAATCGGCCTGTTTATCCACATGAATACCCACGGCAGGAAGTGGCCAGCCCGAGCAGACATCATCCTCAATTCGAGGGACAGCCGAAGATGAGGACAATTTACTGTCCAACTTGGTGTTGTGAGCAAGCTCGGGCACAGAACACTCCGTCCCCTCATTGAGTTATTGAGGTAGATTGTAAATTTAGTGAGAATGGGGATTGACGAAGATTATTGGGGGCCAGGCCGTGGAGAAAGGGGGGGTTGGGAGTGAGATGGAAAATCAGTGCGTCATAATCCAGAGAGAGTGACTTCAAATTTCACCCTTCGGGTTTGAGAACTTGAATTTAAAAACAGGTTTTATACAAACAGCCTGGATCAGTAAAAGCCACTGACAGATTGTGAATGTTATAGAGATTTTCCAGTGAACATTGTCGCTCTAAAACAGTGCCCATTAAGGTTTCACATCACAACTTGCCAAGGCTCCTTGACAGCACCTTACAATCACATGAAACGAACAATTTAGAAGGACAAGGGCAGCAGCCACAAGGGAACGCCACCACCTGCAAGTCTCCCTCCAAGTCACACACCATCCTGAATTGGAACTCTGTCAGCCGTTCCCTGACTGTCGCTACAACAACATCCTGGAACTCCCTCCCTAACAGCGCTGTGGGTGTACCTACACCACATGGAATACAACGGTTCAAGAAGGCAGCTAACCACCATCCTCTCAATGGCAATTACTAAAGGGCAATAAAAGCTGGCCTAACCAGCGATGCTCACAAGCCAAGAAGGAATGAAAATATATGCCCAGACCATGAGACAATGTTGACTATAAAATGCTTAAACCTGGTGACAATTTCAATCCTCCCTATACCTTTCATGTTGGGTAACTGAAGGCAGGTTATGTTCCGGGAAAAAAATCTTCCAAATATCAGGTGAGATGTTTCCTTGTTATCTTTTCACAACTCCTTTCACAAAAACAACTTTAATTTGCATGATTGCTGCCACAATGTGCATCATTGACGAATGTTTCAGCCAATCAGCACAGCCAATGGTCACATGTGAATCTCTTGTGATGAGCGATGTTGGATGTGGTGTTGCAGAGACTGACACCACTCACTGCAGGTTGTACCGGAGAAGGAGGAGCGAGCAAATAGACTGACCCCCATTGCATCTCACACAGCAGTACCTCATTCGGGGTCTCTGGTAAGCAGTCACGTATGAAGAGACCTTGATAACAAGATCAGGGATTAGTCACTTGCTGGTATTGGCTTGGTGATGAGTGTGCTGCTTTTCCTGTACGCAGACCAGACTCAGCAAAAGAACAGGATTCGAATATTAGCAGGGTGTCTATAGAGGGGGGCTGGAGGAGGAGCTAGAGAAGAGAGCAGGAAGGTCATGAATAATAATGATTTAAATAATTCGTGGTTTTTGAGTTTAATAAGGAAAAGCGAAGGATTTGATTGAATGAATTGGTTTTTATTAAGGGCATGTAAGCAAGTGAACTTCACCTCTGGCTGCAGCGGCCCCAGTGAAAGGGTAAGGTAGAGTTCACCTCTTCGTGTTGAGGTCCTTGTGAGAGGTGGAGGAAGAGCTTGCTGTATCAGTTGGTGTTCCAGTGAGAGGGGGAGATAGGGGTTGCAATATATTTTGGTGTTATAGTGAGAGGGGGAGATAGGGCTTGCGCTATATGTTGGTGGTCCAGTGAGAGGGGGAAGGTAGGGCTTGCACCATATGTTGGTGTTATAGTGAGAGGGGGAGATAGGGCTTGCGCTATATGTTGGTGTTCCAGTGAGAGGGGGAGGTAGGGCTTGCACTATATGTTGGTGTTCCAGTGAGAGGGGGAGATAGCGCTTGCACTATATCTTGGTGTTCCAGTGAGAGGGGGAGATAGAGCTTGCACTATATGTTGGTGTTCCAGTGAGAGGGGGAGGTAGGGCTTGCACTATATGTTGGTGTTCCAGTGAGAGGGGGATGTAGGGCTTGCACTATATTTTGGTGTTCCAGTGAGAGGGGGAGACAGATCTTGCACTATATGTTGGTGTTCCAGTGAGAGGGGGAGGTAGGGCTTACACTATGTGTTGGTGTTCTAGTGAGAGGGGGAGACAGATCTTGCACTATATGTTGATGTTCCAGTGAGAGGGGGGAGGTAGGGCTTGCACTATATGTTGCTGTTCTAGTGAGAGGGGGAGGTAGGGCTTCCACTATATGTTGGTGTTCCAGTGAGAGGGGGAGGTAGAGCTAACCTACTATAAATCGATATTCTCACTAAAACACTGTCCCAAGTTTTAATTACATTTCCCTCAATTTGCCAATTCCATTCACTCTCCCTAATGTTAATTGTGCCTTTAACTTCACAGAATATCACTCAGTGAGATGTGGGCTCTGCTGTTGTTCCTCGGTTTCCTGAGTAAGTTATTTACATGGTTATGAATCTGCACCATGCATGTTTAAACCGGTTATGGAGAGAGAGTTCACTTATGATGTTGACGAGGGCGGTTTCACTGCTGTGCCTGAGGCACAAGAAATTGTTAGCAATATACATGGTAGAGAAAATTAGAAGATATTGTTCGATTCACGGAATGACAGCACTCTGTCTAATGGGCTTGAATATTGTCTCATGTGAGCTCATACAGTCTGGGCCCAAAAAAGGATAAACCCGGGGTCTTATTATTTGCTGAACATCCAGATGTGTTGGAGGTCCATAGCGACTTGGGGACACTTTACACAGATTATGACATTCCTTTAACAGGTTCACAAAATAATGCAAAAGCCTAATGGGATGCTGACCTTTATATATGTAATAGTGGAGAAGTTTGTAGACGTCTTGTGTCAGATTGATAAAGCCCTGGTCAGGCCACACATGGAGTAACTGTGAGCAGTCCTTTGCACCACACCTCAGCATGGATTGATTGTCCTCGGAGGGAGTGACGTGTAGATTTACTAGAACTAAACCTGGATACCAGGAGTTAAATTATTAGGAGATTTTAAACAAACTGAAGTTGTTGTCCCGTTTCAGAAGGGGGGATGATTTGATCAAAATTCTCCAGCTATTCAGGGGAAGGGGGATAGAATCTCTTTCCGTGACTTTGGATGTGGAGGATGAGGGGGCGTGATCTAAAAAATAGATTCAGAGATTGGTGAGTGAAATTAGCAAAGACTTCTATATAAAACATTTGTAGAAGTTTGAATTATTCTTCTGTAAAAAGCAATGGATGGTTAACTTGAAAATCTGAGACCGGTACATTTTAATTATCCAAAGATCTGAAAGGATACGTGGCAAATGCTGGCGGATTGGGTTACATCACAGATCAGCCATAGTCTCACTGACTGCTGGAATAAACTCCTGGGGCTGAATGGACGCCTCCTCTTCCTGTATTCTCAAAACTGACTGGAGAGGTTCAAACATGAAGTGTATTTTAAACTTCTCACATCCCGGTTTCTCATACTCATAATCACAAATCTGTTTTAAAATATACCACATGTCTGATTCCTGCTACATGTGTAACCTGTACAGCCTGATCTCCAAATTATCATCAGTAACATCTCTGAAAATCCTGATTAAGGTGCTGCAAATATAATTCACAATGGAGATCCCAGAACGGAGAGATTTTAATGGACCTGAAAATGCTGAACTGACTGGAGCCTGTTTCTCTTGTTAAGGTTGAGACTGAGGGGCAATCCGATGGCGATTTTTCATATTGTGACTGTTCCTGGTGTGTTAGACGTAGAGAGGGAGGGAGGGACAACAATTAGGGCTCAGAAATCTCAGACAGTCACCAGAAAAGCCAAATGGGATTTCAGGAGGGATCTCTTCACCCGGTTAATGGTGAGAATGCATAACATGATACCAGGAAGCGGATGGGAAGAGTAACAGAGATGGGTTTGAGGGGATGCTGGTTACAAAGAGGAAGGAGAAATGAATAGGAAGATATGTCAATGGGCTAAGTTGAAGAGAGGCTGGGTGGAGGCTCGTCTGTAGCATAAGGAACGACATAGAGTAAATGAGCTGAATGGTCTGTTTCTCTGCTGTAAATCCGACATTATTCAATGTTTTAATCATTTGATTTGCTCCTTAATATTGTTTATTCTACCCCAGCGTTTTCTATCCTTCATGTCCTCTTGAATCGCAGAATTGTAGCAGTGGAGGAGGAGGCCATTCGGCCCATTGTGTCAGCACTGGCTCTCCCAATGAGCAGTTGAACTAGTGCCACTCAACCCCTCACCCCCTCTCCCTGTAACCCCGCACATTCTTCCTTTTCAGATAACAGTCTGATTCTCTCTCGATCACCTCGATTGAACCTGCCTCCCCTACATCCTCAGGCAGCGGATCCCTGACCGTCACCACTTGCTGTGTGAGAAAGTTTCTCCTCGTGTCTCCATCGCTTCTTTTCCCAATCCTTATATCTGTGTCTCTCTCATTCTCACTTCTTCCCCCTGTGGGAACAGTTTCTCCCGATTGACTCGGCCCAGATCCCTCTCGATTTTGACCCATCAAGATTTTGAACACCTCAATCATATCTCCTCTCAACCTTCTCACCCACAAGGTAAACAGTCCCAACTGCTCCAATGAATCCACGGAACTGAAGTTTCACATCCCTGGAACATTCGCGTGGATCTTTTCCGCGCCCTCTCCAATTCATTCACAACCTTCACATGCACATTCTCCCCACTCTCTGTCACAACATTCAAACTCTCCCCCTCTCTCTGTCACAAACACTCACACACTACCCTACTTACTGTCACACATACTCACACATTACCACGCTCCCTGAGACATAAATACACCCTCTCCCACTCTCCCTGCCACACACACTCACACACCACCCAACCCACTGAGACACACATTCACACTCTCTCCCTCTCTCTGTCACACACACTCACACTCTCCCCCTCTCTCTGTCACACACACTCACACTCTCTCCCTCTCTCTGTCACACACACTCACACTCTCCCCCTCTCTCTGTCACACACACTCACACTCTCCCCCTCTCCCTGTCACAAACACTCACACTCTCCCCCTCTCTCTGTCACACACAGTCATACTCTCCCCCTCTCTCTGTCACAAACACTCACACTCTCCCCCTCTCTCTGTCAGACAGACTCACACTCTCACCCTCTCTCTGTCAGACACACTCACACTCTCCCCCTCTCTCCGTCACACACACTCACACTCACCCCCTCTCTCTGTCACACACACTCACACTCTCCCCCTCTCTCTCTCACAAATACTCACACTCTCCCCCTCTCCCTGTCACAAACACTCAAACTCTCCCCCTCTCTCTGTCACAAATACTCACACTCTTCCCCTCTCCCTGTCACAAACACTCACACTCTCCCCCTCTCTGTGTCACGCACACTCACACTCTCCCCTCTCTCTGTCACACACACACATACTCACACTCTCTCCCGCTCTCTGTCACGCACACTCACACTCACGCCCGCTCTCTGTGACAAGCACACACATTCTTTCCCTCTATCTTTCACACACACTCACACTCTCCCCTTCTCTCTTTCATACACACTCACGCTCCCGCCCCCTCTCTGTGAAAAACAATCCCACTCTCCCTCTCTCTGTCATACAAACTAACACTCCCCCGCCTCTCTGTCACACAAACTCACACTCTTCCCCCCTCTCTCACAGACTCACACTCTCCCCCTCGCTCTGTCACACACACTCACACTCAGTCCCTCACTTTGTCTCACACATTCACATTCTCTCCCTCTCTCGATGACAAGCACTCACAGTCTCTCCCTCTGTCATAAATATTCATACTCTCTCCTTCTCTCTGTTACACGCACTCCGATTCTATCTCTCTCTCTGTGATAAGCACTCACACTATCTCCCTCTGTCATAAACATTCACACTCTCTCCCTATCGCTCTCAAACAGACTCAAACCCACTCCCTCTCTGTGACAAGAACTCACAGTCTCTCCCTCTGTCACAAACATTCACACTCTCTCCCTCTCTCTGTCACACATGCTCAGACTATTCCCCTCTCTCTGACACACACACTCACAGTCTCTCCCTCTGACACGCACATTCACAATCTCCCTCTCTCTGTCATACACACTCAGACTCTCTCCATCTCTCTGTGACAAGCATTCACAGTCTCTATCTCTGGCACACGCATTCACACTCTCTCCCTCTCTCTGTCACAACTCCAATATTTGCCGATTTTCTACTTCTCAATTCTCTCTTTACACTAATCCGTCCCTTAAAAACTCTCATACATCCCAGCTGGACCAGGTAAATGGACAACCTGAGTGGGGTGCAAGAAGAATTGGATTGAAAGGGTTAACAAAACATGTTTGTTCAGTGGCTGGGAGTAATGTCAGTTTCCATGGACCCTTCCAGAAACTGTTAAGAAGGGAGCCTCCTCAATGTGTTAGCTCATCGTGTCAGCGGAATCTTCAGCGCTTACTAACAGGGACCAGCAGATCCAAGAGAGAGGGAGACTATATCATTGGGACAGTGAAAGCTGGTGGTTTTGCGGTTGTGACAGAGGGGGAATAGGGCCCGTCGCTCTGGTGTCAGTGAGAGGCAGGGCCTGTCGCAGTGGATGCAGAGCGGGGTATTCCCCCTGACTCTGGTGGCAGAGGGGGGAGCGGAGCCTTTGACTCTGGTAACAGAGTGGGGAGGATCCTCTCACTATGGGGACAGAGCCAAACTAGTGTCTGTGTTCATGGTCACTGGACGGGCCACCGCCGAATCCCAATCCTGGTTTGAGCTTTTTCCCTCTAGTGCCCTTAAAAATTGGAGCCTCGATGTGGAGGGGGGAGACTGGCGGGGTTAAATGCCACCGCCTTCCTGCAGGGAAATAAGAACAGGATGAGGTAAAACAGACCAGGTAGATTAGGGCGAGCTTGTTCCTACTACAGATTCACTGGGGCAGATTAAGATACACCAGGAAGATGGAGGGATGGGGTGTGTGAGCACTGTAGGTTCATATAAAAATAAATCCAACAAAAATAATCTGTATGTTGCTTGTGCTTTCAAAGTATGTTTTGTTTGGAAAAGAATCAGTGTGAGAAATGTTGATTTTTTTTTAAACATATGGACATTTTTAACAAGATGCTATGTGTAGGGTTAAGCATTGATAATGTAATGCAAAGCAATTACAGAATCGAGCAAAGTTTACCTACTCCCATTCTGAATGAGATTAGAGCCTGATAACTGTACCAAATGTGCACTTGGCTGTCTGAAATAATCCCCAACTCGCATCTCCAGCCAATATCCCCAATGGGGAATGAGGAGGGAGTTCATGTACAGGGTCAAGTGGTAAAAGAGCGAATGCACCACCCTGCTGCAAACTTCAATCCCTTACAATATTGTTCAATATTCACAGTTATTCAATCTGTTTCCAGATGCAGCCATGCAGTTAATGAACTTCTCTGAGACGGGCAGAGAGTAGCGCGTGTAGTGGCGGTGAACTGCCAGTAGAGGGTGGGGTTGTATCACTTTAATCTCAAGACAGTGAAACGGGTTTGAGAAGAGTCTTTGACCCTGGGAGCTGGGAATGTGGAACCAACTAACCACTCACACTCCCATCCTGCCTGATGCTGAGCCTCACCACTCAGTGAGCAACCCTTATAGAGAAAGAGAGGCGGAAATGTTTCAGATGAAGCAGCCATTCAATTAAAAAATGAACTTCTTAAAACGTTCTGTTGAAGCGTTCAGGAATTTATTGAGCACAAAATTCATGTAATAACATTTACACACAACATTTTAAAACAATCTGATGTCCCATCAGAGCGGATTATCAGAGAATCAAGCGTTTTTCAGTTGTAAGCTCAGTATTCAACCACTCTAACCCTTGCAATTGGAATGCTCCTTGCATTCTGCCACTTTATTGACGCCTTTCTAACGGAGAGATTTCCTTGTCTGATTGTCCATCAATGGAAGCCCTGCTTGCTGATCTGTGCAGTTTGAAAGGATTATCCTGCAGGATCAATGCATCATTTCACAACATTTCTATTGATGCTCGTCAATCAAAATGGAAAGAAAATCTCACTTTTCACTTTCTCAAGAATAAAATTCCGTGTAAGGAAAATGTTATTCAATCCACCTCTTATCAGGAACTTCAGTTAATTCAGCTGCTCCCCTTACATTTACTTTCTATCACACCAACATCAATATATGTTTATAAAGCAGATCTAAAACAGCTATTGGCACACGACATTACTCATATCCAATAAAATCCTGATTTGTGAGTCTATTTTTGACTCTGCAAAGCCCCGCACCCAATTATCAACCCATTCTGCAGAAACATTGATTAAAAACATGATATCTTCCCAGAGGCTGACCTTCAAAAAGTGCCCGTTCTCAGTGTTGACAGATCCATGAAGCTTTAGGACCTGTACACAGTGGGAGATCTTTAACAGAACACCTTCATTAAACAGGAGATCACTTCATCCCTGGAACAGGCCGGAGCTGGAAGGGTCAGTCTGGATTCAGCCTGACCAGCGATCAAAAATTTAAAAGAGGGACATCATTTTCTATTTAACAAAGCAAAGGCTGTAAACTGCACCCCCCTCTCTTGCAGTGTGGAGAGGAATCAATAGCGGTATCAGAATCACACATGTCTAGCTGTAGATGATCACTTTGCTGACAGGTTCATCGTATTAAAGAAGCTGAAGTTAAAGCAGAGCCGTCATCGAGCGAGTTTGTAAAACACACGGAGATGGGATCACGGCTGATCAGTGACAATCTCCACCTGATTCACGGTTCCGGAGGATCCACACCTGAGCACTGAATGTCTTCCCGCTTCAAGTCCTTTAGACATTGATTCTTCTCGAACTGCCGTAAACAGAAGAAATGATGGATGAATGTCACAAGCAAGGGAGGGATTGGGCAGGATGTCTGGGTGTGTGAGAGACGGGTTGATCATGAGAATTATCTCCTTTTACTATTCATTCGTGGGATGTGGGCTTCCAGGTGGTTGTGTTCCCATTATCTGCTGCCCTTGTCCTTCTATTTGGTTGTGGTCGTGGGTTTGGTAGGTGCTGTCGAAGGAGCCTTGGTCAGTTGCTGCAGTACATCTTGTAGATGGTACACACTGCTGCTACTGTGTGTCTAAGAAGCCTTGGTAAATTCCAACAGTACATCTTGTAAATGGTACACACATTACTGCTACTGTGTGTCTCAGGAGCCTTGGTGATTTGCTGCATTGCATCTTGTAGATGGTACACATTGCTGCTACTGTGTGTCTAAGAAGCCTTGGTAAATTCCAGCAGTGCATTTTGTAAATGGTACACTCACTATTGACAGTGTGTGTCAAAGGAGCGTTGGTGAGTTGCTGCAGTGCATCTTGTAGATAGTACACACATTACTGCCACTCTGTGTCTAAGGAGCCTTGGTGAGTTGCTGCAGTGCATCTTGTAGATAGTACACACATTACTGCTACTATGTGTCTCAGGAGCCTTGGTGAGTTGCTGCAGTGCATCTTGTAGTTGTTACACACTGCTGCTACTGTGTGCCTAACGAGCCTTGGTGAATTCCTGCAGTGCATTTTGTAAATGGTACACTCTGCTGCTAATTTGTGTGTCTAAGGAGCCTTCCTGAATTGATGCAGTGCATCTTATAGATGGTACACACACAGCTGCTACTGTGCGTCAGAGGTGGAGGAAGTGATTATTTGTGGATTTGGTGCTATTCAAGCGGAGCTGCTTTGTCCTGGACGGTGTCGAGCTTCTTGAGTGTTGCAGGAGCTGCTCTCATCCAGGCGAGTGGAGAGTATTCCATCACACTCCTGACTTGTGCCTTGTCGATTGTGGACAGGCTTTGGGAAGTCAGGAGGAGAGTTACTCGCTGCAGGATTCCCAGCCTCTGACCTGCTCTTACAGCCACAGTATTTAAATGACGAGTCCAGTTCAGTTTCTGATCAATGGTCAGTAGAATAACCAGAGGGGAAATTGGAACAGCAATCTGAGGGGGGAACTCCTGATCAGTGAACACAGACTGTGAAAGGAGGACCTGGTGTCTCTCATGTTTGTCCTGAGTGCAGTGCAGTCTCTCACCCGATCCATAATGATATCCTTCGCTCTCTCTTCATTGAGCCCTCTCGCTGAAGTGACCTTCACACGAATCGTCTTGTAGTTAGTATCTAAAAACAACAGTCACAAATCAACAGGATAAACACACCCAAAATTTTACATAAGGCACAGTTTGTATTCGGAACTATCACTTCCGTTTAATTTCTGTTTCCTCTAATCCAGCTTATCATTCCCTTTATCCGGTCTCCCTCTCTCCATATCTCTCTTCATCTCATTCCACCTTATATCAATTCTACCCTTCCCGTCTTATCATTTTCTATCCTTTCTCTTCACTGCCAGCCCCTTGTTACCTCTCCTCATGTCATTTTCATCCCTTGTTTACGTCTGGCCAGAGAGAAAGAGAAATAGAGAGAGAAAGAGAAATAGCGGGAGAGACAGATAGAAATACAAGAGGGTAGATGGAGAGAGAGTCAGAAAGAGAGAGAAGGAGAGACGGGGGAGAGACAGAGAGAGAGATGGAGAAACGGAGAGATAGAGAATGAATGTGGCGAGGAAGAGAGACGGGAGAAAGAGGCAAAGAGAGAGACAGAGAGGGTGAGAGGAAGAGAGACAGGAACAGAGAGCTAGAGAGAGACAGAGAAGGAGAGAGAGACAGAGAGGGAGAGAGTAACAGAGAAAGAAAGAGAGAGATATAGTGAGAGACACGCAGAAGGAGTGAGACAGGCAGAGCGGGAGAGACAGAGAGAAAAAACAGAGAGAGAGGAGGGCGTGGTGAACAGAGACAAGAGACAGAGCGAAAAATCACAAAGGAAGCCAGTAAAGTGAGGTAAAGAAATAGAGGGAGGCAGTCAGAGGCATATTGAGACAAAGGAGACCACTCGAGAAATGGAGAAACGAGGGTCGTCACTGAGACATAAAGAGATGGGGCAACAGAGATCGAGGGGGGTAGTGGCAGATAGGCAGAGTACATAAATATTATACATTTATCGACATAAAAATCAGTGAAGGTGATAAAGAGAGACGGAGGGTGACACAGAGAGAGAGAGAGAGTGACAGAGAGAGAGACATAGGGAAAGAGAAAGAGAGAGAGAGACAGAGGGACAGAGAAAGAGAGAGAGAGACAGAGAGAGAGACAGAGGGACAGAGAGAGAGAGAGAGAGAGAGACAGAGGGACAGAGAAAGAGAGAGAGAGAGTGACAGAGAGATAGAGACAGAGGGACAGAGAAAGAGAGAGAGATAGAGAGAGAGAGAGAGAGAGATAGATGAAGAGACATGTGACACAGAGGCAGAAAATTTACAGAGAAGCTCAGGAAATATTTAGAAAGTTGCAGCCCATGTTTCCAATGATTTCACTCGAAGCGAATCTAGGGTTTTGTTTTGTTTTAATTTGTTGTGTGTCTGTATCGCGGGCAAGGCCAGCATTTACTGTCCATCCATAACTGACCATGTGAAGGTGGTGGGCAGGAACCTTCTTGAAGCGCTGCAGCCCGTCTGGTCTCCCTTCTCTGCAGCGGCTGGATACAACTGAGTGTCTGCCTGGGTCATTCCAGAGGACAGTGAGGGGTCAGTCACATTGCTGTGGATCTGGAGTCACATACAGACCAGAGCAGTGAAGGGCGGCAGATTTCCATCCCTAAAGGCTCATTCCGAAAGTCCAGGTGTTTGACAGAGATTCGGAATGATTGACCACTGCCAGGAATGGCTTCCCGCGATTAATTTTAATACAGAGATAGGCAGACTTTTAGTGTCTCAAGGAATCAAGGGATATCGGGAGCGAGCAGGAAAGTGCAGTTGGATCCCAAGATCAGCCATGATCGTATTGAATGGGGGAGCAGGCTCGAGGGGCTGAATGGTCTTCTCTTGATCATATTCGTTCTGCTCTTCTGTTCTGCACATCCTCACTTACTGGTTAACCTGATATCACTGCTTCACCACAGCGAATCAGTCAGTACCATTAATAACCAAGGGATTTGACAGAAATCCTCTCAGCTGCAGAATCATCCACATTTCAACTGAGAAATAAACTGACCGGGCCCAAGCTCTTCAAATTCTGGGAGAAAGCAGCCAGACAATAGCTTCAGCATGGGGCGGGGAATAGGAGGGAGAGAACAAGTGACAAACAGCTGGGGTGAGGGAGGACAGGGCTGAATCAAGAGTGAGAGGGAAAAGTTATCACTGGGATATTGGAGGAAGAGAGAAAAGGAGCCGGATTAGGCAAACTATCCGCACTCACTGAATTCCAATTTACTGACAGACAGCGTCACCCTCCTCTTGGTCACTAAACCCCACTTCCCTCAGCCACTGCGTCCCGCTCCCCTTGGTCATTAAACCCCACTTCTCTCAGTCACTGCATCCCGCTCCCCTTGGTCACTAAACCCCACTTCCCTCAGTCACTGCATCCCGCTTCCTTTGGTCACTAAGCCCCACTTCCCTCAGTCACTGCATCCCGCTCCCCTTGACAACTAAACCCCTCTTCCCTCAGTCACTGCATCCCGCTCCCCTTGACAACTAAACCCCTCTTCCCTCAGTCACTGCATCCCGCTCCCCTTGACAACTAAACCCCACTTCTCTCAGTCACTGCATCCCGCTCCCCTTGGTCACTAAACCCCACTTTCCTCAGTCACTGCATCCCGCTCCCCTTGGTCACTAAACCCCACTTCCCTCAGTCACTGCATCCCGCTTCCTTTGGTCACTAAGCCCCACTTCCCTCAGTCACTGCATCCCGCTCCCCTTGACAACTAAACCCCTCTTCCCTCAGTCACTGCATCCCGCTCCCCTTGACAACTAAACCCCACTTCTCTCAGTCACTGCGTCCCGCTCCCCTTGGTCACTGAACTCAACTTCCCTCAGTCACTGCATCCCGCTCCCCTTGTACACTAAACCCCTCTTCCCTCAGTCACTGCATCCCGCTCCCCTTGGTCACTAAACACCACTTCCCTCAGTCACTGCATCCCGCTCCTCTTGGTCACTAAACCCCACTTCCCGCAGTGACTGCATCCCGCTCCCCTTGGTCACTAAACCCCACTTCCCGCAGTGACTGCATGCCGCTCCCCTTGGTCACTAAACCCCACTTCCCTCAGTTACTGCATCCCACTCCCCTTGGTCACTAAACCCCACTGCCGTCAGACACTGCATCCCGCTCCACTTGGTCACTAAGCACCACTTCCCTCAGTCACTGCATCCCCCTCCCCTTGGTCACTAAACCCCACTTCCCTCAGTCACTGCATCCCGCTCCCGTTGGTCACTAAACCCCACTTCCCTCAGTCGCTGCATCCCGCTGCCCTTGGTCACTAAACCCAACTTCCCTCAGTCACTGCATCCCGCTCCCCTTGGTCACTAAACCCCACTTCCCTCAGTCACTGCATCCTGCTCCCCTTGGTCAATAAACCCCACTTCCCTCAGTCACTGCATCCCGCTCCCCTTGACCACTAAACCCCACTTCTCTCAGTCACTGCGTCCCGCTCCCCTTGGTCACTGAACTCAACTTCCCTCAGTCACTGCATCCCGCTCCCCTTGTTCACTATACCCCTCGTCCCTCAGTCACAGCATCCCGCTCCCCTTGGTCACTAAACCCCACTTCCCTCAGTCACTGCATCCCGCTCCCCTTGGTCACTAAACCCCTCTTCCCTCAGTAACTGCATCCCACTCCCCTTGGTCACTAAACCTCACTCCCCTCAGTCACTGCATCCTGCTCAACTTGGTCACTAAACCCCAGTTCCCTCAGTCACTGAATCCCGCTCCCCTTGGTCACTAAACCCCACTTCCCGCAGTGACTGCATCCCGCTCCCCTTGGATACTAAACCCCACTTCCCTCAGTCACTGCATCCCGCTCCCCTTGGTCACTAAACCCCACTTCCCTCAGTCACTGCATCCCGCTCCCCTTGTTCACTAAACACCACTTCCCTCAGTCACTGCATCCCTCTCCCCTTGGTCTCTAAACCCCACTTCCCTCAGTCACTGCATCCCGCTCCCCTTGGTCACTAAACCCCACTTCCCACAGTTACTGCATCCCGCTCCCCTTGGTCACTTACCCCCACTTCCCTCAGTAACTGCAACCCACTCCCCTTGGTCACTAAACCTCAGTCCCATCAGTCACTGCCTCCTGCTCCCCTTGGTCACTAAACCCCACTTCCCTCAGTCAGTGCATCCCGCTCCCCTTGTTCACTAAACACCACTTCCCTCAGTCGCTGCATCCCTCTCCCCTTGATCATAATCCCACTTCTCTTTTCACTGCATCCCACTCCCATTGCTCGCTAAACCCCACTTCCCTCAGTCGCTGCATTCCACTCCCCTGGGTCACTAAAGTCCACTTCCCTCAGTCACTGCATCCCGCTCCCCTCAGTCACTACACGCCACTCATCTCACTCACTACATCCCAATCCCCTCAGTCATTGCAAACCACTTCGGTCAGTCCTACATCCCACTGCCCTCAATTCCACATCCTACTCCTCTCAGGCACTGAATCTTACTTACCTCAACTCATTCCCCTCAGCCACAATATCCCATTTCTCCCACTCGCTACATCCCACTCCCCTCAGTCAGTACACCCCACACCCTTCAGTGCCAGTTTACTACATCCTACTTTCCCACTCACTACATCCCACGCCCCTCAGTAACTACACCCCGCAGCCTTCAGTACCAATTTACAGAGATCATGCTATTTGAATACTTTTTTTGGAATATCTCCTCCAAACTGATAACTGATATTTCAAATTCATTTGGGCTAGCTGTTTCAGGGAGATTGCATTTTCGACTCGAGTGTTCCTTAGATTCCAGAGTTGGTGTTCTCCCTGTATCTAAAATGAAGCCAGGAGACATGGGATATTGAACTGCAAACATCACCTAAAGAGAGCATTAAATTGGTAGGAAAGTTTTGGCAATGATTCATCTTCATCTGCTATACAATTCAACTGAAAAATGTCACTCTGCTCTGTCACTCCTGGCTGTACATCAGTCACCAACCCCCAAAACCGTCAGTCACTACATCCCACTCCCCTCAGTCACTACATCCCAATTCCCCCAGTCACTACATCCCACTCCTCTCAGTCACTCCATCCCACTCCCCTCAGTCAATAGATCCCAATACCCTCATTCACTACATCACTCTCATCTCAGTCACTATATCCCAGTCCACTCATTCAGTCAGTACATCCCACTCCCCTCAGTCACTACATCCCACTCCCCTCACTCACTGCATCCCACTCCCCATAGTCACTGCATCCCACTCCCCTCAGTCACTGCATCCCACTCCCCACAGTCTTTGCATCCCACTCCCCTCAGTCACTCCATCCCAGTCCCCTCAGTCACTGCATCCCACTCCCCTCAGTCACTGCATCCCACTCACCACAGTCACTGCATCCCACTCCCCTCAGTCACTGCATCCCACTCCCCACAGTCAATGCATCGCACTCCACTCAGTTACTGCATCCCACTCCCCTCAGTCAATGCATCCCACTCCCCTCAGTCAATGCATCCCACTCCCCTCAGTCACTGCATCCCACTCCCCCCAGTCACTGCACCCCACTCCGCTCAGTCACTGTGTCCCAACTCCTCCATCACTGCATCACACTCACCTCAGTCACTCAATCACACTCCCCTCACTTACTGCATCAAATTACCCTCAGGCACTGCATCCCACTCTCCTCAGTCATTGCATCGCTTTCCGCTTAGTCAATGGACCCCTCTCTATTCACTCACTAAATCCCACTCCCCTCAGTCAGTGCATCATGCTCACCTCAGTCACTACATCCCACTTCCCTCAGTTACTATATCCCAATACCCTCAGTCACTACTTCACTCTCTTCTCAGTCTCTGCATTCCACTCTCCTCAGTCACTACATCCCAATACCCTCATTCACTATATCCTACTCCACTCAGTCACTGCATCCAACTCCCCTCAGTCACTGCATCCCACTCCCCTCAGTCACTGAATCCCACTCCACTCATTCATTAGGACCAATTCCCCTCAGTCAGTACATACCACTTCCCTCAGTCACTGTATCCCACTTCCCTCAGTCACTGCACCCCTCCCTTCAGTCACTACACTAGACTAAACTCAGTCACTGCATCACAATCCTCTCAATGCCTCCCTCCCACTCCCCACAGTGACTGCATCCCACACCCCTCACTCTCTACTTCCCAGCCCCCTCAGTGACTGCATCCCAAACCCCTCAGTCACTGCATCCCACACCCCTCAGTCACTACTTCCCAACCCCCTCAGTCACTACATCCCAACCCCCTCAGTCACTGCATCCCACACCCCTCAGTCACTACTTCCCAACCACCTCAGTCACTACTTCCCAACCCACTCAGTCACTGCATCCCATTCCCCTTAGACACTGCATCCCACTCCCCTCAGTGAAAACATCCCACTCCCCTCAGTCACTACATCCCACTCCGCTCAGACCTTGCATCACACTCCCCTTAGACACTACATCCCTCTCCCCTCAGACACTGCATCACACTCCCCTCAGTCACTACATCGCTCTCCCCTCAGACCTTGCATCACTCTCCCCTTAGACACTACATCCCTCTCCCCTCAGACCTTGCATCACACTCCCCTTAGACACTACATCCCTCTCCCCTCAGACACTGCATTACACTTCCCTCAGTCACTACATCCCTCTCCCCTCAGACACTGCATCACACTCCCATCAGTCACTGGATCCCGCTCCCCTCAATCACTGCATCCTACACCCCTCAGTCACTGCATCCCGCTCCCCTCTGTCACTGCATCACACTCCCACACGCCACTACATTCCTCTCCCACCGTGCACTACATCCCTCTTCCCTTAGACACTGCATCACACTCGCCTCACATACCGCATCCCACTGCCCTCAGATATTACTTCTCACTTCGGTAATTACATCCCACTCCGCTCTGCCACTGCATCCTACTCCTCTCAGACTCTCCATCCATCTCCACTGAGTCGCTAAATCCCAGTTCCCTCAGCCACTGCATTATTCTGCTCTCAGCCAATGCATTGCACTCCCCAGGAGACTAAATTCGGCTCCCCTCAGCCAGTTCATCCGACTCCCATCAATCACGGCAAAGGACTCCCCTCAGGCTGTAAATCCCAGTCACCAGTCATATCTTCCAGCTCCACTTAGTCACATCATCCCAATCCCCTCCATCAGTTCATTCACTCCCTTCAGTCACTATCTCTCACTCCCCTCAATCACAACATCCCACTCCCCTCAGTCACAACATCCCACTCCCCTCAGTCACTACATCCCACTCCCCTCAGTCACTACATCCAACTCCCCTCAGTTGTTGCATCCCACTCCCCCCAGTCACCACATTCTAGTTTAACGAAACAATACATATCATTGTCCTCTGGCAGAATTGCACATTCCCTCATTAAGCGGCCGAAGGATGCCTTTGAATGAATCCTCCTGGAGTCAATGAAAGTGAAGAATCTGTTTCGCAGCAACCCCAACCTGCAGATACCTGAGCTTGAAGACTTCACTAAAATAGTGGGTGAAATATCAACGGATTCTTTCGTCGATTTTTCCTCGGGTTCCTGAGTTGGAGAAGTCTCTGAATCTGTAATAAAGGACGCGGGAGATGAGGGAGCAAGGAGTGGAGATAAGTGGAGATTTCATTCGTTTGACATGAAGCTTCAGTGAACGTCACACGTTTTAGTAAATAAAGATAGTTTAAGTCGTTTATATTGGTTCTTGTAGGTTCTGCTAGCTTTCCAGAGAAACAGAAGCCACTGAAAAGGGACAGGTTGCTGGTCTCAAGAGAAAACTTGTTGTCAGTAGCTGCCAGAGAGTCTGGTGCAATGGGGACAGATAACCAGACCCCACTTGAAGACAAGAGCACGAGATTTAGGGGAATAGAACAGGAGAAAGTCTCAAGCAGGTCCTGTTAATGAAGTTAAGAGTTAGGGGAAGAGAAAATGCAACATGCTTCAGATTTAAAGAGTCAAAAGCAGCAAAAAGCAGATTGGAAGTGAAAGCAGGTTGCAAGAGGCAAGAAGGTAAAATAAAGAAATTAAAAAATAAAAGCTAAGATTACAGCCTTCCGTCACTAAATTCCACGCCAAACCGTCACTACATCCCATTCCCCTAACTCACTATATCCCAACCACTCAGTCGCTAAATCCCTTTCAGACAGTCTTTACATCCCACAACCTTCAGTCAACCTTGATCACTGAAACCAATTCCCCTCAGTTACTACTCCCCATTCCTCTCAGCCGCAGCATTCCATTCCTCCACTCACTACATCCCTTTCCCCTCAGTCAGTACATCCCTCACCCTTGAGCATCTGATTTCAGCGATCATATTGTGTGAAGGTTTTCTGTACAATATCCCCTCCAGCCTGATACCTGTTATTTCAGATGCTGTTGGTCTAGACGATGGAGGGACAGTGGATTCTTCAGTCGAGTGTTCCTCAGGTTCTGGAGTTGGTGCCATCCCTGGATCTGCAATGAAGTAAGGGGACATGGGAGATTACAGAGTGTGGATCACTTCCAGAGAGCATTCACTTGGTAGGAAAGTTTAGCAAATGATTCACTTCATCTTTTATATAGTCTGAACACCACCAAATTCATTCTGCTTTGACACTCATGACTGTACAAAATTCCCAGTCAGATCAGTCACTAAATCCCATTCCCCTCATTCACTACATTTCACTGCCCTCAGTAACTACCTCCCACCTCCTCACTCAATATATCCCACACCCCTCACTCACTATATCCCAATCCCCTCAGTCACAACATCCCACTCCCCTCAGTAACTACATCCCACCCCCTCACTCACTATATCCCACTGCCCTCGCTCACTATATCCCAAGCCCCTCAGTCACAACATCCCACTCACCTCATTCACAACACTCACCCCCTCAAATCCTTTCCCCACCAGCCGCGATGTCCCAATACCCTCTGTCGCTACATCAAACTGAGGGCAGGTGGTTGCTGTTTGCGGGGGGTAGCCCGGTAATGGGGAGGACTGTCGTGTGCCCGGGGTGGCGCGGGGGTGGGGGCGGTGCTGTCAGGAACTGGGGTTTGGGGAGAGTAGTTGGGGTTTGGGGAGGTGATCCAGAAGTCAGTTGTGCATCAGAGTTACAACCGGGGTTATTTGGGGGAGAGGATGGTTGGGGGGCGGGGTGGGGGTTTGTGGTGGGAGGGGGAGGTGGGGTGGTGAGGGGGAGG
Source organism: Cetorhinus maximus (assembly GCF_964194155.1). Taxonomy (NCBI): domain Eukaryota; kingdom Metazoa; phylum Chordata; class Chondrichthyes; order Lamniformes; family Cetorhinidae; genus Cetorhinus; species Cetorhinus maximus. The sequence continues at coordinate 1,544,903 of NW_027596107.1, forward strand.
GAGTGCGTGGGGAGGCTTCCTGTGTTGGTCTGGGGTGGGTGTCAGTCCTAGAATAACCGAGCAGGTGGAAGTGGTTTTAACCCTTCTCGCTTTTCCAGGGTAATTACCCTGCTAAATTCCTCAGAACCAACCAAATTCCTCAACTTAAATGTTAGAGTCGGATATTCATGGTGCAGGGAAATTTTCCATCGGAAGTTCCATTTTCCGGGGCAATTTCCGTGTGTTCCTCACATGGGGACTCCTAGGGGTGTCCCCCGTGATTCTTCCGGTGTACCTCCCGGGAACGAAGGCCCTCACCCACAGGAGATGGGAAGTCCTGGTGATTCTAACAGAGAGAATTGTGGAGAGTCCCAGCAACGGGAATCAGCCCATCCTATATTTAATCCTCACGGGCAATTTCACTGCATGTGTGTGCATCAGGAATTCCACAGGATCCTCACACATTCCCCCATTTGTATCACATCTCAGACGGTTCTGAGGTTAGAGGACTCAGGCCGTTATGTTGGTGTTCAAATCCTTGATGGTCATGGATCCCCACCCACCCGGTCCACAGTTCACTCCCACAGCCCCCACACCCAATCGCAATAATATTCCTACCAGACCCACAACCCTCAAATAAACCTCTACTCCTCCAATCCCGGATACCCGACATTGGCAGGCGTGTGTTCAGCTGCCTGGGCTCTAAGCATTGGAAATCCCTCCTTAAACCTCTCCACCTCTTCACGCCTCTCTCCCCCTGTAACAATGTCTTTAAAACGGACCCCTTGATCAAACCGTGTGTCTGTTTCTTGTCCGTGATGACAACAGGGTCTGATTCATTTCCCTGTACTTTTGGTGAAAGGTTCACTTTATGTTTCAGACCTTTATCCGTTTGTGGTTCTTACAACAACGAGGAGCATGTGGAACATTATTATTTCAGTGAGTGACCCGGCACATCCAGACTCACCCTCCTGGGTCATTTATAAACAGCAATGTACCTGTGCAATAAGCAGCCTCACAGTCTGGCGCCGGCTTCAGCTCATAAACGAAGTAAATGCTGCAGTTTTTAACCTTTATCTCTCGGGTCCAGTAGCAGCGATTTCCACCAGTGTGAAAACAAACTGTCCTGTTTACCACCCCCTGTCCCACGGTGGGATGTGAACCTGAAATGAGGTTTATAAATATTGAAGAATGTAAGGGATGTGAACAGTGCTGGACAGTGAATGTAAATCTGATATTAGGAAATATGAAATTACCCTGTAACCAGCCTGGAAGGTGTGTGGAGCAGTGAGACACTGAGACAACAGAGTCTGGGATCTTCCATCCACCAGAACTGAAACAACAATCACACAATCATCGGATTAAAGAATGATACAGCTCAGAATGAGGCCATTTGGTCCATGATATTGCCGCTGCCTCTTTAACTGATCTGTAAATTTAATCCAACTCCGCTCCTGTGCTAACCCATTGAACAGAAAACCTCCCTTTCCAGGATTGACATTGTCAGGCGGCGAGCTGCACATGCGCAGAAGGGGTGCGAGCTGCACATGCGCGGACTACGAGTGGGCTGCACTGCGCGGACTGCGAACGGGCTGCACGTGTGGGGAATGTGAGCGGGCAGAACATGCGTGGAATGTGAGCAAGCTGCACATGTGCGAACTGAGCTAGAGGGCGGGCTGCCCATGAGTGAGCTCTACATGCGCCCACTGGGAATGAGCTGCACATGCCCGGACTGAGAGCGAGCTGCACATGCGCGGACTGAGAGTGAACTGCACATGCGTAAATTGGGAGCGGCATAAAATGCGCGGAAACGGAGCGAGCTGCACATTCGCGGTACGTAAGTAATTAGGCTGCTCAAATGTGGAGAGAATTGGGAGGGACAATGAGAGGGGGCGGGGACAGGGAGAGGGGGCGGGGACAGGGAGAGGGAGCGGAGACAGGGAGAGGGGCGGGGACAGGGAGAGGGGGCGGAGACAGGGAGAGGGGGCGGGGAGAGGGAGAGGGGGCGGGGACAGGGAGAGGGGGCGGGGAGAGGGAGAGTGGGCGGGGACAGGGAGAGGGGGCAGGGAGAGGGAGAGGGGGAGGAGAGAGTGAGAGGGGGTGAGGAGAGTGAGAGAAGGCGGGTAGAGTGAGAGGGGGCGGGTAGAGGGAGAGGGGGCGGGTACAGGGAGAGGGGGCGGGGGGTGAGGAGAGGGGGCGGGAAGACGGAGAGAGGGTGAGGAGAGAGAGGGTATGGAGAGAGGTAGAGGGGATGGGTAGAGTGAGAGGGGGTGGAGAGAGTGAGAGGGATCTGGGAGAGTGAGAGGGGGAAGTGAGAGGGGGCAGGGAGAGGGGGCCGGGAGAGGGAGAGAGAGCGGCGAGAGTGAGAGAGGGCAGACAGAGTGAGAGGTGTTGTGGGTGGGAGAGTGAAAGGGGGCAGGGAGAGGGAGTGGGGTCGGAGATAGGGTGAGGGAGCTGGGAGAGGGAGAGGTGGTCGGGGAGGGTGAGAGGGGGCGGGGAGAGTGAGAGGGGGCGGGGTGAGGGAGAGGGGCGGGGAGAGTGAGAGGGCGCGGGGAGAGTGAGAGGGGCGGAGAGAGGGGGCGAGGAGAGTGAGAGGGGGCGGAGAGAGTGAGACGGAACGGGGAGAGTGAGAGGGGGTGGAGAGAGTGAGAGGGTGCTGGGAGATTGAGGGGGCGGAGAGAGTGGGCGTGGAGAGTGAGAAGGAGCGGAGAGATTGAGAGGGTGCGGGGAGAGTGAGGGGGTGGAGAGAGGGGGCGTGGAGAGTAAGACGGTGCGGGGAGAGTGAGTGGGGCGGAGAGAGGGGGTGAGGAGTGTGAGAGGGGGAGGGGAGAGTGAGAGGGGATGGGGTTGGGAGAGTGAGAGGGGGCGGGGAGAGTGAGAGCTGGTGGGGAGAGGGAGGGGGGCGGGGAGAGGGAGAGGAGGCGGGGAGAGGGAAAGGGGACGGTGAGAGTGAGAGGGAGCGGGGAGAGGGAGAGATTTTGGGGAGAGAGAGAGGGGGTGGGGAGAGGGAGAGGGAGAGGGGGCGGGGAGAGGGAGAGGGGGCAGGGAGAGTGAGAGGGGGCGGGGAGTGGGAGAGGGGTCGGAGAGAGTGAGAGGGGGCGGGGAGATTGAGAAGGGGCGGAGAGAGTGAGAGGGTGCGGGGTGAGTGAGAGGGGCTGGAGAGAGTGAGAGGGTGCTGGGAGAGTGAGGGGGTGGAGAGAGGGGGCGTGGAGAGTGAGAGGGGGTGGGGAGAGTGAGTTGGGGCGGAGAGAGGGGGTGAGGAGAGTGAGAGGGGGCGGGGAGAGTGAGAGGGGATGGTGTTGGGAGAGCGAGAGGGGGCGGGGAGAGGGAGGGGGGCGGGGAGAGCGAGAGGAGGCGGGGAGAGGGAGAGGGGGCGGTGAGAGTGAGAGGGGGCGGGGAGAGGGGGAGGTTTTGGGGAGAGGGGAGAGGGGGTGGGCAGAGGGAGAGGGGGCGGGGAGAAGGAGAGGGGCCAGGGAGAGGGAGAGGGGGCGGGGAGAGGGTGAGGGGCAGTGAGAGTGTGAGGGGGCGGGGAGAGGAAAGGGGTCTGGGAGATTGAGATGGGGTAGAGAGAGCGTGAGTGGGCGGGGAGAGGGAGCGGAGAGAGGGAGAGGGGGCGGGGAGAGTGAAAGGGGGCGGAGAGAATGAGAGGGTGCGGGGAGAGGGGGTGGGTAGAGTGAGAGTGCGTGGGTAGAGTGAGAAGGGTCGGGTAGACTGAGAGGGGGCGGGGAGAGATAGAGGTGGCGGGGTGACGGAGAGGGGGCGGGGAGAGAGAGAGTGAGAGGTGATGGGGAGCATGAGAGGGGGCGGGGAGAGGGAGAGGGGCGGGGAGAGGGAGAGGGGGCGGGGAGAGGGAGAGGGGACGGGAGAGGTAGAGGGGCTGGGGAGAGGGTGAGGGATCTGGGATAGAGAGTGGGGACTGGGAGATTGAGAGGGAGCCGTGAGAGGGAGAGGGGGTGGGGAGAGGGAAAGGGGTCTCGGAGAGTGAGATGGGGTAGAGAGAGCGAGAATGGGCGGGGAGAGGGAGCGGAGAGAGGGAGAGGGGGTGGGGAGAGGGTTAGGGGGCGGGGAGTGTGAGAGGGGGCGGGGAGAATGAGAGGGGGCGGAGAGAATGAGAGGGTGCGTGGAGAGGGAGAGGGGGCGGGTAGAGTGAGAGTGCGCGGGTAGAGAGAGAAGTGGTGGGTAGAGTGAGAGTGGGCGGGGAGAGAGAGAGTGAGAGGTGATGGGGAGCAGGAGAGGGGGCGGGGAGAGGGAGAGGGGGTGGGGAGAGGGTGAGGGATCTGGGAAAGAGAGAGGGGGCGGGGAGAGTGAGATGGGGCAGGTAGAGTGAGAGGAGGTGCGGAGACGGAGATGCGGAGGGAAGAGAGAGAGAGGGGGCGGTAAGATGGAGCGTGTGCGGAGAGAGTGAGAGGGATCAGGGAGATGGAGAGGGAGCGAGGAGAGTGAGAGGGGCCAGGGAGAGGGAGAGGGGCCAGGGAGAGGGAGAGGTGGCGGGGAGAGGGAGAGGATGCGGGGAGAGGAAGAGGGTGTGGGTAGAGGGTGAGGGGGTGGGGAGAGTGAGAGGGGGTGGGGAGAGGGAGAGGTGGTGGGGAGAGGGAGAGGGGGCGGGGAGAGTGAGAGGGTGCGGGGAGAGAAAGAGGGGGTGGGGAGAGGGAGAGGGGGCGGGGAGTGGGAGAGGTGGTGGGGAGAGGGAGAGTGGGCACAGAGAGTGAGAGGGGTTGGGGTTGGGAGATGGAGAGGAGGCGGGAGAGGGTAGAGGGAGGGGGGGGAGGCGCCAGGGAGAGAAAGAGGGGGAAGGGAGAGAGAGAGGGGGCGGGGAGAAGGAGAGGGGGTGGGGAGAGGGAGAGGGGGCGGAGAGAGGGAGAGGGGCGGGGAGAGGGAGAGGGGATGGTGAGAGTGAGAAGGGGCAGGGAGAGGGAGAGGGGGCGGGGAGAGGGAGAGAGGGCGAGGAGAGTGAGAGGGGATGGGGAGAGGGAGAGGTGGCGGGGAGAGGGAGAGGGGGCGTGTACAGACAGAGAGGGCGGGTAGAGTGTGAGGGGGCGTGTAGAGTGTGATGGGGCATGTAGAGGGAGAGGGGGTGGTTAGTGGGAGAGGGGGCGGGTAGTGGGAGAGGGGGCAGGGAGAGGGAGAGGGGGCGGGGAGAGGGAGAGGGGATGGGGAGAGGTGTCGGGGAGAGTGAGAGAGGTCGTGGAGAGTGAGCGGGGGCGCGGTGAGTGAGCGGGGGCGGGGAGAGTGAGAGGCGGCGGGGAGAGGGAGGGGGGGCGGGGAGAGTGAGAGGAGGCGGGGAGAGGGAGAGGGGGCGGTGAGAGTGAGAGGGAGCAGGGAGAGGGAGAGGTTTTGGGGAGAGGGAGAGGGGGTGGGGAGAGGGAGAGGGAGAGGGTTTGGGGAGAGGGAGAGGGGGCGGGGAGAGGGTGAGGGGGCAGGGAGAGGGTGAGGGGGCGGGGAGAGGGAAAGGGGTCTGGGAGAGTAAGATGGGGTAGAGAGAGTGAGAGTGGGCAGGGAGAGGGAGCGGAGAGAGGGAGAGGGGGCGGGTAGTGGGAGAGGGGGAGGGTAGTGTGAGAGTGCGCGGGTAGAGAGAGAAGGGTCGGGTAGAGTGAGAGGGGATGGGTAGAGATAGAGGTGGCGGGGTGAGGGAGAGGGGGTGGGGAGAGAGAGAGTGAGATGTGATGGGGGAGCGGGAGAGGGGACAGAGAGAGGGAGAGGGTGTGGGGAGAGGGAGAGGGAGAGGGGGCGGGGACAGTGAGAGGGGACGGGGAGAGGGAGAGGGGACGGGAGATGGCGAGGGTGTGGGGAGAGGGGGCAGGGAGAGTGAGAGGGGGCGGAGAGACGGAGATGGGGCGGAGAGTGGGAGAGGGGACGGAAAAAGGGAGAGGGTGCGGTGTGAGGGAGAGGGGACGGAGAGGGGACAGGGTGCGGGGAGAGGGAGAGGGGACGGAGAGAGGTAGAGGGGGCGGGGAGAGGGAGAAGGGGCGGAGAGAGTGAGAGGGGGCGGGGAGGGTGAGAGGGGGTGGGGAGAGGAAGGGGGGGGCGGAGATAGCGTGAGGGAGAGTGAGAGGGGGCAGCGTGAAGGAGAAGGGGCAGGGAGAGGGAGAGGTGGCAGGGGGAGTAAGAGGGGGCGGGGAGAAGGAGAAGGGGCGGTGAGAAGGAGGAGGGTCGGGGAGAGGGAGAGGGGGCCGAGAGAGTGAGAGGGCGTGGGGAGAGGGAGAAGGGGCGGGGAGATAGTGAGGGTGCGGGGAGAGGGAGAGGGTGCTGGGAGAGGGAGAGGGGGCGGGGAGAGGGAGAGGGGGCGGGGAGAGGGAGAGGGGGTGGGGAGAGGGAGAGGGGGGCGGGGAGAGGGAGAGGGGGCGGGGAGAGGGAGAGTGGTTGGTGTTGGGAGAGGGAGAAGGGGCGGAGAGAATGAGAGGGGGCGGGAGGGGGAGAGGGTGTGGGGAGAGGGAGAGGGGGCGGGGAGAGGGAGAGTGGTTGGTGTTGGGAGAGGGAGAAGGGGCGGAGAGAGTGAGAGGGGGCGGGGAGGGGGGAGGGTGTGGGGGGAGGGAGAGGGGCCGGGGAGAGGGAGAGTGTGCGGGGAGAGGGAGAGGGGGCTGGGAGAGAGAGGGGTAGGAGAGATGGAGAGGAGGCGGGGAGAGGGAGAGTGGGCGGTGAGAAGGAGAGGGGTTGGGGAGAGGGAGACGTGGTGGGGAGAGTGAGAGAGAGCGGAGAGTGTGAGAGGGGGCGAGGAGTGGGAGAGGGGACGGAGAGAGGGAGAGGGTGTGGGGAGAGTGAGAGGGGGCGGGGGGAGTGAGAGGGGGCGAGGAGTGGGAGAGGGGGCGAGGAGAGGGAGAGGGGACGGAGAGAGGGAGAGGGTGTGGGGAGATGGAGAGGGGACCGGGAGAGGGAGCTGGGGCGGGGAGAGGAAGAGATGGCGGAAAGAGGGAGAGGGTACGGTGAGAGGGTGCGGGGAGAGGGAGAGGGTGCGGGGAGAAGGAGAGGGGATGGGGAGAAGGAGAGGGGGCGGGGAGATGGAGAAGGGGCGGACAGAGTGAGAGGGGACGGAAAGAGGGAGAGGGTGTGGGGAGAGGGAGAGGGGGCGGGGAGGGTGAGAGGGGGCGGGGAGAGGAAGAGGGGGCGGAGATAGCGTGAGGGAGAGTGAGAGGGGGCGGGGAGAAGGAGAGGGGGCGGAGAGAGGGAGAAGGGGCGGGGAGAGGTAGAAGGGACGGGGAGAGGGAGAGGGGGCAGGGAGAAGGCGAAGGGGCAGGGAGAAGGAGAAGGGACGGGGAGAGGTAGAGGGGGCGGGGAGAGGGAGAGGGGGCGGGGAAAGGGAGAGGGAGAGGGGATGGGGAGAGTGAGAAGGGGCGGGGAGAGTGAGATGGGGCAGGTAGAGTGAGAGGAGGCGGGGAGAGGGAGAGGGGGTGGACAGAGTGACAGTGAGCTGGGAGGGTGAGAGGCGGCTGGGAGAGGTAGAGCAGGCGGAGAGCAGGCGGAGAGCGGGCGGAGAGAGGGTGAGGGGGCGGGGAGAGGGAGAGCGGGTGGAGAGAGTGAGAGGGGGCGGGGAGAGAGAGGGGTGCGTGGAGAGGGGGTGGGGAGAGGGAGAGGGGGCGGGGAGAGGGAGAGGGGAGTGTCGAGGGAGTGGGTGTGGGGAGAGGGAGAGCGGGTGAGGGGAGAGAGAGGGGGCGGGGAGAGTGTGAGGGGGGCGCAGAGTGAGAGGGGGCGTGTAGAGTGTGAGGGGGCGGGGCAAGTGTGAGGGGGCAGGGCGAGTGTGAGGGAGCGGGGCGAGTGTGAGGGAGCGTGGAGTGGGAGAGGGGTTGGGGAGAGTGAGAGGGGGTGGGGAGAGTGAGAGGGGCGGGCGAGAAAGAGGGGGCGGGGAGAGGGATAGGGGGCGGGGAGAGTGAGAGCGGGCGGGGAGACGGAGAGGGGGAGGGGAGAGGGAGAGCGGGCAGAGAGAGGGAGAGGGGACAGAGATAGGGTGAGGGAGCTGGTAGAGGGAGAGTGGGGCGGGTAGGGTGAGAGGGGGCGGGGAGTGTGAGAGGGGGCGGGGAGTGTGAGAGGGGGCGGGGAGTGCGAGAGGGGGCGGGGAGTGCGAGAGGGGGCGGGGAGTGTGAGCGGTGGCGGAGATGGAGAAAGGGGTTCGGGAGAGAGCGGGGGCGGGGAGAGTGAGAGAGGAGGCGGTGAGAGGAAGAGGGGGCGGGGAGAGGGGTCGGGGAGAGGGCGAGGGGGAGGGGAGAGGTAGAGATTGCGGGGAGAGGGAGAGGGGGCGTGGAGTGTGATAGGGGACGGGGAGAGGGAGATGGGGAGGTGGTACTGAGAGAGGGCTGGAAGAGTGAGAGAGGAGTTCGGGAGAGGGGGCGGTGGGAGTGGGTGGGGAGAGGGATAGGCGGTGGTGAGAGGGAGAGGGAGAGGGGACGGGGAGAGGGGGAAAGGAGCGGGAGAGGAAGCGTGTATGTGGATGTGGATGTTTGGGGATGTGGATGCAATCAAGCGGGCTGCTTTGTCCAGGACGGTAGCAAGCTTCATGAGTGTTGTTGGAGATGGACATGGAGGCTAGAAGAGTACACAGTGCTCCAAATATGGTCCAACTGACAGATAACGAGTCTAGAACTGTGCACAGTGCTCTGAAAGTGTTCTAACCGAGGGTACAGAGACCAGAACTGTGCACAGTGCTCTGAATGTGGTCTAACCGAGGGTACAGAGACCAGAACTGTGCACAGTGCTCTGAATGTGGTCTAATCGAGGGTACAGAGACCAGAACTGTGCACAGTGCTCTGAATGTGGTCTAACTGAGGGATACAGAGACCAGAACTGTGCACAGTGCTCTGGATGTGGTCTAACCGAGGGTACAGAGACCGGAAATGTGCACAGTGCTCTGGATGTGGTCTAACCGAGGGTAAAGAGACCGAAAATATGCACTGTGCTCCGAGTGTGGTCTGAGCGAGGCATACGGAGAGCAGAACCGTGCATGGTGCTCCAAGTGTGGTCTAACCGAGGAATACGGAGACAAGGACCATGCTCAGTGCACCGAGTGTCGTTTAACCGAGTGATACACTGACCGGAACTGTGCACAGTGCTCCGAGTGTGGTCTATCTGAGAGATACAGAGACCGGAACTGCGCACGAGCTCCGAGTTTGTATGAATCAAACTTCTGTACAGGTTTAACATCCCATCTCTGTCTCTCAGTCCCGTCCGCTACAAATTGACCCCAGAGCTTTGTTTCATTCCTGGTGACCTTATTGACTTGTGTCAGTTTTTATTGCTTTGTGTACCTGTGCTGCCAGATTCCTCTACACCTCTGTGTCATTTAGATTCTCTCTTTTCTTAATCTTTATCACCTCGTGACTCTTTCTGCCTCATTCACCCACCCCAAAATGACCGAATTTTGAGTTCCTTTGCTAATTACCCCATCATTCTGCAACTGTGCTCACACCTTCCTGGAGCATGTCAACTGTCCTTCTGTATGAGCTACACTGTACAGACTGATATCAGCATCAGATTTTGATGATGTGATTCTGGTTCCTGTGTCCATATTGGGACATTATAAATGTTAAACAGGGATTGTCCCAGCAATGACCCCAGTGGATCGCCACTTCCCAGTTTTGACAGTCCCAAGCCCCACTAGTCCGAGTAACTCCCTGTTATCTGCATCTCCTTTCCACATCCCCTTTTTGTTCTGTCTCTGTCGAATCCACTCCTTCCCCATTCCCTGTATTCACTCCGTATCACATTGTCCGGAATGATGATTGCAGTTCCCCAGCAGTTCCTATTCCCCCAATCGCTCTCTGTTCTCTTCTCTATGTTCAATTCACGCCTATTGATACCTTTACCTCAAATTTCTCCTCCATTTTTCTATTGATGGGTTGACCTGGATTTCCCCCTTCACGTTACCTCTTAAATCGGTACCATCCGTACTTCAGGTCCCTATCACACTTCCACTGGCCAGAGCACTCAGCCCCAGTACAATCGATGCTCCTCCAGGGCTGGTCCAGGACGGTGTGATTTACACACGGGTCAGTGAGTGCGGAACCTGGGTCTGAGTGACAGAAAGATGCCCCGTATTGATGCATGAAGTACAGTTAATGTCACACTGCAACTTGTAGCCACAAAGCAAAAATTACCTCAGTATCATTCTACACCCACATGGATAATACCCACAATTCAATGCTGGAAATCTGGACCCTTCTCTGAATCAGGTTTCCATCAGCCTCCTCCCCTCACTCCCTCACCTGCTCACTGAATGTGCTCTATTCTGAAGTTCCCTGTTATCTCCCAGTTAAATAGCTACAAGCCCAGATACACTTAGTCCCCATAGCAAAACCACACATTTAATCCAGTAATGGTGTCATCCTGCTATCGAGGGTTCACTCTGTGTTCCTGAGTGTTGCTGTCTTACAGAGTCAGCTATAGGGGACGGGAAATGTGAAATCTCCGAGAGTTACCACATCACACCCACATGTACGCTGACGGCACCCACCCCTCACTCAATGCCCTCCCTCGAAATATGGAGAAAACGAATTCACTGTCATGGCTCTCGCCAGAACCTCCTCTCTGTGGCCACTGCCATTATCTCTCTTGCTGTGAACTGTCCGATACTGAACCATTTTGTTCATAAATTTGGTCCAAAGTGAAAATTGAAATGGTAAAATCTGTTTGAAGTTAGGTTGCAGAGTAAGGGATGGTTCTGGCCTCCAACTAGCAGATTTTAAATTAATTTAAATAGTTGAACAAACTATTACCTGAATAGGTTTCGATGACTGCAGCAAGGAGCTGAGATGGAGAGGGCCACATCAATGCTCAATATAAGACAGGGACTCATACAATGTGCTGTCAGTGATGGGGACACAGTCAGTGAAAGGGAACATTGGCCTGAGTAATTCAGGGACTAAGCGAGACTGTTTGTGAATTTGGCTCAATGTGAGAATTCGAACGGTAAAGCTGTTTCCTGTTCACTTTTAGACAAAGAGTGATTCAGATTCTGGCCTGGACCTAGCAGGGTTTAAAGTAAGTTACGTTGTTAGAGAAGCAAGAGTCTTTTGTTTAAAGTGGGATTATAGAGCATAAGAGAAAAGCGGTCTGTTCGGAAAGCGAGTTACGCACCTCAGCCTGAAAGAAGACAGGGAGTTTTGAACGGCGGAGTCATTGAGTGGGATTCAGCGTTAACGGGGTTTATTCGGTTCTGTGCTAGTGAGGTTTGGGGCTTGAGTGTTAGGGTGCTTGGAGGTTCGGTGTTAATGGGGTTTGGGGGTTGTGTGTTAGGGTGTTTGGGGGTTCAGTGTTCGTGGGATTTGGTTGTTCAGTGTTAGGGAGTTTGGAGGTTCAGTTTTAGGGGCATTTGGGATACAGAGTTTTATGTGGTTTGGAGTTCCGGTCTTACCCTCGTTTTAGGGTTTACTTTTGGGGGGCTGGTTGTTCAGTGTTTTTGGGATTGAGTGTTTTGTAATTCAGTGTTTTGGGGTTCAGTATTAGTGGGTGGTTCAGCGTTGGTGGATGTTTGGGGTTCATTGTTAATCGGGTCTGGAGGTGCAGTGTTAGTGCGATTTGCGTGTTCAGTGTCAGTGGGATTTGGGGTTCAGTTTTAATGCGGATTGGGGTTCAGTATTAGTGGGGTTTGTGGTTTCCAACTTAGTGGGGTTTGGGGGGTTCAGTGTTAGTGGGATTCGGGGTTTCAGTGTTAGTGGGATTTGGGTGTTCAGTGTTAATGGGGTTCGGTGGTTCCGTGTTAGTGGGGTTTGGGGAGTTCATTATTAGTGAGGTTTGGGGGCGTTCAGTTTTAGCGGGATTTGGGGGTCCAGTGTTAGTGGGGTTTGGAGGTTCAGTATTAGTGGACTTTGAGGGTTAAACGTTTGTGTTGTTACTGGTTTCCTTATTTTGGTTTTTAGAGGATCAGTTTTGTGGTTTTGGGGTTCACTGTTTATGATGTTATTTTGTGGCTCATCGTTTGTAAGGGCTATATCTGCAACAACGAGGAGTGGGGAAGAAGGGCCCTACAATAATTGACAAAAAGTCTCTTCCAAAGGATTTAATTTAATTGAAAGGATTAATTAATGGCAAGTGAGCTCAAAACTGTGCTCTTCCTGCTCTATGTGAGAAGCCGGGAACAATTCCACTGCCCAGGGCCAGTATGTGTGCAGGAATTGTCTACAGCCGCAGCTCCTGGAAGCCCGGTTTTCGGAGCTTGAGCGGCAGCTGGGGACATTGTGGAGCATCCGCGATGTGGAGACTATCGTGGATAGCATGTATAGAGGGGTGGTTGCACGGCGGGCTAAGAATCCTCAGGCAGGAAGGGTCTGTGTAACCACCATGTAGATCAAGGGGACTATGCAGGCAGTGCAAGAAACCCTTGTGTCTATTTCCCTGCAAAACAGATATACCTCTTTGGATACTGTTGGGGGATTTGGCCTCTCAGGGGAAAGCAGCAACAGCCAAATTAGTTGCACCGTGGTTTGCTCTGCTACATAGGGGAGGAGTAAAAAGTGTGGGAATGCAATAGTTACAGCGGATTCAATTGTAAGGGGAATAGATAGACGTTTAGTTGGCCGCAAAACGAGACTCCAGGATGGTATGTTGCCGCCCTTGTCCTAGGGTCAACAATGTCTCAAAGCGGCTACAGGACATACTGAAAGAGAAGGGTGAACAGTCAGTGGTCGTGGTGCACATTGATACAAAAGACATAGGGATGAGGTCCTAAAATCAAAATACAGGGAGTTAGGAAGTGCGTTGAATAATAGAACCTCAAAAGTAGTGATCTCAGGATTACTACCAGTGCCACATGCTGGTCCGAGTAGAAACAGCAGGATATATCGGATGAATACGTGGCCGAAGAGACTGTGTGAATGGGAGGGTTTCAGATTCCTGGGGCATTGGGACCGGTTCTCAGAGGGTTGGGACCATTAGAATCTGGACGGTTTCACCTGGGCAGGGCCAGGACAGTTGTCCAAGGGGAATATTTGATAGAGTGACTTGGGAGGGATCAAACCAAAATGGCAGTGCGTTGGGAAGCTATGTAAGGAGTCAGACGAGGGGGAATCTAGGACAAGAACAAAAGACAGAAAGGGGAATAAGAAAAGTGATAGCCAGAGAAATTAAGAGCAAGAATCAAACAGGGCCTCAGTGAAATATAATGGAAAAGGGACAAGTAATGTAAAATAAGACACGTCTCAAAGCTTTGTGCCTTAATTCAAGGAGCATTCGCAATAAAGCGGATGAATTAACTGAGCAAACAGATGTAAACAGGTGGGATATAGTCGGGATTATGGAAACATGGCTGCAGGGGAACATGTGATTGGAACTGAACATCCAGGGGTATTCTATATTTAGGGAGGACAGACAAAAAGGAAAAGGTGGTGGAGTTGCATTGCTGGTTGAAGAGGAAGTTAACACAATAGTGAGGAAATATATTTGCTTTGACGATGTGGAATCTGTATGGGTAGAGCTGAGATACACCAAGGGGAAAAAACATTAATGGGGGTTATATATGGACCCACAAACTGTAGTGTTGATGTTGGGAATAGCGCTAAACAGGAAATTAGAGATGCATGCAATAAAGGAACATTTGTAATTATGGGTGACTTTAATCTGAATATTGATTGGGCAAATCAAATTAGTAACACTACCGTAGAGGAGGAATTTCTGGAGTGTATTTGGGATGTTATTTCTGGGCTAAAACATTGAGGAACCAAATAGAGAAATGGCTATCCTCGGCTGGGTAATTGTGTAATGAGAAAGGAATAATTGGCAAACTAGTTGTGCAAGGCCCCTTGTGGGTGAGCAAACATAATATGTTTGGTTTCTTCATTAAGTTGGAGAGTGACATATTTGATTTTGAGACGAGAGTCCTGGACCTTAAATAATGGATTGGGAAATGTTAATTAAAGGGATGACAGTCGATAGGCAATGTCAAACGTTCAAAGGGTGCATGGGTCAATTGCAACAATTGTTTATTCCTTTCTGGTGCAATAGTTAAATAGGAAATCTGGCCCAAACATGGCTTATGAGGGAATATAGAGATAGTATTAGACCGAAGTAAGAAGCACACACATTGGTTAGAAAAAAAACTACAGACCTGAGGAATGGGAGCACTTAAGAATTCAGCAAAGGAGGACCAAGGGATTGTTTAAAAAGAGGGAAATAGAGTGAGAAAGTAAGTTTGCGGCGAACATAAAAAGTGACTGTAAATGTTTCTATCGGCATGTGAAGAGAATATTGGTGAAGACCAATGTAGGTCCCCTAATGTCAGAAACAGAGGAATTTATAATGGGGCACAAAGAAATGGCTGAAGAAGTAAATACATACTTTGGTTCTGTCTTCACAAAGCAGGACACAAATAACATACGAGGAATGCTGGGGAACACAGGGTTTAGTGAGAGGATGGAACTAAAAGAAATGGGTTAAGGTAGGGAAAGGATGTTGGAGAAATTGATGGAATTGAAGGCCAATAAATCCCCAGGGCCTACATCCCTAGTACTTAAAGAAAGAGTCCTAGAAATAATGGATGCATTGGTAGCCATCTTCCAAGATTCTATAGAATCTGGAACAGTTCCTACAGATTGGCGGGTAGCTAATATAACTCGAGCATTTAAAAGGAAATGTAGAGAGAAAACATGTTATTATAGACCAGTCAGCATGACTGGGTCTCAGTGTTACTGGGGTTTGAGGGCTCAGTGTTCGTGGCGTTTGGGGGCTCAGTGTTAGTGGGGTTTAGGAGTTCAGTGTTAGTGGGGTTTGGGGGCTCACTGGTAATGGGGTTTATGCGGTCAGTGTTGGTGGAGTTTGGGGACTCAGTATTAGTAGGGTTTGGGGTTCAGTGTTAGTGGAGTTTGGGGGCTCATTATTAGTGGGGTTTGGGGATCAGTGTTATTGGAGTTTAGGAGTTCAGTATTTGTGGTGTTTGGGGGCTCAGTGTTAGTGGGGTTTAAGAGATCAGTGTTAGTGGAATTTTGGGGTTCAGTGTTAGTGGGGTTTGTGGGTTCAGTGTTAGTGGGGTTTGGGGGCTCATTATTAGTGGGGTTTGGGGGCTCAGTGTTAGTGAGGTTTGGGGGCTCAGTGTTAGTGGGGTTTGAGGGCTCAGTGTTAATGGGGTTTGGGGGCTCAGTGTTAGTCCGGATTAGGAGCTCAGTGTTAGTGGGGTTTGGGGGCTCAGTGTTAGTGGGGTTTGGGGGCTGAATATTAGTGGGGTATGGGGGCTCAGTGATAGTGGGGTTTGGGTCTCAGTGTTAATGGGGTTTGGGGGCTCAGTGTAAGTGTGGTTTGGGGGCTCTGTGTGGGTGGGGTTTGGGTGGTCAGTGTTAGTGGGGTTTGGGGGCTCAGCGTTAGTGGGGTTTGGGGGCTCAGTGTTAGTGTGGTTTGGGGGCTCACTGTTAGTGGGGTTTGGGGGCACAGTGTTAGTGGGGTTTGGGGGCTCAGTGTTAGTGGGGTTTTGGAGTTCAATGTCAGTGGGGTTTGGGGGCTCAGTGTTAGTGGGGTTTGGGGGGTTCAGTGTTAGTGGGGTTCAGGAGTTCAATGTTAGTGGGGTTTGGAGGCTCAGTGTTAGGGGCGTTTGGGGGCTCATTATTAGTGGGGTTTGGGGATCAGTGTTATTGCACCTTAGGATTTCAGTATTTGTGGTTTTTGGGGGCTGAGTGTTAGGGGGGTTTCGGGGTTCAGTTTTAGTGGGTTTCAGGAGTTCAATGTTAGTGGGGTCTGGGGGCTCATTATTTGTGGGGTTTGGGGGATCAGTGCTAGTGGGGTTTCGGGGTTCAGTGTTAGTGGGGTTCAGAAGTTCAATGTTAGTGGGTTTTGGGGGCTCAGTGTTATTGGGGTTTGCGGGCTCAGTGTTAGTGGGGTTTGGGGGCTCATTGTTAGTGGGGTTTAGCGGCTTAGTGTTAGTGGGATTTGGAGGCTCACTGTTAGTCAGGTTTGGGTCTCAGTGTTAGTGGGGTTTGGGTCTCAGTGTTAGTGGGGTTCAAGAGTTCAATGTTAGTTGGGTTTGGAGGCTCAGTGTTATTCGGGTTTGTGGGCTCATTGTTAGTGGTTTTTGGGGGCTCAGTGTTAGTGAGGTTTGGGGGTTCAGTGTTAATGCAACTTTGGGGTTCAGTGTTAGTGGGGTTTTGGGGGCTCAGTGTTACTGGGGTTTGAGGGCTCAGTGTTACTGGGGTTTAGGGGCTCAGTGTTAATGTGGTTTATGGGCTCAGCGTTAGTGGGGTTTGGGGACTACTTTTTAGTGGGGTTTGGGCTCTCAGTGTTAGTGGGGTTTGGGGGCTCAGTGTGAGTGGGGTTTGGGGTCTCAGTGTTAGTGGGGTTTGGGGGCTCAGTGTTAGTGGGGTTTGGGGGCTCAGTGTTAGTGGGGTTTTGGAGTTCAATGTTAGTGGGGTTTGGGGGCTCAATGTTAGTGGGGTTTGGGGGGTTCAGTGTTAGTGGGGTTCAAGAGTTCAATGTCACTGGGGTTTGGTGGCTCCGTGTTAGGGGTGTTTGGGTGCTCAGTGTTAGCGGGGTTTGGTTCTCCGTTTCAGTGGGGTTTAGGAGTTCAGTGTTAGTAGGGTTTGAGGGCGCAGTGTTAGTGTGGTTTGGATCTCAGTGTTAGTGGGGTTTGAGGGCTCAGTGTTCGTGGCGTTTGGGGGCTCAGTGTTAGTGGGGTTTAGGAGTTCAGTGTTATTGGGGTTTGGGGGCTCAGTGGTAGTCGGGATTATGAGTTCAGTGTTGGTGGAGTTTGGGGACTCAGTATTAGTGGGATTTGGGGGTCAGTGTTAGTGGGGTTTGGGGGCACATTATTAGTGGGGTTTGGGGATCAGTGTTATTGGAGTATAGGAGTTCAGTATTTGTGGTGTTTGGGGGCTCAGTGTTAGTGGGGTTTCGGGATTCAGTGTTAGTGGGGTACAGGAGTTCAAAGTTAGTGGGGTCTGGGGGCTCATTATTAGTGGAGTTTGGGGGCTCGTGTTAGTAGGGTTTAGATCTCAGTGTTATCGGGGTTTAGGAGTTCAGTGTTATTGGGGTTTGGGTGCTCAGTGTTAGTGGGATTTCGGTCTCAGTGTTAGTGGGGTTTGGGGGCTCAGTGTTAGTGGGGTTTAGGAGTTCAGTGTTAGTGGAATTTGGGGGTTCAGTGTTAGTGGGGTTTGTGGGTTCAGTGTTAGTGGGGTTTGGCGGCTCATTATTAGTGGGGTTTGGGGGCTCAGTGTTAGTGAGGTTTGGGGGCTCAGTATTAGTGGGGTTTGAGGGCTCAGTGTTAATGGGGTTTGTGGGCCCAGTGTTAGTGGGGTTTGCGGGCTCAGTGTTAGTGGGGTTTAGGAGTTCAGTGTTAGTGGGGTTTGGGGACTCACTATTAGTGTGGTTTGGGGGCTCAGTGTTAGTGCGCATTAGGAGTTCAGTGTTAGTGGGGTTAGGGGGCTCAGTGTTAGTGGGGTTTTGGGGGCTGAGTATTAGTGGGGTTTGGGGACTCAGTGTCAGTGGGGTTTGGGGGCTCTGTGTTAGTGGGGTTTGGGTGCTCAGTGTTAGTGGGGTTTGGGGGCTCAGCGTTAGTGGGGTCTAGGAGTTCAGTGGTGGTGGGGTTTATGAGTTCAGTGTTGGTGGAGTTTGGGGGCTCAGTATTAGTGGGGTTTGGGGGCTCAGTGTTAGTGGGGTTTGGGGGTTCATTTTAAGTGGGGTTTGGGGATCAGTGTTATTGGAGCTTAGGAGTTCAGTATTTGTGGTGTTTGGGGGCTCAGTGTTAGTGGGGTTTCGGGGTTCAGTGTTATTGGGGTTCAGGAGTTCAATGTAAGTGCGGTCTGGGGACTCATTATTAGTGGGGTTTGGGGGCTCAGTTTTAGTGGGGTTTGGGTCTCAGTGTTATTGGAGTTTAGGAGTTCAGTGTTAGTGGGGTTTGGGGGCTCACTGGTAATGGGGTTTATGCGGTCAGTGTTGGTGGAGTTTGGGGACTCAGTATTAGTAGGGTTTGGGGTTCAGTATTAGTGGAGTTTGGGGGCTCATTATTAGTGGGGTTTGGGGATCTGTGTTATTGGAGTTTAGGAATTCAGTATTTGTGGTGTATGGGGGCTCAGTGTTAGTGGGGTTTCGGGATTCAGTGTTAGTGTGGTTCAGGAGTTCAATGTTAGTGGGGTCTGGGTGCTCATTACTAGTGGGGTTTGGGAGCTCAGTGTTAGTGGGGTTTGGATCTCAGTGTTATTGGAGTTTAGGAGTTCAGTGTTAGTGGGGTTTGGGGGCTCAGTGTTAGTGGGGTTTGGGGGCTCAGTGTTAGTGGGGTTTAGGAGATCAGTGTTAGTGGAATTTGGGGGTTCAGTGTTAGTGGGGTTTGTGGGTTCAGTGTTAGTGGTGTTTGGGGGCTCATTATTGGTGGGGTTTGGGGGCTCAGTGTTAATGGGGTTTGGGGGCTCAGTGTTAGTGCGGATTAGGAGTTCAGTGTTAGTGGGGTTTGGGGGCTCAGTGTTAGTGGGGTTTGGGGGCTGAATATTAGTGGGGTTTGGGGGCTCAGTGTTAGTGGGGTTTGGGTCTCAGTGTAAATGGGATTTGGGGGCTCAGTGTAAGTGTGGTTTGGGGGCTCTGTGTTAGTGGGGTTTGTGTGCTCAGTTTTAGTGGGGTTTGGGGGCTCAGCGTTAGTGGGGTTTGGGGGCTCAGTGTAAGTGTGGTTTGGGGGCTCAGTGTTAGTGGGGTTTGGGGGCACAGTGTTAGTGGCGTTTGGGGGCTCATTATTAGTGGGGTTTGGGCGCTCGGTGTTAGTGGGGTTTGGGGGCTCAGTGTTAGTGGGGTTTGGGGGCTCAGTGTTAGTGGTGTTTTGGAGTTCAATGTTAGTGGGGTTTGGGGGCTCAGTGTTAGTGGGGTTTGGGGGGTTCAGTGTTAGTGGGGTTCAGGAGTTCAATGTTAGTGGGGTTTGGAGGCTCAGTGTTAGGGGCGTTTGGGGGCTCTGTATTAGTGGGGTTTGGGGGCTCAGTGTTAGTGGCGTTTGGGGGCTCATTATTAGTGGGGTTTGGGGATCAGTGTTATTGCACCTTAGGATTTCAGTATTTGTGGTTTTTGGGGGCTGAGTGTTAGGGGGGTTTCGGGGTTCAGTTTTAGTGGGTTTCAGGAGTTCAATGTTAGTGGGGTCTGGGGGCTCATTATTTGTGGGGTTTGGGGGATCAGTGTTAGTGGGGTTTCGGGGTTCAGTGTTAGTGGGGTTCAGGAGTTCAATGTTAGTGGGTTTTGGGGGCTCAGTGTTATTGGGGTTTGCGGGCTCAGTGTTAGTGGGGTTTGGGGGCTCATTGTTAGTGGGGTTTAGCGGCTTAGTGTTAGTGGGATTTGGAGGCTCAGTGTTAGTCAGGTTTGGGTCTCAGTGTTAGTGGGGTTTGGGTCTCAGTGTTAGTTGGGTTTGGGGGCTCAGTGTTAGTGGGGTTTGGGGGCTCTGTGTTAGTGGGGTTCAAGAGTTCAATGTTAGTTGGGTTTGGAGGCTCAGTGTTATTCGGGTTTGTGGGCTCATTGTTAGTGGTTTTTGGGGGCTCAGTGTTAGTGAGGTTTGGGGGTTCACTGTTAATGCAACTTTGGGGTTCAGTGTTAGTGGGGTTTTGGGGGCTCAGTGTTACTGGGGTTTGGGGGCTCACTGTTACTGGGGTTTAGGGGCTCAGTGTTAATGGGGTTTAGGGGCTCAGCGTTAGTGGGGTTTGGGGACTACGTGTTAGTGGGGTTTGGACTCTCAGTGTTAGTGGGGTTTGGGGGCTCAGTGTGAGTGGGGTTTGGGGTCTCAGTGTTAGTGGGGTTTGGGAGCTCAGTTTTAGTGGGGTTTGGTGGCTCAGTGTTAGTGGGGTTTTGGAGTTCAATGTTAGTGGGGTTTGGGGGCTCAATGTTAGTGGGGTTTGGGGGGTTCAGTGTTAGTGGGGTTCAGGAGTTCAATGTCACTGGGGTTTGGAGGCTCCGTGTTAGGGGTGTTTGTGTGCTCAGTGTTAGCGGGGTTTGGTTTTCCATTTCAGTGGGGTTTAGGAGTTCAGTGTTAGTATGGTTTGGGGGCGCAGTGTTAGTGTGGTTTGGATCTCAGTGTTACTGGGGTTTGAGGGCTCAGTGTTCGTGGCGTTTGGGAGCTCAGTGTTAGTGGGGTTTAGGAGTTCAGTGTTATTGGGGTATGGCGGCTCAGTGGTAGTGGGGATTATGAGTTCAGTGTTGGTGGAGTTTGGGGACTCAGTATTAGTGGGATTTGGGGGTCAGTGTTTGTGGGGTTTGGGGGTCATTATTAGTGGGGTTTGGGGATCAGTGTTATTGGAGTTTAGGAGTTCAGTATTTGTGGTGTTTGGGGGCTCAGTGTTAGTGGGGTTTCGGGATTCAGTGTTAGTGGGGTACAGGAGTTCAATGTTAGTGGGGTCTGGGGGCTCATTATTAGTGGAGTTTGGGGGCTCAGTGTTAGTGGGGTTTAGATCTCAGTGTTATCGGGGTTTAGGAGTTCAGTGTTATTGGGGTTTGGGTGCTCAGTGTTAGTGGGATTTCGGTCTCAGTGTTAGTGGGGTTTGGGGGCTCAGTGTTAGTGGGGTTTAGGAGTTCAGTGTTAGTGGAATTTGGGGGTTCAGTGTTAGTGGGGTTTGTGGGTTCAGTGTTAGTGGGGTTTGGCGGCTCATTATTAGTGGGGTTTGGGGGCTCAGTGTTAGTGAGGTTTGGGGGCTCAGTATTAGTGGGGTTTGAGGGCTCAGTGTTAATGGGGTTTGTGGGCCCAGTGTTAGTGGGGTTTGCGGGCTCAGTGTTAGTGGGGTTTAGGAGTTCAGTGTTAGTGGGGTTTGGGGACTCACTATTAGTGTGGTTTGGGGGCTCAGTGTTAGTGCGCATTAGGAGTTCAGTGTTAGTGGGGTTAGGGGGCTCAGTGTTAGTGGGGTTTTGGGGGCTGAGTATTAGTGGGGTTTGGGGACTCAGTGTCAGTGGGGTTTGGGTCTCAGTGTTGATGGGGTTTGGGGTCTCAGTGTAAGTGTGGTTTGGGTGCTCAGTGTTATTGGGGTTTGGGGGCTCAGCGTTAGTGGGGTTTGGGGGCTCAGTGTTCATGGCGTTTGGGGGCTCAGTGTTAGTGGGGTCTAGGAGTTCAGTGGTGGTGGAGTTTATGAGTTCTGTGTTGGTGGAGTTTGGGGGCTCAGTATTAGTGGGGTTTGGGGGCTCAGTGTTAGTGGGGTTTGGGGGTTCATTATAAGTGGGGTTTGGAGATCAGTGTTATTGGATTTTAGGAGTTCAGTACTTGTGGTGTTTGGGGGCTCAGTGTTAGTGGGGTTTCGGGGTTCAGTGTTATTGGGGTTCAGGAGTTCAATGTAAGTGCGGTCTGGGGACTCATTATTAGTGGGGTTTGGGGGCTCAGTTTTAGTGGGGTTTGGGTCTCAGTGTTATTGGGGTTTAGGAGTTCAGTGTTAGTGGGGTTTGGGGGCTCACTGGTAATGGGGTTTATGCGGTCAGTGTTGGTGGAGTTTGGGGACTCAGTATTAGTAGGGTTTGGGGTTCAGTGTTAGTGGAGTTTGGGGGCTCATTATTAGTGGGGTTTGGGGATCAGTGTTATTGGTGTTTAGGAGTTCAATATTTGTGGTGTTTGGGGGCTCAGTGTTAGTGGGGTTTCGGGATTCAGTGTTAGTGGGGTTCAGGAGTTTAATGTTAGTGGGGTCTGGGTGCTCATTACTAGTGGGGTTTGGGAGCTCAGTGTTAGTGGGGTTTGGATCTCAGTGTTATTGGAGTTTAGGAGTTCAGTGTTAGTGGGGTTTGGGGGCTCAGTGTTAGTGGGATTTTGGTCTCAGTGTTAGTGGGGTTTGTGGGTTCAGTGTTAGTGGGGTTTGGGGGCTCATTATTAGTGGGGTTTGGGGGCTCAGTGTTAGTGAGGTTTGGGGGCTCAGTGTTAGTGGGGTTTGAGGGCTGAATATTAGTGGGGTTTGGGGGCTCAGTGTTAGTGGGGTTTGGGTCTCAGTGTAAATGGGGTTTGGGGGCTCAGTGTAAGTGTGGTTTGGGGGCTCTGTGTTAGTGGGGTTTGGGTGCTCACTGTTAGTGGGGTTTGGGGGCTCAGCGTTAGTGGGGTTTGGGGGCTCAGTGTTAGTGTGGTTTGGGGGCTCAGTGTTAGTGGGGTTTGGGGGCACAGTGTTAGTGGGGTTTGGTGGGGTCAGTGTTAGTGGCGTTTTGGGGGCTCAGTTTTAGTGTGGTTTGGGCGCTCAGTGTTAGTGGGGTTTGAGGGCTCAGTGTTAGTGGGGTTTGGGGGCTCAGTGTTAGTGCGGTTTTGGAGTTCAATGTTAGTGGGGTTTGGGGGCACAGTGTTAGTGGGGTTTGGGGGGTTCAGTGTTAGTGGGGTTCAGGAGTTCAATGTTAGTGGGGTTTGGAGGCTCAGTGTTAGGGGCGTTTGGGGGCTCTGTATTAGTGGGGTTTGGGGGCTCAGTCTTAGGTGCGTTTGGGGGCTCATTATTAGTGGGGTTTGGGGATCAGTGTTATTGCACCTTAGGATTTCAGTATTTGTGGTTTTTGGGGGCTGAGTGTTAGGGGGGATTCGGGGTTCAGTTTTAGTGGGGTTCAGGAGTTCAATGTTAGTGGGTTTTGGGGGCTCAGTGTTATTGGGGTTTGCGGGCTCAGTGTTAGTTGGGTTTGGGGGCTCATTGTTAGTGGGGTTTCGGGGTTCAGTGTTAGTGGGGTTCAGGATTTCAATGTTAGTGGGGTCTGGGGGCTCATTATTTGTGGGGTTTGGGGGATCAGTGTTAGTGGGGTTTCGGGGTTCAGTGTTAGTGGGGTTCAGGAGTTCAATGTTAGTGGGTTTTGGGGGCTCAGTGTTATTGGGGTTTGCGGGCTCAGTGTTAGTGGGGTTTGGGGGCTCATTGTTAGTGGGGTTTAGCGGCTTAGTGTTAGTGGGATTTGGAGGCTCAGTGTTAGTCAGGTTTGGGTCTCAGTGTTAGTGGGGTTTGGGTCTCAGTGTTAGTGGGGTTTGGGGGCTCAGTGTTAGTGGGGTTTGGGGGCTCTTTGTTAGTGGGGTTCAAGAGTTCAATGTTAGTTGGTTTTGGAGGCTCAGTGTTATTCGGGTTTGTGGGCTCATTGTTAGTGGTTTTTGGGGGCTCAGTGTTAGTGAGGTTTGGGGGTTCAGTGTTAATGCAACTTTGGGGTTCAGTGTTAGTGGGGTTTTGGGGGCTCAGTGTTACTGGGGTTTGGGGGCTCACTGTTACTGGGGTTTAGGGGCTCAGTGTTAATGGGGTTTATGGGCTCAGCGTTAGTGGGGTTTGGGGACTACGTGTTAGTTGGGTTTGGGCTCTCAGTGTTAGTGGGGTTTGGGGGCTCAGTGTGAGTGGGGTTTGGGGTCTCAGTGTTAGTGGGGTTTGGGGGCTCAGTGTTAGTGGGGTTTGGTGGCTCAGTGTTAGTGGGGTTTTGGAGTTCAATGTTAGTGGGGTTTGGGGGCTCAATGTTAGTGGGGTTTGGGGGGTTCAGTGTTAGTGGGGTTCAGGAGTTCAATGTCACTGGGGTTTGGTGGCTCCGTGTTAGGGGTGTTTGTGTGCTCAGTGTTAGCGGGGTTTGGTTCTCCGTTTCAGTGGGGTTTAGGAGTTCATTATTAGTAGGGTTTGGGGGCGCAGTGTTTGTGTGGTTTGGATCTCAGTGTTACTGGGGTTTGAGGGCTCAGTGTTCGTGGCGTTTGGGGGCTCAGTGTTAGTGGGGTTTAGGAGTTCAGTGTTATTGGGGTTTGGGTGCTCAGTGTTAGTGGGATTTCGGTCTCAGTGTTAGTGGGGTTTGGGGGCTCAGTGTTAGTGGGGTTTAGGAGTTCAGTGTTAGTGGAATTTGGGGGTTCAGTGTTAGTGGGGTTTGTGGGTTCAGTGTTAGTGGGGTTTGGCGGCTCATTATTAGTGGGGTTTGGGGGCTCAGTGTTAGTGAGGTTTGGGGGCTCAGTATTAGTGGGGTTTGAGGGCTCAGTGTTAATGGGGTTTGTGGGCCCAGTGTTAGTGGGGTTTGCGGGCTCAGTGTTAGTGGGGTTTAGGAGTTCAGTGTTAGTGGGGTTTGGGGACTCACTATTAGTGTGGTTTGGGGGCTCAGTGTTAGTGCGCATTAGGAGTTCAGTGTTAGTGGGGTTAGGGGGCTCAGTGTTAGTGGGGTTTTGGGGGCTGAGTATTAGTGGGGTTTGGGGACTCAGTGTCAGTGGGGTTTGGGTCTCAGTGTTGATGGGGTTTGGGGTCTCAGTGTAAGTGTGGTTTGGGGGCTCTGTGTTAGTGGGGTTTGGGTGCTCAGTGTTATTGGGGTTTGGGGGCTCAGCGTTAGTGGGGTTTGGGGGCTCAGTGTTGGTGCGGATTAGCAGTTCAGTGTTAGTGGTGTTTGGGGGCTCAGTGTTAGTGGGGTTTGGGGGCTGAATATTAGTGGTGTTTGGGTGCTCAGTGTTAGTGGGGTTTGGGTCTCAGTGTTAATGGGGTTTGGGGTCTCAGTGTAAGTGTGGTTTCGGTGCTCTGTGTTAGTGGGGTTTGGGTACTCAGTTTTAGTGGGGTCTAGGAGTTCAGTGGTGGTGGGGTTTATGAGTTCAGTGTTGTTGGAGTTTGGGGGCTCAGTATTAGTGGGGTTTGGGGGCTCAGTGTTAGTGGGGTTTGTTGGTTCATTATAAATGGGGTTTGGGGATCAGTGTTATTGGAGTTTAGGAGTTCAGTATTTGTGGTGTTTGGGGGCTCAGTGTTAGTGGGGTTTCGGGGTTCAGTGTTATTGGGGTTCAGGAGTTCAATGTAAGTGCGGTCTGGGGACTCATTATTAGTGGAGTTTGTGGGCTCAGTTTTAGTGGGGTTTGGGTCTCAGTGTTATTGGGGTTTAGGAGTTCAGTGTTAGTGGGGTTTGGGGGCTCAGTGTTAGTGGGATTTCGGTCTCAGTGTTACTGGGGTTTGGGGGCTCAGTGTTATTGGGGCTTTGGGGCTCAGTGTTAGTGGGGTTTAGTAGTTCAGTGTTAGTGGAATTTGGGGGTTCAGTGTTAGTGGGGTTTGGGGGTTCAGTGTTAGTGGGGTTCGGGGGATTAGCGTTAGTGGGGTTTGGGGGCTCAGTGTTAGTGTGGTTTGGGGGCTCAATGTTAGTGTGGTTTGGGTGCTCAGTGTTGGTGGCGTTTCGGGTCTCAGTGTTAGTGTGGTTTGGGGGCTCAGTGTTAGTGGTGTTGGGGGCTCAGTGTTAGTGGGTTTTAGGGGCTCAGCGTTAGTGGGGTTTGGGGGCTCAGTGTTAGTGGGATTTGGGAGCTCAGTGTTACTTGGGGTTTTGGAGTTCAATGTCAGTGGGGTTTGGAGGCTCCGTGTTAGGGGTATTTGGGTGCTCAGTGTTAGCGGGGTTTGGTTCTCTGTTTCAGTGGGGATTAGGAGTACAGTGTTAGTGGGGTTTGGGGACGAAGTGTTAGTGGGGTTTGGGTCTCAGTGTTACTGGGGTTTGAGGGCTCAGTGTTCGTGGCGTTTGGGGGCTCAGTGTTAGTGGGGTTTAGGAATTCAGTGTTAGTGGGGTTTGGGGGCTCACTGGTAATGGGGTTTATGCGGTCAGTGTTGGTGGAGTTTGGGGACTCAGTATTAGTAGGGTTTGGGGTTCAGTGTTAGTGGAGTTTGGGGGCTCATATTAGTGGGGTTTGGGGATCAGTGCTATTGGAGTTTGGGGGCTCAGTGTTAGTGGGGTTTAGGAGATCAGTGTTAGTGGAATTTGGGGGTTCAGTGTTAGTGGGGTTTGTGGATTCAGTGTTAGTGGGGTTTGGGGGCTCATTATTAGTGGGGTTTGGGGGCTCAGTGTTAGTGAGGTTTGGGGGCCCAGTGTTAGTGGGGTTTGAGGGCTCAGTGTTAATGGGGTTTGGGGGCCCAGTGTTAGTGGTGTTTGCGGGCTCAGTTTTAGTGGGGTTTAGGAGTTCAGTGTTAGTGGGGTTTGGGGGCTCACTATTTGTGGGGTTTGGGGGCTCAGTGTTAGTGCGGATTAGCAGTTCAGTGTTAGTGGTGTTTGGGGGCTCAGTGTTAGTGGGGTTTGGGGGCTGAATATTAGTGGTGTTTGGGTGCTCAGTGTTAGTGGGGTTTGGGTCTCAGTGTTAATGGGGTTTGGGTTCTCAGTGTAAGTGTGGTTTCGGGGCTCTGTGTTAGTGGGGTTTGTGTGCTCAGTTTTAGTGGGGTTTGGGGGCTCAGCGTTAGTGGGGTTTGGGGGCTCAGTTTTAGTGTGGTTTGGGCGCTCAGTATTAGTGGGGTTTGGGAGCTCAGTGTTAGTGGGGTTTGGGGGCTCAGTGTTAGTGGGGTTTTGGAATTCAATGTTAGTGGGGTTTGGGGGCTCAGTGTTAGTGGGGTTTGGGGGCTCAGTATTAGTGGGGTTTGGGGGCTCAGTGTTAGTGGCGTTTGGGGGCTCATTATTACTGGGGTTTGGGGATCAGTGTTATTGCAGTTTAGGATTTCAGTATTTGTGGTTTTTGGGGGCCCTGTGTTAGGGGGGTTTCGGGGTTCAGTTTTAGTGGGTTTCAGGAGTTCAATGTTAGTGGGGTCTGGGGGTCATTATTTGTGGGGTTTGGGGGATCAGTGTTAGTGGGGTTTCGGGGTTCAGTGTTAGTGGGGTTCCGGAGTTCAATGTTAGTGGGTTTTGGGGGCTCAGTGTTATTGGGGTTTGTGTCTCAGTGTTAGTGGGGTTTTGGTGCTCAGTATTAGTGGGGTTTTGGGGCTCAGTGTTAGTGGGGCTTGGGGGCTCATTGTTAGTGGGGTTTGGGGGCTCAGTGTTAGTGGGGTTCAAGAGTTCAATGTTATTTGGGTTTGGAGGCTCAGTGTTATTCGGGTTTGTGGGCTCATTGTTTGTGGTTTTTGGGGGCTCAGTGTTAGTGAGGTTTGGGGGTTCAGTGTTAATGGCGTTTAGGGGCTCAGCGTTAGTTGGGTTTGTGGACTACGTGTTATTAGGGTTTGGGGGCCCAGTGTTAGTGGGATTTGGAGTCTCAGTGTTAGTGGGGTTTGGGGGCTCAGTGTTAGTGGGGTTTGGGGTCTCAGTGTTAGTGGGGTTTGGGGGCTCAGTGTTAGTGGGGTTTGGGTCTCAGTGTTAGTGGGGTTTAGGAGTTCAGTGTTAGTGTGGTTTGGGGGCTCCGTGTTACTGGGGTTTGGGGGCTCGGTGTTATCGGGCTTTTGGATCTCAGTGTTTAGGGGGGTTTGGGGGCTCAGTGTTAGTGGGGTTTTGGGGCTCAGTGTTAGTGGGGTTTGGGTCTCAGTGTTTGTGGGGTTTGGGGGCTCAGTATTAGTGGGGTTTGGGGGCTCAGTTTTAGTGGCGTTTGGTGGCTCATTGTTAGTGGCGTTTGGGGTCTCAGTGTTAGTGCGGTTTGGGGGCTCAGTGTTTGTGGGGTTTAGGGGCTCAGTATTAGTGTAGTTTGGGGGCTCAGTATTAGTGGGGTTTGGTGGCTCAGTGTTAGTTTGGTTTGGGGGCTCATTATTAGTGGGGTTTGCGGCCTCAGTGTTATTTTAGTTTAGGAGTTCATTATTGGTGGTGTTTTGGGGCACAGTGTTAGTGGGGTTTCGGGGTTCAGTGTTAGTGGGTTTCAGGAGTTCAATGTTAGTGGGGTCTGGGGGCTCATTATTAGTGGGGTTTGGGGACTCAGTGTTAGTGGGGTTTCGGGGTTCAGTGTTATTGGGGTTCAGTAGTTCAATGATATTGGATTTTGGGGGCTCAGTGTTATTGGGGTTTGGGTCTCAGTGTTAGTGGGGTTTGGGGGCTCAGTATTAGTGGGGTTTGGGGGCTCAGTGTTAGTGGGGTTTGGGGGCTCAGTGTTAGTGGGGTTTGGGTGCTCAGTGTTACTGGGGTTTGCAGGCTCATTGTTAGTGGGGTTTGGGGGCTCATTGTTAGTGGGGTTTGGAGGCTCAGTGTTAGTGGGGTTTAGAGTCTCAGTGTTAGTGGATTTTTTGTCTCAGTGTTAGTGGGGTTTGGGTCTCAGTGTTAGTGGGGTTTGGGGGTTCAGTGTCAGTGGGGTTTGGAGGCTCAGTTTTAGTCGGGTTTGTTGGCTCATTGTTAGTGGTTTTTGGGGGCTCAGTTTTAGTGAGGTTTGGGGGTTCAGTGTTAATGCAATTTGGGGTTCAGTGTTAGTGGGGTTTGGGGGCTCAGTGTTAATGGGGTTTAGGGGCTCAGTGTTAGTGTGGTTTGGGGGCTAAATGTTAGTGCGATTTGGGGTCTCAGTGTTAGTGGGCTTTGGGGGCTCAGTTTTAGTGGAGTTTGGGGGCTCTGTGTTAGTGGGGTTTGTGGTCTCAGTGTTAGTGGGGTTTGGGCTCTCAGTGTTAGTGGGTTTTGGGGGCTCAGTGTTAGTGGTGTTTGGGGGCTCAGTGCTAGCCTGGTTTGGGGGCTCAGTGTTAGTCGGGTTTGGGGGCTCAGTGTTAGTGGGGTTAGGGGGCTCAGTGTTAGTGGGGTTTGGGTCTCAGTGTTAGTGGGGTTTGAGGTCTCAGTGTTAGTGGGGTTTGGGGGTTCAGCGTTTGTGGGGTTTGGTGTCTCAGTGTTAGTGGGGTTTGGGGGCTCAGTGTTAGTGGGGTTTGGGGGCTCAGTGTAACTGGGGCTTGGGGGCTCAGTGTTATTGGGGTTCAGGAGTTCATTAGTAGTAGGGTTCATGAGTTCAGTATTAGTGGGGTTTGGGGGCTCAGTGTTACTGGGGTTTGGGGGCTCAGTGTTATTTGGGTTTTGGGGCTCAATGTAAGTGTGGATTGTGTGTTCAGTGTTTGTGGTGTTTGGGGTTCAGTGAAGTAGGGATTTGGGGGTTCACTGTTTGTGGAGTTTAGTGTTCAGTGTTACCGTGCTTTGGGGATCAGTTCTCATGGCGTTAATAAGGACCCTCAGTCAATGCATCCCGCCTCCCCTCAATCACTGCATCCCACTCCCATCAGTCGCTGCATCCCACCCACCCTAGTCTCTGCATCCCGCTCCCCACAGTTGCTAAATCCCTCAGGCACTGAATTCCTGAGTCACAGTGACTAAAAGGAGAGGTGTGTGTGGCTTCTTGTATTTCTGTTAATAATCCGACACATCCAGACTCACCCTCCTGGGTCATTTATAAACAGCAATGTACCTGTGCAATAAGCAGCACCACAGTCTGGCGCCGGCTTCAGCTCATAAACGAAGTAACTGCTGCAGTTTTTAATCTTTATCTCTCGGGTCCAGTAGCAGCGATTCCAACCCGCGTTAAAACAAACTGTCCTGTTTACCACCCCCTGTGCCAGGGTGGGATGTGAACCTGAAATGAGGTTTATAAATATTGAAGAATGTAAGGGATGTGAACAGTGCTGGACAGTGAATGTAAAATCTGATATTAGAAAGTCTGAAATTACCCTGTAACCAGCCTGGCAGTTCTGTGGAGCAGTGAAACACTGAGACAACAGAGTCTGGGATCTTCCATCCACCAGAACTGAAACAACACTCACACAATCATAGGGTTAAGGAACGATACAGCTCAGAATGAGGCCGTTTGGTCGATTATTTTTCCACTAGCTCTTTGAATGATCTTTACAATTAATCCAACTCCGCTCCTTTTCTAACCCATTAACCTGAAAACCTCCTCATCCAGAATTGACCTCGTCCGGGAGCGAGATGCCCATGAGCAGGATGGGAGCGAACTGCACATGCGCGGAATGGGAGCGAGCTGCACATGCGCGAAATGGGAGCGATCTGCACATGCGTGGAATGGGAGAAAGCTGCACATGCGCGGTTTTTGAGCGCAGAGCAACGTAAGTAATTATGTGGAGAGAACTGAGATGGACAGGGAGAGGGGGCGGGGAGAGGGAGAGGGGAGAGAGAGAGTAGGCGGGGCGAGGGAGTGGCGGGGAGAAGGAGAGGGGGCGGGGCGAGCGGGGAGGGGCGGGGCGAGGGATGGGGAGGGGAGGTGGAGGGGCGGGGCGAGGGAGGGGCGGGGAGAATGGTCATGGAGAGGGGGCGGGGAGCGGGGGTGGGGGAGAGGAGAGTGGGATTGGAGCAGCAGAGGTGGCGTGTAGGGTGAAAGGGGGAGATAGAGAAGGTACTAGGAAGAGGGGGCAGGGAGAGAGGGCGGCGAGAAGGGGCGGGAGAGGGAGAGGGGAGGGGGAGAAGGGGCGGGAAGGGGGAGAAGGGGCGGGGAGGGGGAGAGGGGAGAGAGAGAGTAGGCGTGGCGAGGGAGGGGGCGGGGAGAAGGGGCGGGGCGAGGGGGCGGGGCGAGGGGGCGGATCGAGGGCGGGGGCGTGGAGAAGGAGAGGGGGCGGGGAGAATGGTCAGGGAGAGGCAGCGGGGTGGGGGAGAGGAGAGTGGGCTGGGAGCAGCAGAGGTGGCGTGTAGAGTGAGAGGGGGAGATAGAGAGGGGACTAGGGAGAGGGGGCAGGGAGAAAGGGTGGTGAGAAGGATAGGGGGTGGGGAGAGGGACAGGTGTCGGGGAGAAGGTGAGGGGAGTGGGGGAACAGAGAGGGTGCGGGTAGAGGCAGCGGTGTGTGGAGAGGGGGCAGGGAGATGGTGATGGGAGAGGAGGCGGAGAGTGGGAGAGGGGGTGGTGAGAGCGAGAAGGGGCGGGGAGGTGAGGGTGTGGGGAGGTGGGTGAGGAGAGGGAGCGTGGTGAGTGAGTGGGGGCAGGGAGAGTGGGTGGGGAGAGGGAGACTGGGCGGGGAGGGGTGCGATGAGAGTGAGAAGGGGCGTGGAGAGGCGGCGGGAAGAGGGGTCGGGGAGAGGCAGGGGGGCCGGGAGAGGGAGAGGCGACGGTGAGAGGGAGAGTGTCTGGGCAGAGAGACAGGTGTCGGGGAGAAGGTCCGGGGAGAGGTGCGCGGAGAGGGGGCTGGGAGAGGGAGAGGGTGCGGGTAGATGCAGAGGGAGCGGCGAAATAGGAGAGGGGAGAGGGGGCGGGGAGAGGCAGAGGCAGCGGGGACAGGGAGAGGGGACGGTGAATGGGAGAGCGGAAGGGGAGACTGGGCGGGGTTAGGGAGAAGGGGCTGGGAGAGGGAGCGGGGGCGGGAAAAAGGAGAGGGGGCTGGGAGAGGGAGAGCGGTCGGGGAGAGGGAGAGGGGAGTGGGGGCTGGGAAAGTGTGAGGGGGCGGAGAGCGGGGGTGGGAAGAGGGAGAGTGGGCTTGGAGAGGGGGCTGGGAGGGTGAGAGTGGCCGGGGAGAGGGGGTGGGGAGAGGGAGAGGGGGTGGCGTGAGGGAGAGGGTGCGTGGAGTTTGAGCGGGGTCGGGGAGAGAGGGGGGTGCGGTGAGAGGGAGGGGGCGGTCAGAGGGAGGAGGCGGAAACAGGGAGAGGTAGCGGGGAAAGCTTGAGGGGGCGGTGAAAGGGAGAGGGGGTGGGCAGAGTGAGAGGGGGCAGGGAGAATGGGCGGTGAGAGGGAGAAGGGAGAGGGAGAGGAGGGTGCAGCGAGAGGGGGCGGGGAGAGGGTGGGGGCGGGGATAAGGGGGGCAGTGAGTGGGAGATGGGGCGGGAAGAGTGAGAGGGGTCGCAGAGAGGGAGTGGAGGCAGAAAGACTGAGATGTGGTGGGGAGATGGAGAGGGGCGGGGAGAGTGAGAGGGGGCGACGAGAGGGAGATGGGGCGGGAAGAGGTAGTGGGTGCGAGGAGAGTGAGAGGGGGCGGGGAGAGTGAGAGGGGGTGGATTGAGTGAGAGAGGAGGTGGAAAGAAGGGGCGGGGAGAGGGAGAGGGAGAGGGGGCGGAGAGAGGGTGAGGGGGCGGAGAGAGGGAGATGTGGCGGGGAGAGGGAGAGGGGCGGGGAGAGTGAGATGGGGCAGGAAGAGGTTCAGTGTGCGAGCAGATTGAGAGGGGGCGTGGAGAGTGAGAGCGGGAGGAGAGAGTGAGAAGGGGCGTGGAGAGGGAGGGGGCAGGGAGAGGGGGCGGAGAGAGGGAGATGGGGCTGAGAGAGGGAGAGGGTGCGGGGAGATTGAGAGAGGGCAGGAAGTGTGAGAGAGGAGGCTGGGAGAGGGAGAGGGGGCGGAGCAAGTGAGAGGGGTCGGGGAGAAGGAGAGGGGGCTGGGAGAGGGAGTGTTGATGGGCAGAGGGAGAGGGGCGGGAAGTTTGAGAGCGGAGGCGCGGAGAGTGGGGAGGTGGTGGGGAGAGTGAGAGGGGTCTGGGGGAGTGGGTAAGGAACGGGAGAGGGCCCGTGGAGAGTGAGGGGGCGGGGAGATGGAGAGGGAGAGGGGGTGCGGAAGGGTGCGATGAGAGTGAGAGGGGGCAGGGAGAGGTGTCAGAGAGAGGCAAAGGGAGCAGGGAGAGGGTGAGGTGGTGGGCAGAGGGATAGAGGGCGTGAAGTTTGAGAGAGGAGGTGGGGAGAGTGGAGAGGTGGTGGGGAGAGGATGAGGGGTCGGCGAGAGGGGGCAAGGAACGGGAGAGGGAGCGTGGAGAGTGAAAGGGTCGGGGAGAGCGGGAGGGGAACAGTGCGATGAGAGTGAGAGGGGGCAGGGAGAGCTGTCGGGGAGAGGCAGAGGGAGCGGGGAGAGGTTGAGGGGATAGGGCGTGGTGAGAGGGGTCACAAAGGAGGGGCGGGAAAATGGATAGGGTGCATGTAGAGGGAGTGGGGAGAAGGAGTGTGGCTGGGGAGAGTGAGAGGGGGCGGGGATAGGGGGCGGGTAGAGTGAGACGGGCAGGAGGAGGGAGAGGGGGAGGGCAGAGTGAGATGGGCGGGGGGAGTGAGAGGGTGGTGGGAGGGAGTCGAGGATTGTGAGTGGGGACGTGGAGAGGGGGCAGGTAGAGGGAGTGCGCGCGGGTTGAGGGGGCAGGGCGGCAAGATGTAGAGTGGGAAGGGTGAAAGTGCGCGGCGAGGGGGCGGGGATAAGAGGCGGGGAGAGGGAGCGGGAAAAAGGGGCAGGTAGATTGAGATTGGGTAGGCAGATTGAGAGGGGCGTGGAGAGGCAGCGGGCTCGGGCAGAGGAAGAGGAGTCTGGGAGAGGGAGAGTGCCCGGGGAGAAGGGGCAGGGAGAGTGAGAAAGGCTTGGGGAGGGTTAGGGGGTGGGGAGAGGGAGCGGGGACGTGGAGAGGTGGAGCAGGCGGGGAGAGGGGTTGGGGAGGGGGAGGAAGCGCCGAGTGGGCGCCATGAGAGGGAGAGCGGAGAGAGGGAGATGGGGCCGATGAGAGGGGACAGGGATTGGGGACTGGGAGAGGAGACAGGGAGTGGGGACGGGGAGAGGGGACGGGGAGAAGGGACGGGGAGAGGGGACGGGGAGAGGGGACGGGGAGAGGGGACGGGGAGTGGGGACAGGGAGAGGGACGGGGTGTAGGGACGGGGAGAGGGGACGGGGAGTGGGGACGGGGAGAAGGGACGGGGAGAGTGGAGGGGGAGAGGGGACGGGGAGAGGAGACGGAGAGAAGGGACGGGGAGAGGGTCGGGGAGAGGGGACGGGGCAAGAGGGAATGGTGAGAGAGGAAAGGGAGAGGGGACAGGGAGATGGGACGAGGAGAGGGGTCAGGGAGAGGGGACAATGAGTGGTTCCCGATGGAGTGTTGACCGGGAGAATTCCCTCGAGAGGGTGGGACGCGGAGGGGTCCAGATTGAGAAGGAACGGGGAGAGGTTCCCGAGGGAGAGTGTAAGCGGACAGGTCATCTAGGGTCAGGGAAAAAGACATGGTCCCCCCGGTGCAGAGGACGTGGACAGGTCCCCGAGTGAGAGGGGACAGAGAGGAGACCGAGGAATCAGGGTGAGGGAGAGGTGCCCGAGGAAGTAGGACAGGGTGAGGTCCGTGAGGGAGAGGGGACAGGGAGAGGATCGCGAGGGAGATGGGAAGGTGTGAAGTGACAGAGATAGGGGACAGTGAGTGGAGGGGGGACGGGGAGAGAACCCACGATGGAGTTGGGACGGGCAGAGGGCTCAAATGGAGAAGGAATGGGAAGTAGGCGGGAAGAGATCACCGAGGGAGAGGGATAAGGGACAGGAATCTGAGGCAGGGGTGACGGCGGGTGGTCCCCGAGTGAGAGGGGCCAGGGAGAGTTGAAAGGGAGAGGTCCCCGATATAGAGGGGATGGGGAGAGTTCACTGAGGGAGATTGGACGGGTTGAGATGTCAGGGAGAGATCTCCATAGGAGAATGGACAGTTAGAGATGCCCGTGGGAGAGGTGACATGGAGAAGTCCCCGGGGGAGATAGGATGTGGAGAGGTGCACAAAGGATAGGGGATGGAGAGAGGTCCCCGAGGAAGATTGGACATGGAGGGGACACCGAAGAAGAGCAGACAAGGAGACGTGAAAGTGAGAGGATCCCAAGGGGACGGGATGCCGAGGGGTGATGGCCAGCGGTCCCCGAGTGGGAGGTGACAAGGAGGTATCCCCGAGGGTAATGTGATTTGGGAATGTCGCGGATAGAGAAGAGACAGTGAGATGTCCCCGAGGGAGACGGGATGGGGAGAGCGCCCCAAAGGAGAGGAGACGGTGGTAGGTCCCTGAGGCTAAGGGAACAGGGAGAGTGGACGGTGTTAAACCCGGAGAGAGAGGGGACGGTGTGAGGACACCTCGGGATAGGGAACAGGGTGAGGCCCCCAATCGAGCAAGTCGGGGAGAGTTCACCGATGGAGAGTGGACGGGGAGAGGTGAAAGGGAAAGGTCCCCGAGGGATAGAGGACATGAGGAGGTCTCCGAAGGAGAGGGGACATGGGGAGGTCTCCAATGGAGAGGGTACGTGGAGATGACGCCGAGGGAGAGGGGATGGGGAGAGGGCCACGAATGAGAGGGGAGTGGGCGGGAACCGTGAGGGAGTGTGGCAGGGACAGGTCAATGAGTGGGAGTGGACGGGGAGATGTGCACGAGGTAGAGGGGAAGGCAAGACGACCCCGAGTGAGAGAAGATGGTGAGAAGCCCCTGAGGGAGATGGGACGGGCTGAGAGCTCAAATGCAGAAGGGATGGGGAGTAGACGGGTAGAGACCTCCGAGGTAGAGGGATAAGTGACAGGACCCCAAGGCAGCGGTGACGTGCAGTGCTTCCCGAGTGAGAGGGACCAGCGAGAGTTGAAAGGGAGAGGTCTCCGAGGTAGACGGGACGGGAATAGTTCACTGAGTGGACTAGGAGAGTGGAAGAGGAGAGATGATAGGTAATCATAACTAAGGGAGAGGGGACAGGGAGACGTGACAGGCAGAGGCCTCCGAGGGAGACGGGAGAGGCAGATTTCGCCGATGGAGGAAGGAACGTGAAAGCTCCCCAAGGGAGACTGGATGGTGAGAGTTCCATGAGGCAGAACGGATGTTGTGAGGTCCTCGACAGAAAGGGGATGGGAGTTGCGCCCGATAGAGAAGGGGTGGGAAGATGACTCCCAAGGAGAGGGTATGGGGAGCGGTCCCCAATGGAGAGGGGATGGGGTTAGGTACCTAAGGATAGCGGACTGGGAGAGGTCCTCGAGGGAGAGAGGATGGGATGAGGACAACGAGGGAGAGGGGACGGGGAGAGGTCCGCGAGGGAGTGTAGACGGGGAGAGTTCCTCGTGGGAGAGGGGACGTGGAGAGGACCCCTTGGGAGAGGAGACAGGGCGATGTCCCCGAGGCAGAGTAGAGAGGCAGAAGGGGCGAGGAGAGGGAGACGGGGTGGAGAGATGGAGGGACGGGATGGGGTGCGGAACTAGGGAGAAGGCGAAGGGGTGGCCAGAGTGAGAGGGGTTGGGGAGAGGGAGAGGGAGAGTGGCGGGGAGAGTTGGAGGGGATGGAGCGCAGAGGCGTGGAGAAGGAGAAGTGGCGGCCGGAGTGAGAGGGGGTGAGGAGAGGGAGAGGGTGTGGTGAGAGCGACAGGGGACAGGGAGAGAGATAGGGGGCAGGGAGAGGGAGATGGGCTGTACAGATGGAGATGGGGCGGGAAGAAGGAGAGGGGGTGGGGAAAGAAAGAGGGGGCGGGGAGAGGAAGTGGGGGTGGGGAGAGGAAGAGGGGGTGGGGAGAGGGAGATGGGGCCGGGAGAGGGAGAGTGGAGAGGGGGCAGTGAAAGGGGGCGCGGAGAGCGGGCAGGGAGAGGCAGAGGGAGCGGGCACAGGGAGAGGGAATGTTGAGAGGGAGAGGGTATCAGGAGAGAGACAGGTGTCGAGGAGAAGGTGAGGGGAGAGGTGGCTTGGAGAGGGGGCTGGCAGAGGGTCGGGGGGAGGCAGAGGGAGTGGGGAGAGGGATAGGGGATGGCGAGAGGGAGAGGGTGTGGGGAGAGGGGGCGGGGAGATTGAAAGTGCTCACGGAGAGGGGGCGGGGAGAGTGAGGGGGCGGGGAGAGTTGCCGGGGAGAGTGAGATGGGCGGGAGGAGGCATAGGAGGAGGGGAGAGTGAGACGGGAGGGAGGAGTGAGAGGAGACGGGGAGATTTACCCAAGGGAGAGGGGACTGGGAAAGTCCAAGAGGTAGAGGGGACTGGAAGCGATTCACAAGGGTGATGGGGCGGGGAGAGGTCCACGAGGGTGAGGGGAGATGGAGACGTCCCCGAGGAAAAGGGGATGGGGACTTGCCCTCAGGGGAGAGGGGACAGGGAATGGACCCCGTGGGGTAGTGGATGTGGAAATTACCCCGAGGGGGAGGGAAAAGGGAGAGGGGACAGGGAGAGTTTCCAGCGGAAGAGGGGACAGGGAGATCTCCCCGATGGAGAGGGGACAGGGAGAGATCCGTGATGTAATGGAGCCAGGGAGATGCTCTCGAGGGAGAGGGGAAAGGGAGAGGTCCCCGAAGGAGAGGGGACAGGGAGAGGTCCCTGAGGTAGTGGGGCCGGGTAGAGGCCCGCGAGGGAGAGGGGACAGGGTGAGGTCCCGGAGGGAGAGGTGAGAGGGAGAGCTCCCCGAGGGAGAGTTGCGAGGCAGAATTCCCCGAGGGAGAGGTGACAGGGTGAGGTCCCCAAGGGAGAGGTGAGAGGGTGAATTCCCCAAGGGAAAGGTGACAGGGTGAGGTCCAAGGGGGAGAGGTGAGAGGGAGAGGTCCCCGAGGGAGACGGGCCAGGGAGTAGTCTCTGTGCAAGAGGGATCGGGGAGAGATTCCCTGGGAGAGGAGATGGGGAAAGGTCCCCTAGGGAGAGGGGATGGGGAGAGCTCCCCCCGCGGCAGGAGACAGTGAGAGGGGACGGGGAGAGGGGACGGGGAGATGGGACGGACAGGGGGGACTGGGAGTGGGGACGGGGAGAGGGGACGGGGAGGGGGGACGGTGAGTGTGGACAGAGAGAGGGGACGGGGAGCGGGGACGGGGAGAGGGGACGGGGAGAGGGGATGGGGAGAGGGGACGGGGAGAGGGGATGGTGCGAGGGGTCGTGGACAGGGTACTTGGAGAGAGGACTGGGAGAGGGACGGGGAGAGGGGACTGGGAGAGGGGATGGGTAGAGGGGACTGGGAGAGGGGTCGGGGAGAGGGACCGGGGACAGGGAACTGGGAGAGGGGACAGGGAGAGGGGACAGGGAGTGGGGACTGTGAGAGGGGACAGGGAGAGTGGACTGGGTGAGGGGACAGGGAGTGGGGACAGGGAGTGATTCCAGATGGAGAGGGGACAGGGAGAGGTGACTGGGAGAGGGGACAGGTCGAGGTGACTGGGAGAGGGGACAGGTCGAGTTGACTGGGAGAGGGGACAGGCAGAGGAGACGGGAATGGTTCCCGATGGAGAGGGGACAGGGAGGGTTCCCCTGAGGGGCTGGGACGTGGCTGGGTCCCGATTGAGAAGGAACGGGGTGGGGTTCCCGAGGGAAAGTGGAAGCGGAAAGGTCATCTAGGGAAAAAGGACATGGAACGGGAAGAGGTCTCCGAAGGAGAGGGGAAGGTGAGATTTAACCTGGGGGAGCAGACAAATAGAGGTCCTGGAAAGAGAGGAACAGTGGAAGGGGACGGTAAGAGGGGACAGGGATGGGGCCTCGAGGGAGAAGGAACGGGAAGAGGTCACACAGGTGCACAGAACGTGGACAGGTCCCCGAGTGAGAGGGGACGGAGAGGTCCCCGAGGAAGCAGGTTGAGGGAGAGGTGACCGAGGGAGTAGGGAAACGGAGAAGTCCGCGAGGGTGCGGGGACAGGAGGAGGTCAGCGAGGGATAGGGGAAACCCAAAGGTCCCCCTAGGGTTAGGGAGGGAGAGAGGTTCCCGAATGAGAACGAACGGTGTATGTTCCCCGAGGTAGAGTGGATTGGGAGATGTCCCCGAGAGAGAGGGGACAGTGACAGGAAAATGAGAAAGGGGATAGGGAGAGGATCCCGATGGGATAGGCGACTGGGACAGTTCACACCACAGTTCGGGCCACGGAGAGTTCCCCGATGGAGAGACCCAAAAGGATAGGGAGAGGCCCCGAATGAGAAGGAATGGGTTGCGATCCCTGAGGGAGAAGGGACTGGGAGAGCTACCCGAGGTAGAGAGGACCTGGAGAGCTCCCCCCATGTGAGGGGACAGGGAGATGTCCTTGGGGGACAGTAAAAAGTGACAGGGGATGGGCAGAAGTCCCCAAAGGAGAGAGGATCGGAGAGGTCCCCGAGGGAGATGGGAGAATGAGGGCGCCTAGGGAGAGGGGACAGATAGAGATCCCCTAGGGAGAGCGGGCGGGGAGAGGCTCCCGACGGTCTGGGGATGGGGAGAGTTCCTGTAAAGATAGTGGTCGAGGAGAGGTACATGAGGGAGGGGGGACGGGGTGATGTACACAAGGCAGAGGGGACTGGGAAATGTCCCCGATGTAGAAGGGAGAGGGTGACGTCCCCACGGGAAAGGGGACGGGAACAGGGCCTCGAGGGAGAGGGGACAGGGTGAGGTCCCCGAGGAAGTGGGGACAGGGAGGAGTCCCTTTGCAAGAGGTATCGGGGAGAGATTCCCTGGGGGAGGGGATGGGGAGAGGCCCCGGGAGAAGGGACAGGGAGAGGCCCCCGAGAGAGAAGGAATTGGGAGATGTCCCTGAGTCAGAGGGGGTGGGGGCGAGGTCCTCGAGGGATAGGGTCAGATTCACGAAGGTGAGGCTAATTGGAGAGGCCCACGGTGCAGAGTGGACGCGGAGGTCCCTGATGAGAAGAAGTGGGGAGAGGTCCTCTAGGGTGAGGGGATGGGGCGAGAACTCCCACTGCAGGGGACGGGGAGAGGGGACAGGGTGAGGGGACAGGGAGTGGTTCCCGGTGGAGAGGGGACTGAGAGAGTTCCCAGAAGGGGCTTGGACTTGGAGGGGTCCCAATTGAGAAGGAACGGGATTAGGTCCCCGAGGGAAAGTGGAAGTGGAAAGGTCATCGAGGGTCAGCGAAAAAGGTCATGGAATGCGAAGAGGGCGCCGAAGGAGAGGGGCCGTTGAGATTTACCCTGCATGAGGGGAAAAATAGAGGTACTGGAGTGAGAGGGGGTGGCGGAAGGGGACGGTAAGAGGGGACAGGAATAGGGCCTCGAGGGAGAAGGAACAGGAACAGGTCCCCTCCCGGTGCAGAGGACGTGGACAGGTCCCAGAGCGAGAGGGTGCATAATGTTCCCCGAGGAAGCAGGGACAGGGAGAGGCTCCCGAATGAGAACGAACGGGAATGTTCCCCAAGGTAGAGGGGACTGGGAGATGTCCCCGAGGGACTGTGGACGGAGAGAGGTTACTGAGAGAGAGGGGACGGTATGGTGTCCAAAAGGGTGAGGGACGGGGAGATGCACCCCGGGGAGCGGGGACGTGGAGAGTTTCACGAGGAAGAGACCCGAGTGGCTAGGCAACAGGAAGATGCACCCAGGGGAGAGTAGGCATGGAGAGTTTCATGAGGGACAGGGGCCGGGGGGAGTGCCCCAAGGGAGATGGGACGGAGAGAGTTTCCCGAGGGTGTGGGGATGGGGAGAGTTTCCTGACGAACAGGGGACGGCGAGAGGTTCCCGAGGGAGAGTGTACAGGAAGAGATCCTCGAGGGTGAGGGGACGAGGTAAATTCCACCCAGTGGAGGGGAAGGGGGACAGGTCCCCGAGGGAGACGGTACGGCGAGAGGTCACAGAAGTAGAGGGGAAAAAGAAATTTCCCCGTCGGAGAGGGGACAGGGAGAGGACACCGAGGGAGATGGGACTGCGAGAGGACATTGAGGGTGAGGGGACTGGGAGAGGACACCGAAGGAGAGGGGTTTTGGAGAGGACAACGAGGGAGACGGGACTGGGAGAGGACACCGAGGGAGAGGGGACTGGGAGAGGACACCGAGGGTGATGGGACTGGGAGAGGACACCGAGGGAGATGGGACTGGGAGAGGACACCGAGGGAGAGGGCAAGGGGAGAGGGCACCGAGGGAGATGGGACTGGGAGAGGTACCTCGATCATAACAAAATACACATTCACGTTGTACTTGTTTTTATACCAATGACTTTTAATCAGTGTCTCCTTTTTTCCAGTGTAAACAATTTCTCCTTTTCTGCTCTATTCAAACCCTTCATACATTTGAACACCTCTGCTAAACCTTCCACTCCCATTCTCTGCCCGAGGGAGAACAATCCATGTTTCTCCCCATGTTGTTACCGCCCCCCCCAACACCGCCCACACCCGCCCTCCGCCCCCACCCCGCGCCATTCCAAAGTGTGGAGACATTCTGGTGAATCCCCTCTCTTCCCTGTTCAAAGTCTTGACACCGTTATTAAAGTGTGGTGCCAGGAATCGATACATGACTTGAGATGAGACCTCGTCCCAAGCTACTAAAAATGATATCCGAGTTGTGGGAATCATTGGCTGGCCCAGATTATATTGCCCACCCCTAGTTATATTTGAGAAGCTGATGGTGAGCCGCCTTCTCGAACAGCTGCAGTCCATGTGGAGTAGTTACACCGAAAGCGCTATTAGGGTGGGAGCTCCAGGATTTTGACCCAGCGACAGTGAAGGAACAGCGTTACA
The DNA here is from genome assembly GCF_964194155.1 of Cetorhinus maximus. Classification (NCBI taxonomy): domain Eukaryota; kingdom Metazoa; phylum Chordata; class Chondrichthyes; order Lamniformes; family Cetorhinidae; genus Cetorhinus; species Cetorhinus maximus. The sequence continues at coordinate 1,585,392 of NW_027596107.1, forward strand.
ATTCCAAGTCAGGATGGTGAATGACCTGGAGTGAAACGTCCAGGTGGTGGAGTTCCAATGTGTCTGCTGCCCTTGACCTCCTCGGTGTTAGAGGCTTTGCATTTGGAATGTGCTGCCTAAGGAGGCTTGTTGTGTTTCCACATTGCATCTTGTAGATGGTATACGCTGCTGCTACTATGCGTCGGTGGTGGAAGGAGTGAATGTTTAAAGTGTTGGATGAGGTGTCAATCAAGCGGGGCTGCTTTGTCCCGGATGGTCTTGAGTTTATTTTGATGTTGGAGCTGCACTAATCCAGGTAAGTGGAGATTATTCCATCACACTCCTGAATTGTGCCTTGTAGATATGGATAGATGCCTTGTGGACAGGCATTGGGGAGTTAGATGGGGAGTTATTCCCTTAGTTTATATTGGAGGATTGAACGATGGTAATGCCTCTGGGTGCCACGGACAGAAGGATAGATTTTCTCTTGTTGTTGATGGGCATTGTCTGGCGATTGTGTAGTGCGAATGTTACTGTCCACATATGGGAAGGCTGTGGGATAGTGCTAAAGTCAGTAAACGAGTGACCCGGTGAGTCAGGCTCATGTCCTGGGGACACAGGCTCAAGTCCAACTACTGCAGCTGTTAAATTAAATGCACTGAGTAAATCTGGAATATAAAGCTAGTCTCAGTAAGTGGGCAACAGTGAACCCATCGAACATTGTCTGAACAACTCATGTGTTTATCTTTTGGGAAGGAAATCTGCTGTCCTTCCCTGGACTGCCCGACATGTGACTCCAGACCCACAGCAATGTTCTCAAGTCTGAAATGTCAGAGCAATCCGCCCAGTTCTATCAAACCGATATCTAAAAAAGGAAAATTAATTTGCTTTTGTTCTCTCTGTCCCCATTGATCTCACTGATGATCTCTGTCTCTCTACACTTGCTGTGTCTAGACACACACTTTCCTCTCTTTGTCTACTTTAATCAGGGAGTTTCCCTGAACATTACCTTTTAAATCGGTACCATCCTTCCTGAAGATTGTCATCACACTCCCACTGGCTGGAACACTCACTCCGTTCACAATCGATGCTCCTCCATGCCTGGTCCAGGACGGTGTGATTTACACACGGGTCAGTGAGTCCCGAGACTCCGACTGAGAGACAAAATATGTTTCACGTTAATATAAAATAGAGCTGAAGTTACACAGCGAATTCACTGTAACCCCCAAAGTCGGAGGAACCTCACTTTCTCTGCCTCCCACCCCCACCCTACCTCACCGCCCCACCCCCCCCCCCCCCCCCACCATCCTCCTCCTCCCCCCCCACCGCCCCCCCCCCCCCCCACCGCCCCACTCACACCTCTTGAAAATGTCGCAAATTAAATCTGGAATCTTTCCTCCTTCTCTGAACCAGGTTCCCATCTGTCTCCCAGCTCAACCTTCCCCTCTAACTCAATGCTCACAGAGTGTGTTCCCTATCATCGATTTAACATTCACGCACAACTAACAGAAAACAACAACATCAACATCACCTCAAACTATCAGGAAAGCTGGAGTTAGAGAAGCGGGGCCGAGGGAAGACAGAACGGGGCCGGGGGGATAGAGAGAGGGGCCGTGGGGTTAGAGAGCGGGGCCGGGGGGATAGAGAGCGGGGCCGGGGGGATAGAGAGCGGGGCCGGGGGGATAGAGAGCGGGGCCCGGGGGATAGAGAGAGGGGGCGGGGGGTTAGAGAGCAGGGCCGGGGGGATAGAGAGAGGGGCCGGGGGGATAGAGAGCGGGGTCGGGGGGTTAGAGAGCGGGGCCGGAGGGATAGAGAGCGGGGCCGGGGGGATAGAGAGCGGTGCCGGGGGTATAGAGAGCGGGGCCGGGGTGATAGTGAACGGTGCCGGGGGTATGGAGCGCGGTGCCGGGGGGATAGAGAGCGGGGCCGGGGGGATAGAGAGCGGGACCGGGCGGTTAGATAGCGTATCTGGCGTGTTAGAAAGAGGGGCTGGGTGGATAGAGAGCCGGGCCGGGGGGGTGCGGTTAAAGAGCGGGGCCGGAGGGCTAGAGATGTTGTATTTATGAATATGAGCAATTGAATATGAGAGAGTGGGCTTCTGAGTGAGAGAGAGGGAGAGAATGTTAATGTGAAAGGAAGGAGCATGTGAATGTGAGATAGATGGCTGATCTGAATGCCTGAGAGAGAGAGGGAAACAGAGTGAGAGAGAGAGATGCTGTGAACTTGAGTGACGGAGAGGGAGACTGAGTGAGACAGACATTGAATATCAGTTAGAGAGAGAGAGAGGGGGAGTGTGAATGTAAGAGGGAGAGAGGGAATCTGTGAAAGGAAGAGAGACAGTGAATACGTGTCTAAATGTGTGTGAGTGAGAGGGAGACTCTGAATGGGAGAGAGAGTGAGATGGATGCTGAGTAAGTGAGAGAGAATTAATGAGAGAGGGAGACGGTGAATGTGGGAGGGAGGAAGTCCGTGAGATGGAGAGAGAGTGCTAAAATCTGAATGCCAGTGTGATGGAAAGAGAATGTCAGAGAGAGAGGGAGACTGGATTTGAGGTAGAGAGGGAGAACGCGAATGTGAGAGAGAGAGACTGTGAGCGAATGAAAGTGTGATCATATGTGAGAGAGGATACCGTGAGTCCGTAGGAGAGAGACGGATAATGAAACGGCAAGAGAGAGAGGGTGAATATGAACGTGAGATAGAGGGAGTCGGTAATTGTGAGAGACAGTTGGGAATGGAAAGTGAGGGAGAATGTGACTGAGAGAGATTGAGACAGAGGGTGAGGAAGAGAGTGAGTCAGAGAGAGAGAAAGTGAATGTGAGGGAAGTAAAGAGGCTTTGAATGGGAGAAGGAGAGGGAGAATGAATGTCAGAGAGAGCAGGAGACTGTGAGTGCGATCGGAATAATTTGAATGTGAGAGAGAAGGAGGCTGTGAAATTGAGAGCGAGATGAAGGCTGTGAATGTGAGAGAGAGAGGGAGTCTGTGAATGTGAGAGACAAAGAGGGAGTCTGTGAAAGTAATGGAGAAAGAGAGGGAGGCTGAGTTTGCGAGAGATGGAAACTCAATGTGAGGGAGGAGACTGTGCGAAAGAGAGGGAGACTGTGTGTGAGGGAGAGAGAGGGAGACTTTGAATGTGAGTGAGGGAGAGGGAAATTGTGAATGTGTGAGCGAGAGAAGGAGACTGAGTGAGCGATAGATGTAAACTCAATGTGAGAGAGAGGGAAACTGAGCGAGATGGAGAGGGAGACTGTGAGTCAGAGAGAGAGAGAGATTGAGTGATACAGGGAGTGGGCCTGTGAGTGACTGAGAGATGGAGAACGTTAATGTGAGAGGAGAAAGCATGTGAATGTGAGATAGTTAGCGGCTGTGAATGTGAGAGAGAGAGAGAAGAAAACTGAGTGAGAGAGAGAGAGAGAGAATTAGGGAAAGAGAGGGAGACTGGGTGAGGGAGAAAGAGAATGTGAATGAGAGAGACAGAGGGAGACTCTGAATGTGAGAGGATGAGAGGGGAAGATTCAGAATGTGGGGGAGATGGAGAGGGCGATTGAGTGAGAGAAGGAGAATGACAGAGTGGGAGACAGAATGTGAGGGAAAGTGAGACTGTGAGTGAGACAGAGAGAGGGAGACGGTGAATGTGGGAGAAAGGATGAACCTGTGAATGTGTGAGAGAGAGAGGGAGCTACAATTTATGTGTGTGAGGGAAAGGGAGATTGCGAATGTGAGGTGAATAGAGGTAAACTGAGTGAGGGAGAGAGGGAGATGGAGTGAGTGAGAGGGAGAGAGATTGAGAATGTGAGGTGAATAGAGAGAGATTGTGAACGTGTGAGAGGGAGAGGGAGTCTGTGAATGTGTGAGAGCGAGAAGGAGACTGTGAGGAAGAATGAAGGAGATGTGTGGAAGAGAGAAGGAGGCTGAGGGAGAGAGTGGGAGCCTGAGAATTTGAGAGAGGGAGAATGTGAATGTGGGTGAGAGAGGGAGGCTGTGAATAAGACAGTAAGCGGGTGTCTGTTGATGTGAGACAGAGCGGGAGGCTCTGAATGCGAGAAAAAAAGGAGACTGAATATGAGAGAGAGAAGGAGACTGTGATAGAGAAAGGGAGCATTTGAATGTGTCAGAGAGAGAAAAACTGTGAATGTGAGAGAGAGACGGAGACTGTGAGTGAGTGAGAGAGAGGGAGATTTTGATCGTGAAAAAGATTTAGGTAGACTGTGAATGGAAGGGAGAATGAGACTGAGTGAAAGAGAGGGAGAATGTGAATGTGAGAGAGAGAGGGCAACTATCAATGCGGCAGATAGTGGGAGGCTGTGAATGTGTGAGAGGCAGTGGGAGACTGTGGGTGAGGGAGGGAGAGAGCCTGAGAAAGTGAGAGTTAAATTCAGTGAATGTGAGAGTGAGAGGGAGACTGAATGCGAGAGAGAAGGAGAGACTGAGTGTGAGTGAGCAGGACGGAGATTGTGAGTGAGAGTGATGGAGCATGTGAATGTGAGAGAGGGAGACTGTGAGTGAGAGAGAGGCTGAGTGAGAGAGATAGGGATAATGAGTGAGTGAGAGAGCTAGAGAATGTTAACGTGAGAGAGAGAGGAAGCATGTGAATGTGACAGAGATGGAGACCGATTGAGTGAGAAAGGGAGACTATTAACGTGAGTGAGAGAGAGGGGGGGGGGCAGTCTGAATGTGGGGGAAGGAGGGTGACTCTGAATGTGAGGGATTGAGAGAGACATTGAATGTGACAGAGAGAGTCTCTCAATGTCAGAGAGAGGTAGAGGATGACTGCGTGGGATTGAGAGAATGGGTAAGAGAGGGAGACGTAGTATGTGAGAGGGAGGGAGGCTGCGAGTGTGTATGAGAGAGAGCTAGATTGTGAATGTGAGTGAGATAGATGGAGAATGTCACAGAGAGAGGGAGACTTTGAATATGAGCGCGAGAGACTGTGAGTGCATGACAGAGGGAGACTTTGAGAGAGACGAGACTGGCTCGGTGCAAGAGAGAGGGATAATGTGAATGTGAGAGAGAGGGAGAACGTGAGAGCGAGAGAGAGAGGGGGAGTCTGAATGTGAGAGAGAGGGAGAGTATGACTCAGTGGCAGTCAGAGAATGAGTGAGAGAGGGAGACGTTGTATGTGAGAGGGAGGGAGGCTGTGAGTGAGTGAGATAGAGAGGGAGGTAGACTGTGAATGTGTGTGAGACAGGTGGAGAATTTCAGAGAGAGAGGGAGACTGTGAATGTGAGGGAGAGAGGGAGATATTGATTGAGGGAGAGATGGGGAGACTGTGATTCTGAGCTAGAGAGACTGTGAGTGCATGAGAGAGGGAGACTGTGAGAGAGACGAGTCTGAATCAGTGGGGAGAGAGGGTTAATGTGAATGTGAAAGAGAGGGATATTGTGAGTACGAGAGAGAGTGAGACTCTTCTTGTGAGAGAGCGATGGGGACTGGAATTGAAAGCGGTAGACTATGAGTTTGATAGAGAGGGAGAGTGAGTGTGAGAGAGAGATAAAGATAGTGAGTGAGTGAGAGAGATAGAAAATGTGAATCCGAGGGAGGGAGAGAGGCTGAGTGAGATAGAGAGAGGGGGGCACTGAATATGAGAAAGAGAGAGGTAGACACGGAAGGTGAGAGAGAGGGAAAGTGAGACGGAGTGAGAGTGAGAGAATGAGAGAGAGAGAGAGGGAGGGAGCTAGACTGTGAATATGAGTGAGATAGATGGAGAATATCAGAGAGAGGGGGGGCTATGAATGTGAGGGAGAGAGGCAGAATGTGAATGTGAGGGAGAGGGAGACGGTGATTGTGTGAGAGAGAGAGAGTTGGTGACTGAAAGTGTGAGAGAGGGAGATTGTGAGTGTGAGAGAGAGAGACTGACACTGTGATTGAGAGAGAGAGGTAAACAGTGAGTGAGTGAGAAAATGAAGGTGAATGTGAGGGAGGGAGGTTTTGAATGTCAGAGAGGGAGCCTGATAATCTGAGAGTGAGGGAGACTGAAAGTGAAGAGAGAGAGAGGGAGACAGTGAGTGAGTGAGAGAGACAATGTGAATGTTACGGAGAGAGGGAGACTATGAATGTGTGAACGAGATGGAGCCAGTGTATATGAGAAAGAGGTAGACTGAGCGAGTAAGGGAGGGAGATTGTGAATGTGAGATAGATAGAGGGAGACTGTTAATATGAGAGAGAGAGATAAGGGGACTGAGTGAGAGGGAGAGAGAGACTTTGAAGGTGAGGGAGAGATGGAGACTCTGAATGGGAGAGAGAGCGAGTGAGGATGTGAATGTGAGAGCGAGAGCGAAACTTTGAATGTGAGAGAGAGAGTTAAGTGTAAGTGAGGCAGAGGGATCTTTGGAGTTAGAGAGGAAGAGGGGGAATGTGAGTGAGAGATAAAGAGAGAGGGTGAGTGAGATAAAGAGAGGAAGGCTGAGAATGAGAGAGAGAGGGAGAATCTGTATGTGAGAGAGAGGGCGACTCTAAACGTGAGAGAGAGAGAGGCAGTGCAAATGTGAAATTCAGAGAGCGAGGGAGATGGTGAATGTCAGAGGAAGGGATGCTGTGAGTGAAAGAGAGAGAGGTAGAACGTGAATGACAGTGAGATAGATAATATTAGAGAAAGAGAGGGGTACTGAATGTGAGGGAGAGAGGGTGAATGTGAATGCGACAGAGAGACACTGTGAGCGAATCAAAGAGGGAGACTGTGAGAGTGAAGCTACTGTGAGTCAGTGGGAGAGAGAGGGAGAATGTGAAGGAGAGAGAGCAGGGAATTTGTGAGTGTGAGAGAGAGAGGGAGACGGTGAATGTGAGCGAGATGGGGACCTTGAATGTCAGACAGTGAGACTGTGAGTCAGAGAGAGTGGCAGACGGTGTGTGAGTAAGAGAGAGAGAGAGATAGAGAGAATGTGAATGTCAGAGAGAGAATAGGGCCTGTGAATGTGAGAGAGAGGCATACTGCGAGTGAGGAGAGAGAGATGGACGCAGTGAGTGAGTTAGAGAGAGAGGGAGACACTGAGTGAATGAACTAGAGTGAGAGGATGTGAATGTGAGATTGAGGGTGAGCCTGTGAATTTGTCAGAGGAAGGGATACTGTGAGTGAGAGACTGAAAGTGAGAGATAGATAGAGAATGTAAATGTGTGAGAGAGAGGGAAGTAGCGTGAGAGAGGAAGACTGTGTGTGCGAGAATGAGAGAGAAAGAGAGAGAGACTACGAGTGAGAGAGAGGGAGAATGTGAGTGAGTGAGTGAGAGAGGGAGAACGTGAATGTGAGAGTGACAGGGAAACTGTGAATGTGAGATAATAGGGAGACTGTGAATGTAAGAGAGGAAGACAGATGGAGACTTTGAATGAGAGAGAGGGAGCATGCGAATGTGAGAGAGAGAGGAAAACTGTTGATGTGAGTGAGAAAGAGGGAGAATGTGAATGAGAGGGAGAGGGAGACATTGAATGTGAGAGAGAGAGCGAGACTGCTAATAAGAGAGAACGATGGTGGCTGTGAATGTGTGTGTGAGAGAGAGAGAGACTGAGTGAGAGAGAGAGATGGAGACAATGAGAGAGGGAAAGGCTGTGTGAGAGAAAGATGGAGACAGTGAATGTGAGACAGAGAGAGCGGGAGATTGGACGTGCCTAAGAGTGATTTAGGGAGACTGTGGATGTGAGAGAGAGTGGAGAATTAGAGAAGGGAAATTTTAAATCGGATAGAGAGAGCGGGAGACTGATTGCGAGAGAGGGAGCATGTGAATGTGAGAGAGAGGAAGAGATTGTGAATGTAAGATAGAGGGAGAGGGAGAAAGAGAGAGTGTTAGAAAACGAGTGAGAGAGAGAGACGGTGAATGTGAGGGAAGGAGAATGTTAGTGAAAGAGAGATGGAGACAGTGTGAGGGTTAGATTGTATGAGAGAGAAAGAGACGGGGACAGTTAGAGATAGGAAGGCTGTGAATGTGAGTGAGAAGGAGAGAGAATGTGAATGTGAGAGAGAGAAAGAGACTGAATGTCAGAGAGAGAGAGAGTGGGAACTGCGAATGTGAGAGGGAGATAAAGACTTAGTGAGATAGAGAGGGAGATGGAGACTTTGAGTCCGAGAGACAGAGAGGGAGACTGAATGAGAGAGAAGCCAGTGATGGAGATAAATTGGGAGATTGAGTGAATGAAGGAGACTGAATGCCAGAGATAGAGACTGTAAATGTGAGAGAGAGGGGGTGACTGTGAGTGAGTGACAGCGCAAAAGACACGGTGAGTGAGAGAGAGGGAGAGACTATGAAGGTTTTGGAGAGAGAGGGAGAAACTTAATGTCAGAGAGAGGGAATCTGTGAATGTGAGAGAGAGAGGGAAATTAAATGTGACAGAGAGAGATGGAGACTGAATGTGGGAGAGGGTGACTTTTAATAGAAAGAGGGAAATTGTGAATAGGATAGAGAGAAGTAGACTGAAAGTGCGAGAGAGATGGAGACGGAATTCGAGGGGGTGGGGGATGTGAGTGAAAGAGAGAGAGAGTCCGAGTGAGAGAGCGAGAAAGAAACTGGGTGTGAGTGAGAGGGAGACTGTGAGTGAACTAGAGAGGGGGAGGGTGTGAGTAAGAGAGAGATAGTGAAATGGTGAATGAGAGAGAGGGCGACTGTGGATTTGAGTGAAAGAGGTGAGAGTGTGAAGGAGAAAGAGGGGAGAGTTTGATTGCGATAGAGAGGGGTGAGGGTGTGTGCAGGAGAGAGAGGAAAGAGTTTGAGCGTGACAGGGAGGAGGGTTTGTGAGCGTGGTAGAGACAATACAGTGTGAGGGTGTGCGTGAGAGTCACAGAGACAGAGAGAAAGAGAGAGAGGGAAAAAGAGAAAGAGCAAGAAAGCGGGGAAGAGCCTGAATTTCAGGGGAGAGAGGAGAGGCTGTGAATTTGAGGGGCGAGGTGGGGGGGGAGGGGGGGTGCAGATTGTGAGTGAAAAATGGAGAGAGTGTGTGCTTAGGTGTGAGAGAGGAATGCGAGTGAATGTGTCAGTTTGAGAGAAAGCAGGAGAGTCTGTGAGGGTGTGGTCAGAGTTTGAGTGTGAGAAAGATGTGTGATTGTAAGTGGGGGCGGTTAGTGTGAGTATTTGAGAAAAATGTGGGGAGAGTGAGTGTGGGTGTCCGAGAGGTGAGAGTGAGAGAGAGAGGGAGTGTGCATGTGTGAGAAAGTGGTAGAGCGAGTGAGGTGGGAGTCTGTGAATGTGAGTGAGGTGCAGAGTGTGAGTGAGAGAGAAGGGACAGTGTGTTTGTGAGAGAGAGTGAAAGAGAGAGAGAGGGATCGAGAGTGTATGTAAAAGAGCGAGGGGATAGGGTGAAAGTGAGAGAGCGAGAGGAGAGTGTGAGTGTGAAACAGAGGGGAATGAGAATGAGTGAGCAAGGGGTGGGGAGGGAATGTGCACATGAAAGAAAGAAGAGAGTGTGAGTGAAGGAGAGAGAAGTGGGAGAGTCAGAGTGTGTGTGGCAGAGAGAGGGGGAGAGAGTGTGAGAGGGAGGGCGAGACTGTGAGTGAGGTAAAGAGGGGGAGACTGTCAATATGTGTGACAGCGAGAGAGGGGAGAGTCTGAGTATATGACACAGAGAGGGGGCAGTGTGACTGTGTGAGAGTGAGTGAGGGAGAGAGTGTGGGTATGTGAGAGAGAGGGGGGATAGTGTGAATATGTGAGAGAGAGAGAGGGAGAGAGTGTGAATATATGACGTAGAGACTGTGACTGTGCGAATGGGAGGGGGGAGAGTGTGAGCATGTGACATAGAGAGGGTCAGAGTGTGACGGTGTGAGAGTGAGAGACAGTGAGTGAATGTGTGTGTGAGAGAGAGGAGGTGAGTGTGACTGTGTGTGAGGGAGAGAGGGGAGAGTGTGGGCATGTGAAAGGGGGAGAGTTTAAATGTGTGAGAGAAAGGGGGAGAGTGTGACTGTGTGTGAGTCAGGGGGAGAGTGTGATTGAGGGAGAGAGGGGGAGATTGTCATCGGGTGTGACAGCGAGAGAGGGGGAGCGTGTGACTGTGTCTGTGGAAGAAAGAGGGGGAGAGTCTGAGTTTGTGACATAGAGAGGGGGGACTGTGAGTATGTGTGAGAGAGAGAGGGGTAGGGTGTGACTGTGTGATTGAGAGAGAGGGCGAGAGTGTGCATATGTGAGAGAGAGGGGGAGATGACAAGTATGTGAGAGAGGGGAGAGTGTGAATATGTGAGAGAGAGGGAGAGTGTGAAAATGTGGAATAGAGAGTGTGACTGTACGAGAGGGAGATAGGGGGCGGGAAGTGTGAGCATGTGACATAGAGAGGGGGAGAGTGTGACTGTGTGAGAGAAAGAGAGCGGGAGAGAGTGTATGTGAGAGAGAGAGAGAGGGGGTGAGTGTGACTGTATGAGAGAGAGAGGGGGAGAGTGTGAGTATGTGAGAGGGGGAGAGTGTGACTGTCTGAGAGAGAGAGGGGGAGAGTGTGAGTATGTGAGAGGGGGAGAGTGTGACTGTCTGAGAGAGAGGGGGAGGGTGTGAGTTTGTGAGAGGGGGAGAGTGTGACCGTGTGAGAGAGAGGGGTAGAGGGTGACTGTGTCTGTGAAAGGGAGAGGGGGACAATCTGATTTTGTGATATAGAGAGGCGGAGAGTGTGAGTTTGTGAGAGACAGGGGGGGTGGGGGAGGGTGTGACTGTGTGAGTGAGAGAGAGAGGGGGAGATGATGAGCATATGACAGAGGGGGAGAGTGCGAATATCTGAGAGGGAGAGGGGAAGAGTGTGAATATGTGACATAGAGAGTGTGACTGTGTGAAAGGGAGGGGGGGGAGTGTGAGCATGTGACATAGAGAGGGGGAGAGTGTGACGGTGTGTGAGAGAGAGAGAGAGAGGGAGAGAATGTGACTGTCTGAGGGAGAGAGGTGGAGAGTGTGACTGCCTGAGAAAGAGAGGGGAGAGTGTGACTGTGTGTGTGACAGAGGGGGAGAATGTGAGTGAGGGGGAGAGGGGGAGATTGTCATCAGGTGTGGCAGCGAGAGAGGGGGAGAGTGTGACTGTGTCTGTGAGAGAGAAAGGGGGGAGACTCTGAGTATGTGACATAGAGAGGGGGGCAGTGTGAGTATGTGAGAGAGGGGGAGAGTGTGAGTACGTGAGAGAGAGAGGGGGAGCTGATGAGTATGTGAGAGAGGGGGGGAGAGTGTGACTATGTGAGAGAGAGAGGGGAAGGTTGTGTGTATGTGAGAGGGGGAGAGTGTGACTGTGTGAGAGAGAGGAGGGAGAGTGTGAGTATTGGACAGGGAGACGGGGACATGATGAGTATGTGAGAGAGGCGGGGAGAGTGTGACTGTTTGCGAGAGAGAGAGGGGGAGAGTGTCACTGTGTGAGAGAGATGGACAGGGGGAGAGTGAGAATGTGTGAGAGAGAGAGGGGGAGAGTGTGTGTATGTGAGGGGGAAGAGTGTGACTGTGTGAGAGAGAGGGGGAGAGTGTGACTGTGTGTGACAGAGAGAGGGGGAGAGAGTGTGGGTATGTGAGAAAGAGAGGAGAGAATGTGAATGTGATGGATTTTAAACATTTGAGAGATCGTGGAAAAAATATACCAATTCCAGATTTCGAAGTTAACCATCCGCTGTATTTTACAGAAGAAAATGTCAAACTTCTACTAACTTCATTTGTATAAGTGTTTGCTTATTTGACTAAAGTAACTCTGACTCTAATCTTTAGATGACGCCTCCTCATTCGCCACATCCAAACTCTCTGAACTAGATTTTGTCCACCTGATGCTTCCCGCAGGATAGCTTGAAAAGTTTGTTCAAGTCAGCTCACACCGCCCCCACCCCCCTCTTAAAAAAGAGGGACAACAATCTTAGGTTGCCTAAAATCTCCTTTTATTTTAATCCTTGGAATTTTGGGTTCGTCCTCGTAAATCTACACGAACCTCCCTCCGAAATCAATCAATCCTTCCTCTGGTGTGATGCACATAACTGCTCACACACATTCTGTGTGTGGCCTGACCAGGGCTTTATGAATCTCACACATGATGTCTACAAACTTGTCGTCCGTTACGACAGATATACAGGTCAGCATTCAATTAGGCTTTTGGATTATTTTGTGAACCTATTGAAGACATGCAACAATCTGTACAAAGGATGCTCAGGTCTCTATGGACATCTACTCATTGTGAATTGTCACCGATTAGAAAGATCACTGTTTTATCCTTTTTAATTGCAGACTGTATGTTCTCATATGAGGCAACATTCAAGGCTATTTTGACACACTGTTTTGCATTCTGTGAACAATCAGTCATTTTTAATTTTATATTCCATGTACACTGCTTACAATGGCATCTGCTCTTGTGTCCCAGGCACAGCAATGAAACCACGATCAACAACATTACAAATGATGATTCTCTGCATAATTGTTTTAAATGAACATGTGGCGTTTGATTACATTGTAATTAACTTACTCAGGCAACCGACAATCAGCAGCAGAATCGCCATCTCACCGGGGGATACTCTGGGAAGGAAAACACAGAATTAGCATTGTGGAGAGTTAATAGAAAAGGGAAAGGGAGGGAATTGTAATTAGAGAGTTGGACAGTGGAATAGTGAGAATATCGAGTTATAATGGGTGAACTGTACACTCACTGCGACCCAAACACACAGAGTGAGCTGAATCTGCCTCCTTCACTGTGACCCCCACCGACAGAGGTGAATTCCACTTCTTTAAATTTTCCTAACAAACACCCATAACTTTAGTTCAATCCTTCCCTCTTTCCTTGTTCAACTCCTCAAAAATATAAACTCGATGTATTCCTGACGTTCCTGCTCTATTCTCTGGCTCCTCCCCCAGCCCCATTGTGTAGGCACCGTGCTAATATTCGAACACCGTTCCATTACTGAGCCCGGTAGGCGGACAGGACATGCAGCACACGCCCCACCGAAGCAAGACCTAGAAAATGACAAATTCCTGACCTTATTATACTGGCCACATCATAGCCGAATGCTTACCAGAGTCTCCAGATAAGGTGTCACAGTGCGCGATGCAGTTGTGGTCCCGTTGATTTGCTGCGTCTTCACTCTCCGGTTCAATCTGCTGTGAGTGGCATCAGTCACCGTGACAATATATCCAACGCCGCCCATCACATGGGTTTCACATCTGACCATTGGCAATGCTGCTTGGCTGATACATTATCATTTGTCAATGAGTTACATTGTGGTAACATTTGTGCAAATTAAAGATTACTAATGAAATAAGCTGCGATAACAAAACAAGGAAACATGTCTCCTGATATTTGGACCAGTTCTTTTTCCCTTACATCATAACCTGCCTCCAGTTGCCCATCTGGAAGATTGTAGGGGGATTGAAATTGGCACCAGGCCTGAGCATTTAATGGTCAACATTGTACAATGGTCCGGGTAAATTTTTCCATTCCTTTTTGGGATGTGGGCATTGCTGGCCAAGACAGCATTTATTGCCCATCCCTAATTGCCCCTTGAGAAGGTGGTGGTGAGGTGACTTCTTCAATCACTGCTGTGCATGTGGTGTAGGTACACCCACAGTGCTGTTTAGGAGGGAGTTTGAATATTTTGAACCAGCGACAGTGAAGGAACGGCCAATGTATTTCCAAGTCAGGATGGTGCATGGCTTGGAGGGGACCTACCAGGCGGTGGTGTTCCCATCTATCTGCTGCCCTTGTTCTTCAAGATGGTAGCGGCTGTGCATATGGAAGGTGCTGTCTAAGAGCCTTGGCGAGTTGCGGGTTGGTATTTTAATAGTAACAGTTTTAGAGAGACAATGTTCACTGTAAAATCCCTACAACATTTGCAAACTGTCAGGGGCTTTTACTGATCCAGGCTGTTTGTATACAGGGTTGTTTTAAACTCGAAGTCTCAAATCCCAGGGGTGCAATTTGAAGTAACACTCTCTGGATTAGTAACCCTGTGTCGTACGGAATTTCCATCACACTCCCAAACCCTCCCATTGGCCATCACCTGTTCCCCAATACTCTTCATCAATCCCCATTCTCACCAAATGTACGAAATACATCAATGTCTGAATGAGGGGACGGAATGTCCTGTGTCTATCCTTGGTCGCAACACCAAGATGGATAGTAAATTATCCTCATCTTCTTCTGTACCTCGATTCGAGGATGCTGACTCGAGGATGATGGGCACTTCCAGTCGTGGGTCTTCATGTGGATAAAGCGGCCGAATCTCCAGCCGCAGAGCTTCGGAGACTTTGGGCAGGAAGTCCCACCAGGTAGCGGTCTGGAGAGCAGGATTTCCTTCCCTTCCTTCCCTTCTCTGCGTCCGACCTGCCTCATCATTAAGACATGGATACTCAAAGCATGTTGCAGAATGATGGATACGATGTCTCCATTTTGGCCATTTGACAGCGAGCTCCTCCCAGTCATTAACGTCGATGCTGCCACACGTCAGGGCGAGTGTCACAGTGTTCCCCTGGATCGTTGGCCATTGGAGAGTTGAGAAACCAGTACCTGGCGGCGAGAGACACGTTTCCACCATCCTGACACTGTGTCCTGACCATCAAACTCCTATGCCAGAGTTTTGTCCGAGCTCTCGTGCAGCTAGCTTCAAGAAGGGCAGCAGCCTTTGTTAGATAGTCCTCCCAGTGAATCCTGCGGTGTCACTGCTGGTGGAAATATCTCTACCCCGCTTATCAGCATCAGAGTAAAGCTGTGAGGAAGACACAAAGAACTGGAAAGAGATATCGGCAGTTTGAGTCAGCAGGCAATATGGTGGCAGGTCGAGTATAATGTGGAGGAACGTGAGATTATCCACTTTGTCAGGAAGAATAGAAGAGCACTAACTCCCTCGCTCTCGCACTCACTCTCTCTCACACTAACAGGCACGGCCCTGCATTACTCTTCCACTGAACCCAGTCTCCCCACAGGCCCCACTCTCCCACATTCAATACCGCTCTCGCCCCGGCCCTGCGCACTCCCTGCCCTCAATCTCTCCTCCCATCCCCGCTCTCAACGCCCCCCTACATTCCCATACCTCCCCTGAGCCCGACCCTCACCCCACTCTTTCTCCTGGCAGCCCCGCTCCCCACTCTCACATCACATAAACGAATATATGAGAATTCCAGGTTGATGAATTAAATGGAAATTCCATGATGTGAATTGAACCCCTGACCCC
The DNA here is from genome assembly GCF_964194155.1 of Cetorhinus maximus. Lineage (NCBI taxonomy): Eukaryota > Metazoa > Chordata > Chondrichthyes > Lamniformes > Cetorhinidae > Cetorhinus > Cetorhinus maximus. The sequence continues at coordinate 1,600,445 of NW_027596107.1, forward strand.
AGAACATTCTCCTGAGCCTCGGGATCGGTCGACCAATGACAGCCCCGCTCTGTCACCATCTCTCTCATCCGACAGCAGAGCAGGTTCACGGGGAAGGGAGTTTCGTTGAATTTTAGTGGGATTTAGTGGGCTTGCTACACTTGGACATGTTGTTACTAACATGAGAAGAGAGAAGCCATGCTAAGTTGCAAACCTTTCTCAACAAGCTCACTCCATACTAACTCCTCACTGACGAGCAACTCTATTAGAAGATAGTACCTGAATTACCCTGGACCTGAGGGATAAGTCATCACACATCAAATAGCCGATAAAAGTCAGAATCCTGTATTTTACTATTAATGTTCCTCTGCTAGGATTACATACAAACTTGCGAATTTGGAGCAGGAGTGGGCAACTCGCCCCCTCCAGCCTGATCCCCCGTTCAATAAGATCACGCTTCATCTGATTGTGACCTCAACACTACATTCCCGCCCCTAACACCAGACCCCCACCCCCCCGCACACACACACCGGCCGATATCCTCTCACCCCCTTGTTCACAGACAATCTCTCTCGCTCGTTTATAAAAATATTCAAAGACTCTTCTTCCACCGCCTTTTGAGGAAGAGAGCCCCAAAGACTTACGGCCCCCTGAGAGAAAACATATCTCTTCATCTCTGTCTGAAATGGGCGACCCCTCATTTTTACACCGTGACCCCCCATCGTTAGAGATTCTCCCACAAAGGGGAACATCCCCCCACACACCCTCCCTGTCAAGGCCCGCTCAGAATCTTAAAGTTCTCAGAATCTCAAGTCGATCAAGTCGCCTCTTACTCTTCTAAACTCCATCGGATACAAGCCTCGCCAGTCCGACCCTTCACCATAAGACAACCCGCCCATTCCTGGTTTTAGGTTAGTGAACATTCTCTGAACAGCTTCCGACGCATCTAGCTTCACCCTATGGAAGACGGGAGTCTGGAACATTAAAGAAACTGTGGCCACAGAATATGTGAGAAAGGAACCTACACTCCCGGAAAACACTGCCCTGGGCTTATATTTCTGGGCCAAACGAATGGGATAGTCGTAAGGTAAGAAAAATAGGAAATTAATCTTGAAGCAAGCTATTGCCTTGGGTTGAAGGCAAAATTTGCAATAAGCTGGAACCAATAATGATGAGCCCTGGCAACATGAGTGTCCACTGAGCCATTTGGAACGACATGGCCGAAGGTGGTGTTACAACCCTCTGGGGTGTGAAACGCAGAAACGCCTCCATGTGGTCACGAAACAAAGGGTAACCGCTTCAGACCCTCGGGGTCAGAAAGGAGCAATTCTGTCAGGGTGGAGATGGTGGGTGTGGTGCTTAGCCGAAGGTCAGACAGAGGATAATTCCCATCAGCGTGGACCCCAGGGTGGAGATGACATCATCGCCAGAGTTCCTCATGTTAGTGTCCTCGGCCCAACCACCTTCAGCTGCTCCCTCAATGATCTACCTTCCATCATAATGTCAGAAGTGCGGATGTTTGCTGATGCTTGCACAATTTTCAGCACCATTCGTGACTACTCAGTCACTGAAGCAGCTCATGTCGTAATGCAACGAGGCCTAGACAATATCCCGCCTTGAGCTGAAAAGTGGCAAGTTACATTCACGCCACACAAGTGTTCAATGGCATTACCATCAATGAATTCCCCCACTATCTATAATCTGTGGTTTCCCATGGACAAGAAACTGAACTGGACTAGCCAGATAAATACTTTGGCGACAGGGCAGTTCAGGGGTTGGGAATCCTGCTGTGAGTAACACTCCACCTGACTCCCCAAAACCTGCCCAGGAAGTTTAAGGCACAGAGAAAGAGTGCAGTGGGAAGAGACTCACTTGGCTGGATGCATTTCAGCTCCCACAACACTCAGGAAGCTCGATTCCGTCCAGGAGAAAACAGCCCCACTTGATCGGCACCCCATCCAAAAATATTCACTCCCTGCAACACCGAAGCAGTGTTTAACATCTAAAATATGCACTGCAGAAAATCACAAAAGCTCATTTGACAGCACCTTCCAAACCCATGGCCTCCACGATCTAGAAGGACAAGGGCAGGATACACATTGGGAATAACACCAACTGGAATTTCCCTTCCAAGCCACTCATCATCCTGACATTGAAATTTCTCGTCTACTCCTTCAATGTTGCTTCGTCAAAATCCTAGAACTTTATCCCTAACAGCACTGTGGCTGCACCTACACCACCTGGACAACAGCGGTTAAAGAAGGATGCTCACCACCATCTTCTCATGGGACAAATAGGCATGGGCAATAAATGCTGTTCCAACCAGCGAATCCTACATCCCCTGAATGAATACAAATAAAAGATGGTGAGTGTGGCACTAGGCCCAGGGGGCAGACAGAGAGAATTTCTGTCAGTGCGGACACTGGGAAGGTTCTGAGTCCTTCGCTGAACAGCTGTCAGAGTGGGGGGAGTGGCGGTGTGGGGTTGGATGGGATGGTGTTGTGGTGGTTGAGTTTGCCATCCTCCTCTTAAAGATTGGGAGTCAATTTGAAAGTGCGGGTCCTGTAGGGTTTTGTTGACACGTATATTTTCCACTTTGTCTCCCCTAATTTTCGATTGGAGAAGTCTCATTTCACTGAACAAATTGCTTGATGAGTCTTTGGCTGTACGATAAGTGCTTGATTTTGCTTCTGTTCAATAAACGTCAGTATTATTCGCTAATTCAGTGTCTGAGACTCTGCCTGATTGTTCTGTCTCTGTCGAACTAAGTCGGTTTGAAGGGTTAATTGAGGTTCTGTTGATTACCCAGTTCACTGCTAAATTAATTCAAGCCTAAGGTTATAAAAACAATCAGGACATTTTAAATGTACAGGGTGACTTTAAAGTCCTTTTGCTCCTATTTCTAATGTTCTTCAATGGCCGGTTCAATGAGCTAACTCCAGGGTGCAGGGTAGATTTTAAGCTCCTGCCACCCACACTATGGGTCTTTGTCAATGCTGAGGTTGTGTGATGGAGACTGACTCTGTGCTGAGCAGATTTGAATGCTGCACACCGTGTATCAGGTACAAGACAAGGTCATCCTATAAATATTTGTGAGTTTACTGTGTTTGACAGCGACCGTTTACAACAGAGGTGGAGATAAGATCTCTCAGAAACCACAAATTGAGGAACACGTACTAACAGGAGCAAGGGGAACAGAGAGCTGATTTAAATATGAGAACAGGTGAAGGTAATACACTCCCTTAGCCTTGTTCCAGTGTTCATGGGGTCTATAGCACATCTGTATTATTACAGCAGTGACCCAGCTTGCACACAGAAACTTAAATATCCTCTCGTAAATAAGGCACATCAATGTATTTATTGAGATTCCCAATTGACACACCAAATGGCTTTCTACTGGCATTTGTGTGATTTTGTGCTTCCTGACATTACTCCTTATTGGCCCAAATCCAATTTTCAGACTATGTCACTCGGAAGCAGAGCACACAGTCATATCAATACATGGGGAACAGATCATTCCTCAATATTGCAATCGTTGCCTCAGTACTGACCTTCTGACATTGCATCACTCCTAATGAACTGACCCTCCGATAATGTTCGTTGGTCCCTTCTTACCGACCCTCCGACAATTCGGTGCACCCGCAGAACTCATGCTCCAACAAAGCGTCCCTCCATCAGAACTGACCCTCCGAAAATGCGCTGCTCCCTCAGAATGGAGCCTCCGGCAGTGTGGCACTCCTTCTGTCCTGAACTTCCAACAGTGCAGCATTCCCTCATTAATGAACCTCCGACAGTGCGGCACACCAAAAGTACTGACCCTCAAATAGCTCGGCACTCCCTCAATAATGACCCGCCAAAAGTACGGCAGTCCTTCAGTAATGGCCCTCCAACAGTGAGGCTCAACCTTAATACTGAACGTCTAAGTGCGGCACTCCCTCATTAGTGACCCTCCAGCAGTGCGGCACTCTCTCAGTACTCACCCTCCAACTGTGCAGCGTTACCTCCATACTGACACTCCGACAGTGCAGCGTTCCCTCAGCAGTGACCACCGACAGAGCGAAACTCCCTCAGTACTCATCCTCCGACAGTACGGCACACCCTCATTAATGACCCTCCATCTGTGCGGCATTCCCTCAGTACTGACCGTCCAACAGTATGACACTCCCTCAGTATTGACCCTCCAACATTGCGGAACGCCCTCAGTTCTGACAACCCAACAGTGCGGCACAACTCCAGGACTGACCCTCCAACAGTGCAGCTCTCCCTCAGTAATGACCATCCAACATTTCGGCACTCCATCAGTAATGACCATCCGACAGTGTGGTACACCCCCAGTACTGATTCTCCAAGAGTATGACGCTCCCTCAGGAATGACCCTCCAAAAGTGCGGCGTTCCCTCAGTAATGACACTCCAACAGTGCAGCACTCCCTCAGTAATTATAATCCGACATTGTGGCACAGCCCCCAGTACTGACTGTCCAGCAGTACGTCGCTCCCTCAGTAATGATCCTCCAACTGTCCGGCACTTCCTCATTAATTACCCTCCAACATTGCGACACTCCCTCTGTAATGACCTTCCAACAGTGCGGCATTCCCTTAGTAATGACCCTCCGACAGTGTGGCACACCCCCAGTACTGACACTCAGACAGTGCGGTGCTCCCTTTGTAAAGACCCTCCAACATCCAACAGTGCGGCACTCCCTCAGTACTGACCCTCCAACAATGCAGCACACACCCAGTACCTACCCTCCGACAGTGCGACGCTCCATCCGTATGGAGCCTCCGGCAATGCGGTGCTGATATTAAGTCAATCTTAGATATACTAGAGATGGAAGAAGATTAATTAATTATTGGATTTTAATGCATAATCTATTGTTGCAATTGATTTTTAATTCGACCAATAATTTATAAAATATTTTTAGAAATTAATTGATAATTAAATGTTTAATTTATTATTAATATTTAGACTTTTCAATTCATAATTGAAAGTAATAATTAGGCCGACAATTCATAATATTCTGTTGATATTAATTAGAAATCAACTGTACTGTTTCACACTACATGTAGTAATTCATTAATACTTGGACCAATCATACATAATATGCAGATGAATTTCGTTAATAATAAGATGTATTAACGCACAATATATTGTAATCAATTAATAATTTAAGGTAATTATTGAGAATATATTGTTGAAATTGATTAATAACTATACCTATGAACTTACCAATTCGGATCAGGATTAGGCCACTCGGCCCATCGATCCGCCTCCGCCATTCAATGAGATCATGGGTGATCTGATTGTAACATCAACCCCACATTCCCGCCTCCCGCCGATAACCTTTCACCCCCTTGTTAATCCAGACTCTATCTCGCTTGGCCTTAAAAATATTCAAGGACTTTTCTTCCACCACCTTTCGATGACAAGAGGTCCAAAGACCCACGAAGCTCTGAGAGAAAATGCTTCTCCTCATCTTTGAATGAATTGCCAATGCTGAGTTGTTTAAACTGCTTATTCTGATGACATATTAAACACAACCTTATCCGCAGATACGAAATTATTCTGCTGGTGTGAATGAGTTCTCACAAAATAGTGACTCCGTAGATATTGACCACAAAATTATAATCCTCCAATTATCAGAGGGAGTGCCGTATTCTCAGAGGGTCAGTACTGAGGGACTGCAGTACTCTCGGAAGGTCAGTACAGAGGTAGAATCGAACTGTTGTAGGCTGAGTACAGAGGAATCACTGCACTGTCTGAGAGTCAGCACTGAAGGAGTGCCACACTGTCAGAGTGTCAGCATTGCTGGAGTACAGCACTGTTGGAGGGACTTGAATAAGCGGAGGCCGCACTGTCAGAGGGAAAGTGCTGAGGGAGCACCGAGCTGTCTGACGGTCAGTACTGAGGATTTGCCGCACTTTCAGAAAAGCATTACTTATGGAATGCAGCACTGTTGAATCGTCAGTAGTGAAGGCGTACAGCACTGTTGGAGGGTCAGTACTGTACTGTGAGAGGGCCAGGAATGAGGTAATTCTATACAATTGGTAGGTAAGTACTGAGGGAGAGCCACACTGTCAAAGGGTCAGAAATGACTCCGCCGGAATCACTGGGTGGACTGTCGAGCAAACACTCGTGTCCTTCTTGAAACTGGCAGAATGAGCATTCAGAATAAAAACTCTAGCAATGTCCACGTTAATGGACTGGACACTGTCCAGATTGTGGAAACGTGTCTCTCGCTGCCAGGTACTGTTTTCTCAAGTCTCCAATGGGCAATGGTCCACGGAGAAACTTTGAAGCTCTCAGCGAAGTGTGGCAGCATCGACGTTAATGGCTGAGAGGAGGTCGCTGCCCATTGGCAAAATTGGCGATAATATGTCCATCATTCCGCATCTCGCTTTGAGACACAATGTCTTAATGATGAGGCAGAGCGGCCAAAGGGAAGGGAAGAAAAAGAAGCAAATCCTGCTCTCCGGATCCTACTACATGGTGGGACGTCCTGCCCCATGTGCCCGAAGCTCTGCGGCTCGAGAATCGGCCGGTTCATCCACATGAAGACCCACGGCAGGAAGTAGCGACCCTGAGGCATCATCCTCAAATGGACGGACAGCCGAAGGAGAGGACATTTTACTCTCAGGTTCAGTGTTGTGAAGAAGCTAGGACATGGAACATCATTAAGACATTGACATAGGTGGTAACTTTGGTGCGAATGGGGATGATGAAGACTACTGGGACCAGGCAATTGGACAATGGGCGGATTTGGGAGTGAGATGTCGCACTGTTGAAGGGTCAGTACTGAAGGATCTCCAAGCTGTCAGACAGTCAGTACTGAGGATATGCCACAACAATGCCTGGTCTGTAGTGAGGATTTGGTGTAGTGTGGGAGGGTCATTACTGAGGGATTGCAGCACTTTCGGAGCTTCAGTACTGATGTTGTAGTGAATTGTTGGAGGCTCAGTAAAGATCTGGTGCGTTATTGTTAGAGGGTCAGTAATCAGGAAGTGCTGCACTGTCGGAGGGTCAGTGCTGAGTGGGTACCGCACTTTTAGAGTGTCAGCCCTGAGATAGTCGTGGACTGTCCGAGGGTCAGTATTGAGTGAGTGCTGTACTGTCAGAGGGACAGTGATCAGGTAATATCACACCGTCAGACTTTGAGTCCTGAGGGATTAATGCACTGTCCAGGGGTCTGCAGTGAGGGAATGCCGCACTGTTGGAATGTCAATTATGATGGAATTTCGCGCTGTCGGAGTGTCAGCTCTGAGGGAGTACCGCACTGTCCAAGGGTAAGTAGCGAGGGAATGTCGCACTATCGGAGGTTCAGTTGTGAAGGGGTGTCGCAGAGTCGGAAGGTCAGTTCTGAGGCAGTGCTGCACTATCGGTTCGTTCAGGACTGAGGGAGTGCTGCACTATCGGAGGGTTACTCCCGTGAGAGTGTCGATCTGCTGCAGGGTCAGTGCTGAGGGAGTGAAACACTGTCAGAGGATGAATACAGATGTAGTGTTGTACTGTTGGAGGGTCAATACTGAGGTACAGCTGAATGTAGGAGGCTCCTTACTGAAGGAGTGCAGCACTGTTAGAGGGTCAGAACTGATGATGCACTGCGCTGTCGGAGGTTCAGTCCTGAGGGAATGCCGATCTGTCGGTTTGTCAGCACTGAGGGAGCGCCAAACTGTTTGAGGGTCACTACTGAGGATGCGCCCCACTGTTGCATGATCTGTAGTGAGGGTGTGCTTCAGTATCGGAGGCCAATAGTGAGGGAGAGCGGCACGGTTGGGAGGTCAATACTGACGGTGTACTGCACTGTCGGAGGGTCAGTAGGGAGGGAGTGCTGCAGTTTCGGAGTGTCAATATTGAACGAGTTCCGCATTGTCGGAGGGTCAGTACAGAGGGAGTGTCCCCTGTGAGATATTCAGTGCTGAGAGACTTCTGCACTGTCAGAGGTCCAGTATTGTGGAACTAATGCACTGCCAGAGGGTCAGTACTGAGAGAATGCCCCACTATCAGAGGGTCAGCTCTGAGAGAGCACAGCACTGTCAGAGGGTCAGTACTGAGGGAATGCCACACTGTCAGAGGGTCAGGACTGAGAGAAAGCCCCACTATCAGAGGGTCAGCACTGAGAGAGCACAGCACTGTCAGAGGGTCAGTACTGAGGGAATGCCACACTGTCTGGGGGTCAGTATGGAGGAAATGCCGCTCTTGCAGAGGGTCAGCTCTGAGAGAGCACTGCACTGTCAGAGGATAAGCACTGAGTTGGAAGCCGCACTGTCTGTGGGTGAGTTCTGATGGAAAGTCACATTGTCGGATGGTAAGTCATGAAGGTGTGTTGCACTCTCGGAGGTTCAATACTGAAGGAGTGCATAACTGTCAGAGTATAAGCACTGAGGATGTCCGCACTGTTGCAGTTATAGTTGTGAGGGACGGTCGCACTGTCAGAGGTTCAGGTTTGAGGGAGTGCCGCACTGTTGGAGGGCCATTACTGAGCACGTACCGCCCTGTAGGAGAGTGAGTACTGAGGGAGTGCCACTCTGTTCGAGGGGCAGCACTGTTGGATTTCCGCACTCTCAGTTGATCAGTACTGAGCGAGTGCCACACTGTCGGAGGGTCAGCAATGAGGGCGGACTGCGCTGCCGTACTATGAGTACTGAGTGAGTGCAGCACTTTCGGAGAGGCAGTGCAGTGGGAGTGCCACATTATCAGAGGGTCAGTAGTTAGGGACTGCCGCTTTGTAGGCGTGTCAATACTGGGGGAGAGCTGCACTATCGGCGGGCCAGCACTGAGGGGGTGCTGCACTAGCAGCAATTCTAAGATGCAATAATAATCTTTTGCGAATGTTATTAGATCACTGAGTGATCTGCTCCTGAGGAACATAATCTTAATATTAGATTTGGGCCATTCATGAGTTAATATCAGGAATCACACAATCACATACAAGCCAGTTGGAAGTTGTTGGGTGTGTCAATTAAGAATGTCAAGGCATATATTGATGGGTATGTGTTACGTAAGGTTATTAAAGTTTCTGTGTACCAGCTGGTCGCTCTCGTAGTAATACAGAGCTGCGTTAGACCCCATGCATCCTGGAACATGGCTTAGGGGTTTTATTAACTTCTCCTGTTCTCATATTTAAAACAGTTTTAGACCCCTTTGTCCTGTTGTACATGTTCCTCAATTTGTGTTTTTTGAGATATCTTATCTTCACCGCTTTTATGAATAGTTGTTGTCAAACAGAGCAAGCTCACAAATACTTATCGGCTGACCTTTCCTTCTTCCTGATACATGGTGTACAGCATTCAAATCTGCTCAGCACAGAACCTGTCACCATCACACAACCTCAGTATTGACAATGGCCCCATGGACTGGGTGGGGAGAATGAAAATCTACCCTGCACCCTGGAGTTAGCTCACTGAACCAGCCATTGAAGAACATTAGAAATATGAGCAGGAGGAGATTAATCTCACCCTGTACATATAAAAAGGGCTGTTTGCTCATTTAAAAATAGACTTGAGTAAATTTAGCAATGAACAGGTTAATTACTGCAACCTGATTTAACCCTTCAAAGTGACTTAGTTCCACAGAGACAGAACTATCAGGCAGAGTTCACACAATGAATTACCGAATAATACTGACGTTTATTGTACAGAATAAAAATTAAACAACAATGCACTTTCCAAATAATCAAAAAATTATCAATCAACTTTTTCAATGAACTCAAGCTTCTCCAATAGTTAATAAGGGGAGACACAGTGGAAAGTACGTGTTTCAACATAGCCCTACAAGACTCACACTTTCAAATGCACGCCCAACCTGTAAGAAGCGGTTGACAATCTTAATCGCGCCCCCGCCTCCCTCACTGACAACTGTTCATCGAAGGATACAGAACCTTCCTGGGATCCACACTGACAGGAAATCTCCTCTGCCTGCACCCTGGGCCCACTGCCACACACTCCAACTGTTTTATATTCATTGAATGGATGTGTGCCTCGCAGGCTGGTACAGACATTATTGCCCATAGCTCACGCCCCCTTGAGAAGGTGGTGTTGAGCTGTCTTCTTGAACGGCTGGTGTCCATGTTGTACAGATACACCCACAGTGCAGTTAGGGAGGGAGTTCCAGGATTTTGACCCAGCGACAGTGAAGGAAAGGCCCATATATATTCAAGTCAGGATGGTGAGTGGCTTGGAGGCGATCTTGCAGGTGCTGCTGTTCCCATGCGTCTGCTGCCCTTGCCGTTCCAGATGGCAGAGGTAATGTGTTTGGAAGTTGCTGTCGAAGGAGCCTTGGTGATTTACTAAGTGCACCTTGTAGATAGTACACTCTCCTGATGCTGTGTGTCATTGGTGGAGGGATTGAATTTTTTTTCATGCGGTGCCCAATCAAGCGAGGCTACTTTGTCCTTGATGTTGTCGAGTGTCTTGAGTGTTGTGGGAGTTGCACTGATACACGCCGGTGGAGAGCAATCCATCACACCCTGACTTGTACTTTGTAGATGGTGGGCAGACACTGGTGCGGTCAGGGGGTGAGTTACTTGCCGCAGGATTCCCTGATTCTGATCAGCTCTTGTCGGCACTGTATTTATTTGGCTAGTCCAGTTCAGTTTCTGATATTCATGCCCTTGAATGTCAAGGGGTGATGGTTAGCGTTTCATGATGGAGAATGTAAATGCCTGGCACTTGTATGGCGCGAATATGACTTCCCACTTGTCCGCCAAAGGTTGCGTATTGTCCAGGCCTCGCTTCGACTGGACATGGGCTGCTTCAGTGTCTGAGGAGTCCCGAACGATGCTGGACATTGTGCAATCTTCGGCGAACATCCCCGCTTCTGACATGATGATTGAAGGAAGGTTATTGATGCAGCCGCTGAAGATGGTTGGCCCAAGGACTCGAGCCAGAGGTATTCCGGCAGCGATCTCATCTCCACCCTGGGGACCACAGTGACAGCAATTCTGCTCTCACTGACCCCCGGGGCCCAGTGCCACACTCTCCATTTCCACCCTGAGAAAAATGTTCGCACTGTCCCCGAGGGACAGAAGTGATTTCCCTTTGCTTGGTGTCCACATCGAGGCGTTTCTGTATTTCACACCCCAGAGTGTTATCACAACACCTTCGGCCATGTCCTTCCAAATGGCTGCTTGGTCACTCATGCTGCCAGGGATAACTTCATTGGTTCCAGCTCATTGACCACCTTACCTTCAACTGCAAAGTACTTCCTCCTAAAGTCTGTTTTTCATAGTTGATGCATTGTTCCTATGTGGCCAGATCGAAAGAAAATATTACGGACCCGTGCTCTGATTTCGCATTTTTTAATGATGTTCCATTTTAAGCATACGAGACATTTTCAGGTCAGTATTCTTATTTATCAGTTTTTACTGTTTTTATTTTCTGGGCATGTTCCCACATCCCCCCACAACCTCATCCAGTCTGGAGTATCCATCCAGGATGTAATCTCTCTGCATCTACTAACGGACCTACATAAGAAACTGAGAAGCTTCAATGGAATTTGTCTTTTTGTTTGAACTTCAGAGCCCCAATTTGCTCCAGATCTCTGATTAATGTACAAACCTCTCACCCTGGGAACCGATCGAGTGAACATTTGCCACGCCTGATCTAAGTCAAACATATCCTACCTCAGGTCAGAGGACTTAATCCGTTTTCCTTCAGCTGAGATCACCAAAGAAATAGGAGCGCGAGTCGTCCATTCGGGCCCAAGATCCTTCATCACCATTCGATACAATGGTGCCTATTAACACTGTGTCTGGACCTCCACTTTCACTGACTTAAATATTGTAAAATTGCAGTAAGACTTCCACTTCTTGTGAAGTACAAACACATCATTTATCTTCCCACTCTACCCGTGAGCTAACCTGTACTGTGTCCTGTACACGGATTCCAAATTCCCTCCGAGCATCAACATTAAAAATGGCCTCAACATTTATTAACTATTCTGTTCTTCTATTCTTCCTGTGAAAGAGGATAACCTCACATTTCTACATTACACTCGACCTGCCACCATATTACCCGATCACTCAACCTACCGCTATATCTTTCCAGATATTTGTGTGCTCCACACAGTTTTACCGTCATGCAAGTAAGCAGGGTAGAGATATTTCCACCAGCAGTGACTCCGCCGGATTCTCTGGGTGGACTGTCCTTCTAGAAGCTGGCCGCACGAGCATTCAGGCAAAATTTTCTCAAAATAGACGTCAATCGACAGGGCGCTGTTTCCTGATGGTGGACACGTGTCTCTTGCCGCTAGTTCCTGCTTTCTCAACTCCCCAGTAGCCAACGTTCCAAGGGAACACTCTGAAACTCTCCCTGAAGTGAGGCAGCATGGACGTTTATGACTGGGAGGAGCTCGCTGCCAATCGGACAAAATGGCGACAAGGTGTCCATCATTCTGCATCACGCTTTGAGTCTCCATGTCTTCATGATGAGGCACAGCGGCGGCAGGGAAGGGAAGGAAATGAAGCAAAAACTGCTCTCCGGATCCCACTACCTGGTGGGATGTAATATGCCATGTACTCGAAGGTCTGCGGTTGGAGATTCGGCCTGCTCATCCACATGAAGACCCACGGAAGGCAGTGGCCACCCCGAGGAGACATCAGCATAGAATCGAGGGACAGCCGAATCTGATGATAATTTACTATCCAGCTTATAAAGAATAACAGACGCCCGAGAGTGAGTTATAGACTGGAATCTAATCAAAGGGTTTGTGGTGGTTTATATATAGGATAACAGATATACCGAAACTGAGTTACAGGCTGGAATCTAATGGAGGAGTTCAGGGGGCTTATGTATATAGAATGACAGATTTCCAGGAGTCAAGCACAGAATGGAATCTAATGGAGGGGTTATTGATTGTTTATACATAGAATAACTGATAACTGAGAGTGAGTTACAGACTGGAATCTAATTAAAGGGTTTGTGGGGTTTTATATATAGGATAACAGATAACCCGGAAGTGAGTTATAGGCTGGAATCTAATAGAGGAGTTCAGGGTGGTTTATATATAGGATAACAGATATCAGGGAGTGAGTTACAGGCTGGAATATAATTAAGGGGTTCGGGGCGGTTTATATGAAGAATAACAGATACCTGGATGTGAGTTACAGACTGGATACTAATCGAGGGGTTCGGGGGTTTATATATAGAATAAAAGATAGCCAGAAGTGCGTTACAGACTGAAATCTAATCGATAGGTTCGGGGTTTTATATACGATCATAGATACCCGAGATTGAGCTGAAGACTGGAATCTAATCGAGGGGTTCGGGGTGGTTTAAATATAAATCTTATATATACAATATATATATAATAACAGATGCCTAGGTGAAAGTTACAGACTGGAATCTAATTGAGGAGGTTGGTGTGTTTTATATATGCAATAACAGTTACCTCTGAGTGAGTTATAGACTGAAATCTAATGGAGGGTTTCGGAGTGGTTTATATACAGATAAACAAATACTCTAGAGTCAGTTACAGGCTGGAATTTAATTGAGGTATTCAGAGTGGTTTATATGTAAATCATATGTATATAAAATATATAGAATAACAGAAGCCCGGGAATGAGTTGCAGACTGGAATCTAATCGAGGGGTTCGGGGAGGATTATATATAGAATAACAGATACCCGGGAGTGAGTTACAGACTGGAATCTAACCGAGGGGTTCGGGGTGGTTTATATATAGAATAACAGATACCCGGGAGTGAGTAACAGACTGGAATCTAATCGAGGGGTTCGGGTGTTTTTTATATAGAATAACAGATACCCGGGAGTGAGTTACAGACTGGAATCTAATCGAGGGGTTTGTGGGGTTTATATATAGAATAACAGATACCCGGGAGTGAGTTACAGACTGGAATCTAATCGAGGAGTTCGGAGTGGTTCATATATGAAGCATTTGTATATATTATATATAGAAAACAGATTCCTAGGTGAAAGTTACAGTCTGGAAACTAATTGATGAGTACGGTGTTTTTCATATGTACAATAACAGTTACTTGGGAGTGATTTATGGACTGGAATCTAACTGAGGGTTTCGGGGTTGTTTATATACAGATTCACAAATACCCGGGATTGTGTTGCATGCTGGAGTTTCATTCAGGTGTTCGGGGTGATTTATCTATAAATCATATGTATATAATATATATAGAATAGCAGAGGCCCGGGATTGCATTACAGACTGGAATCTAATCCAGGTGTTTGGGGAGTGGGGGGTGGGGGGGGTATACATAGAATGACAGATTCCCGGGAATGAGTTACAGTCTGGAATCTAATCCAGCGGTTTTTGGTGGATTATATATAGAATATTAGATACCCGGAATTGAGTTGCAGATTGTAATTTAATCAATGGGTTTGTTATGGTTTATTTTTAGCATAACGAATACCCAGGAGTGAGTTACAGACTGGAATCTAACCGAGGGGTTTGGGATGTTTCATATATAGGATAACAGACACCCGGGTGTGAGTTACGGACTGGAATCTAATCGGGGGTTCAGGGTGGATTATATATAGGATAACATTTACCTGGAGTGTTTTACCGACAGGAATCTAATCGAGGGTTTCAGAGGGTTTATATATAGAATAACTGATACCCGGGAGTAAGTTACAGACTGGAATCTAACCGAGCTGCTCTGGATCGTTTACATACTGAATAACAGATACTGGGTGTGAGTTACAGTTTTCTTTTCCCCTCTGAATCTTTTCCCCTCTGTCTCTTTCCCCACTCTGTCTCTTTGCCCATCTCTCTTTCCCCCTCTCCCTTTCTCCCTCTCTCATTTCCCCCACCTCTCCTTTCGCCGCTCTCTGCTTTCACCCCTCTGTCTGTCCCCCCTCTCACTTCCCCCCTCTCATTGTCCACCCTGTCTTTTTCCCCTCTGCCTCTTTCACCCTCTGTCTCTTCCCGCGCCCCTCTCGTTCACCCACTGACTATTTCCCCGCTGTCTCTTTAACTCCTGTCCCTTACCCCTGTCTTTTTAACCGCACTCTCTTTCCTCCCAGTCTCTTTACCCCCTCTGTCTCTCTCCCCCTTCATCTTTCGCCCCCTGTCTCACCCCGCCCCCCGAAAATTACTTCACCCTCAAGTTTCTTCCCCTGCAAGGTTCTTCCCCTGCAAATTATTCCCCCCGCAAATTATCTCTCCCACAGATTATTCCCCCCGCAAATTATTCCCCGGGTAGATTTCCCCCTGCAAAGTTTTCCCCCTTCAAACGTCCCACCCCTGCAAATTATCCCCCGGGTAGATTTCCCCTTGCAAAGTTTTCCCCCTGCAAACTTCCCACCCCTGCAAATTATTCCCCCTCACAAATTTCCCCCCTGCCAATTATTCCCCCCAAAATTTCACACCCCTCCTCGCTAATTATTCCCCCCTCAAATTTTACACCCTCTGCAAACTTTTCTCCACGCACATCTTCCCCTCAGAAATTTTCCCTCGGCAAAATTCCCCTCCCCCCGCCAAAAAATGTTCCTCCCCGCAATTTAGTCAGCTCTGCAAATTAGTCACCTCCAAAATCACCCCCCAGGAGAAAAAAAACTCAGAGCCAAATTTTCCCGTCTTAAGAAATTTGCCCTCCCGAAAATTACGTCTGCAATCCCCCCTGCAAATTGCTTCCCACATTTATGCACCTGAAAATTTTGCCTCCCGAAAAATGTGCCCCAGCCACAAATTTTCCTCTCCGCCTATCTCCCTTCCACCTCTCGTTGCCTGACCCTGCATCCCCTGTCTGACTAACTCCCCTCTTCTCTCACTGTATATCTCTTCCCCCCGCGAGTCCATCTCCCCTCTGTATTTTCCCTCTCCTCTCCGTCTATTTGCCCCCGCTTCTGTCTGAATTCCACCCCCATTGCTCTAAACCCCTCAATAACATTCTACCTCTATTTCCCCCTCTGTCTAATTTCCCCCTCCCTCTCTTTACTTTCCTTCTCTCTCAATCCGATGTCCCTGTAATTACCCTCTCTGTCTAATTCACCCACTCTACGCTGTCTGATTTCTCCCTGTCTAATTTCCCCCTTTCTGTCTAATTACTCCCTCAAATACCCCCCTCTATCTTTCTACCTCCCCCTCTATCCCTCTAATTCCCCCTCTATCTCTCTAATGCCCCCCTTGTCTCCAATTATCCCGTATCTCCAATTACACCCTCTCTGTCTAATTCTGTTTTTCACTAATTTCCCCCCTGTGTCTAATCCTCTCTCAATAATCCCTCCTTTCACTTATGCTCACTTTCCCTGTAATTATCCCATCTCTAATGCCCCACTCACTCTAATCGCCCCATCTGGCTCTAAACCTCTTTCTAATTTCGCCCACCGTTCTAATTAACCCTCTGCTCTAATTCCCCTTGTCTAATTTCCCCCGGCTCTCTCCAACTCCCCTATCTCTCTCTATTTATATTTTCTCTCTAATTGCTGCTCTCTCTCTCTAATAACCCCCTCCCTGTAATTACCCCCCTATCTTTTTCTCCCTGTCTAATTCTCCAAATCTCTTTCTCTATTTTCAGCTCTTTCTAATTTCCCCCTCTCTAATTCTCCCCATATCTAATTGCCCCTCTTTCTCTAATTACCCCCATGTCTAATTCGCCCGCACTCTTTATCTAATTTCCCCTTTTCCCAATTTCCCCACTCTCTCCCTATTTCTCCCTCTCAGTCTAATTCACCCTCCCTAATTCCCCCTCTCTCTAATTACCTCCCAATCTCTCGAATAACCCCCATGTACCTAATTCCCCCACTCTGTCTAATTTCCTCCCACTTTCGCCAATTCCGTCCCATGTATCTAATTCCTCATCTCTGTCTAATTTCCTCCCACTCTCTCCAATAATCCCCCCATGTGTCTAATTTCCCCTCAGTCCAATTGTCCTTCCCCTGAGCAGCCCCCTGTATTTTAATGGCATATCTATCCCGAACCCCAGAAATTACCCCCGAACAAATTTTCACCCATCGCAAATCTTCTTCCCCATGCAAATTGCACCGCCTGCAAATTACCAGCCCCAAAATTTTTCGCTCCCACATATTTCCTCCACCCCGCAAATTTCCCACCAATTGCAACATTCCACCCCCCGCATTTCCCCCCCCAACGCAAATTTCCACCACTCCAAATACCCCCGTGTAACCTTAGCACACCTCGCAAATTACTCCCCCACAAATACCCCCCGCAAATTTTGCACCCCGCAACTGTTCCCTCCCCGGAAATATTTTCCCTCCCGCAAATCACCCACCTGCAAATATTCCCCTCCCGTAAACCTCCCCCACCCGCAAATTCCACCCTCGCAAATTTCCCCAACCCAAAATCCCCCTACGAAAAATTTCCACACCCGCAAATTTCACCCCGCAAATTCGCCCACAAAATTTCCCCCAATGCAATTTCCGCCCCCGAGATTGTTCCAACCCCACAAATTTTCCACCCTGAAATTTACCCCCCCTCGCAATTTCTCCCCTCATAATTCCCCCCTCAAAATTTCCTCCCGCAAATCTTCCCCCGCCAAGATTCCCCCCCTCAAATTCACAACCCCAAGAATTTTCCCCCTGCAAATTTTTTGCCGTGCAAATTCACACCCCCGAAGAATTTCACCTTCTACAAATTATCGCTCACGAGCTTTACCCACACATGTTAACACCCCAAAGTTTCCTCTGCAATCCCCAACCGAAAATTGTCCCCCAAAGTGACCCACCTGCAAATTTTGCCTCCAGCATAATTCCCCCCAACACAAATTTTCCTCTCTCTCTGCCTATCTCCCTCCCACCTCTCGGTGTGTGACCCTGCCTCCCGTCTATGGCTAACATGCCACCTCTCTCCCTAACTAACGCAACTCATTCCTTGTCTAATTGCCCCCTCTCTCTCCTGACCTTCCCTCTCTGTTCATCTCCCTCCTCAGTCTACCTCTGCCCTCTCTGCCCCATCCACCTCCTCTCTCTGTCTATTTGCTCCCCTCTCTGTCTGACTCCCACGCCCTCTCTATAACCCCCTCTAACTGACCCTTTCTAATTAACTCATCTCTGCCTAACTCTCTCCTCTCTGTCTAATCCTTCCTCCCGCCCCTCTAATTCCACCTCTCCATCTAATTACTCCCCTCTCTATGCCTAACTCACCTCTCTGTCCAATTCCCCCCTTTCATTACAACTCCCCCCTGTCTCTCTCTTCCTGTCTATGTCTTTATCCACACCAGTCCATCTCCCCTTTCTCTTCCCCCTCCTCTCTTTCTAATTACCATCTCTCTGTCTGACTCCCACCCCTATCTGTCTAAACCCCTTCCTACATTTCCACCTCTAATTCCCCCTTTCTGTCTAATTTCCCCTGTCTAATTACTCCCTAAAATTTCCCCCCCTCTCTCTAACTCCCCCCCTAACTCTCTCTCTCTCTCTAATCCCCCCTCCCGCTCTCTCTCCAATTCAGACAGACAGAGACAAAATGATGGGCAGAGATAGAGTGAGAGATGGGCAGAAAGAGAGAGCGAGAGATGGACAGACAGAGAGAGCGAGAGATGTTGAGTGAGAGAGAGCGAGAGATGTAGAGAGAGAGAGAGAGAGAGATGTAGAGACAGAGAGCGAGAGATGTAGAGAGAGAGAATGCAGCTGTGACATAGGACAAAAGAATGATCCACATAGAGAGAGAGATGTGTATAGAGAGGTGATGCAGAGAGGCTGAGAGACAACGTCAGATATAGAGAAAAGTAGAGGACAAGGAGGGGGGAGATTGGAAAGAACAGAGTGACAAAGTTTCAGAGAGTGATGCAGAGAGAGTTGTAGGAAGAGATGAAAAGGGAAACTTTTCACAATTCTGAGAGGCTGAGATACAAAGGACGCGGAGAAATGGGGATTGAAAGAAAGATGTGTGGAAGCATTTAGGAAGGTGGAGGGAGGAGCAGAGATACAGCGAAAGGAAGAGGTGGAGGGATTGAGCACGATGGGATTAGATTGGGCTCTCTGCAGCACCGTGTCTCAACCTGGATGCCCCTGAGTAAAACCCCCATTCCCCAACCCCCCGACACTGAACCCAATCGTCGGTGTGAAAATTCCACATGTCCTTTCTCCGGGTATAAGAATGAGTGACAAAGACACGGATACATTTTTTTTATTGTTTTTCTCTCCGGTTATAGCTCTTGTCCGAGGATTCCTCGCGGAAAATCGATTCTCTCTCTGCATCATCCGAGCTGCAGCTTCCAAATCCATTCTCCTTGGGAGAGAGAGAGAGAGAGAGAGAGAGAGAAATCGAAATTGATTAAAATAAAGAAAAGATTATTGAAACAAAAAAAACACAGCAAGATCCCAGGGCTCTTCTCACTCACTTACATCCACATTCTCGGAGGGGCAGTGGAGTGGGGTTAGAGGCATCATTTGAAAAAAACATCCCCTGTTATTCAACAGAGAAATGGGAACAGATGAGATGAAGGTATATTTGCTTTGTGACCACCCCTCTCCCTCTGTGTTTAACATGCCAGATCCAGCTGCTTTACTGCCTGATTGTACATAACACACAAACACTGATCTTTCCCCCTCACCGTCCCTCTCCCATTCACTGTCCCCACCCCCTCTACCTGCTCACTCCAGGCCAGTTGCTGTTTGCACACTAAATATTCACATTGCACTTTCCACTTCTAACACTGTCACCTCTCCCTCTCCCTTTCTCGCTCTGTTTCTCTCCCCCTCCCTCTGTACCTATCTGACCAACGCCATCCCTGCTCATCTTTCCCTCTCTCTCTCTCTCCCGCTTGATAATCTGTCGCTATCGCTGTTCTTTTTACCTTCCTCAGGATCGAACTCGATTGAAAGTCACTCTGAAAATCTTCTGTCTGACCATTTTAAATAACGATGCACTGTGTTTTTTTTTATCGATGATTTACTGAGAGAAATGGCGGGGGGTTGTATATGTGAACAATCCCCAATCAGCCCATCAGTAAACTGAACTCGGGGAAGGTAACCAGGGTTGCAGTGCAGGACAGGCTGCAGGCCAGGCAAGCACTGCAAGTTCCCACAAGCAAGGTGATGTTAGCCAGGTATCCTTCCCCACTCCTCAACTCCAGAAAAGGCTAATCTACCTCCTTTAAAGTGGGGTCGAGTGGGATGGGGGTGGGTTGGAACTGATTGTTTTGCAAAATTATCTGCAGAAGCCTTACGATGATCACAGGTTCTGTGCGTGTATATTATTTCTGTGTATGCATACGCTGCTCATGGAGCATCTGCACACAGTATTTCACAGTTCATGATGAATTAATGTGATGATATGAGATCACTCAATAGTTGTGGGTTTGTGTATTGTCCCCACAGGAAGGCACTGAGTTGCTGGGTCATATCCAGGGACAGCTCATTCCGAACCGGAGTCAGACAGGATGGCAGCTGGGGAAAGGGCAGTTCCGCTTCAGCGGCAAATATTTAACAAACCGAAAGCGTCCTAAAATTAGAAATATTTAACCACCTGTGTAACTCATCTCTTGATTCAGCAAAGCAAAAATATTTTTGCCACACAAATGACAGGCAATGCCCTGGTGATCAGAGCTGGTTGGATTAACCTAGCTGCGGCCAAAGGAGGGATTGATTAATATTGTTCAGAGTAACTTCACTTGATTTTGGACACAGCACTTTTATTTAAGTATGTCAGGTAATGACCATCTCCAACAAGAGAGACACTAACCATCGCCCTCTTGACGTTCAATGGCATTACCATCACTGAATACCACACTATCAGCATCCTGTGGGTTACCATTGAGCAGAAACTGGACTGGAATAGCCATATAAATACTATGACTACAAGAGCCGGTCAGAGGCTGGGAATCCTGCGCTGAGTAACTCAGCTCCTGACTTCTCAAAGCCTGTCCACCATCTTCCAGGCAGGATCCTGATGGAATAATCCCCATTTCCCTGGATAACTGCAGCTCCAATAACACTCAAGAAGCTTGAAACTAACCAGGACAAAGCACCACAATTGTTCGGCACCCCACTCACAAATATTCACTCCCTCCACCACCGATGCACAGTGGCAGCAGTGCGTACCATCTACAAGATGTACTGCAGCTACTCAGCAAGGCTCCTTCTTCAGCACCCCCCAAACCCGCGACTACTACTATTGAGAAGGGGAAGGGCAGCAGGAACATGGTAACCTGTAGGTTCCCCTCCAAGCCACTCACCGTCCTGACTTGGAAGTATGTCGGCCGTTCCTTCACTGTCGCAGGGTCAAAATCCTGGAACTCCCTCCCTAACAGGACGGTGGGTGTACCTACACCACAGGGACTGCAGCGGTTCAGAAGGCGCCTCACCACCACCTTCACAAGGGCAACCAGTGAATGGCAAATAACGCTGCCCTTGCCAGTGAGCCCATCGCACACAATTCAACAAAAGACATCGATAAGCCAGGGTGGGAGGGATTCAGAAAGATAGCATGGGAGGAAAATGTAGAAAGAGAGCGAAGAAATAGGAAACGCACATAATGAAACAGAGTAAGTGAACGTGACCGAACAAGACAAATTAATGGAGAAGCACGTAGGGGGAGAGGGTGAAATCAAGGGTGGAGAAAGGCAGAGGGAGAGACAGAAAGAGAGAGAGAGAAAGAGAGAGGGGAGGAGAGAGAGGGAATAAGAAGGAAGGAGGAAGCAATAGAGGTTGAAAACGGGGATGAGACAGAGTTAGATGGAGAGAAAGAGAGAGAGGGCAGAGGGACGTGACAGGAAATGCAAAGAAAATGTAAGGGAGACTGTTCAATCACACCTTTCAGAGCCGCAGGATATCCCAGGGTTTCCTCAGAGAGTGAAATAACGTCGACATTTCCCACTGTTGTGAAGAGGGGAGCATGAAAGTCAATTTGTGTACAGCAAGATCCCACAAGCATCAGTGGCATAATGGCTGGAGAACCTGGTTTGTTGATAGTGGGTCGATGGATAAACATTGGGACATTCAGACTTTAATTTCTGTAATTCCGGCTCTGGTACATTCTGTGGATCCATTGCTTTCTGACTCATGTGAATGAAACTGGCTGCGTCGATCACCGCCTCTTGTCCATGTCTCAGTTCTCACTCGGATCGCTTTGTCACAATATTGACAGGGAGGCGAGGTCAGAAAATGGCAGGGTAACATTGACATCTTACAACTCCAATGTTGCCATGCATGTAGAATATGGCAGTCTCTCATTGGCATCTTGTAGCTCCTGAATTGTCGTGCTATCAGAATCAGAACTTCAGAGCCAATGCCAAAGGTTCGCCACCCATATTCCTGGGTTTGTCAAACCCATCTTACAGGAGGGTGGTACCAGGCGAGCATAGAAGTATACAATAGGCATGGGCTTGCACTGGGAGTGCTCATTATTGAATCCATGCTCTATGATGTCAGAAGGCATGAGGGCAAACAGGGGAATGAGAAACTCCTGCTGATTTCCACATACCACTCTCCGAATCTGATCAATTCTAAACAGCACATGGAAGAAGCACTGAGCGTATCAAGGGCACAGAATGTTCTCTGCTTTGCGAACTGCATGTCCATCACCAAGAGTGGCTCAGGGTCACCGTTACAGACCCAGGTGGCCGAGCCCTGAACGGCAGAATAGGCCTGAGGCAGGTGAACCAACAAGAGGGGAAATTCTATTTGGCCTCATGATCACCAATCTACTTGCTGCAGATGCATCTGTCTCTGACGGTGTTGCTAGGAATGACCACCGCACAGTCCTTCTGACAACAGACCTCTGTCTTCACACTGAAGACACAGTCCATTGTGTTGTGCGACACGCATTGCTTTCAATGGGATAAATTCAGAACAGTTCACACGGCTCAAATCTCAAAATCCATGAGGGGCCGTGGGCCATCAGCAGCAGCAGAGTTTAATTCAGAAACAATCTGCAGACCATGGCCCGGCATACTCTTCATCCTACCACGACCATTACCTTTCAAACAAGGTAACAGTAATGGTTCTCGGCCAATGGAATGAGAACTTCTGATTTTTCTACAACAATCTAGCCTTAAATTGAGCCCGTTCCTTACAACTATCGAACTCAGTCTACCCTTCTAGCCAATTGGCATTCAGTTTTGCCATCTGTTGAATGATAATGCTGGACTCTCCAGTGCCCCGAAGAAAAATGTTTCCAAATTACAAACTCAGCTTCAGAGCGCAGGAGACGATGTACAGACCAGCAGCCGGCACAGCTGAGTATCCAACCCTGTGGGCCGTCACCCCATTCAGGCATTGCTCCATTTGCTCAGGCTTAAGTCACCAATGGCTCTTCATAACAACTGACAAATTTAAGATCTTAATTCCTACGCACTTCCGGAATGTTGTTAAGTTGACCTATAGTTGGTAACTCTTTCATTGACAATGTGCTGTAACGTAACATTAAGGAGAAAAGGCAGCACAGAATGGAACTGAGGTTGTAATTGGTAATACAATTATCTCCTTGGGCTGCGGAGAGTCTAGCATTATCATTCACCAGAAGCCAAAACTGAATGCTCATTGGCTAGAATGATGGACTGAGGGCAACAATTGTAAGGAACGTGCACAAGTTAAGGCTAAATTGCTGTAGGAAAGACAGATGCTCTCGCCCCATTGGTCGAGAATGGTCAAATTGGAGTACCAGCTAAAGTTGGTATGTTGTAGCGAAGCACACTTACCATTGGTTGAGAATCGCATAGATTTGCAAAGGGCAGGTAAAAGATTCTGCCTTTCCATTGAAGATAACATATAGCCTAAATAATTTTATAATTAATACACATAAAAGACGTAGAATTAGAAACATAATGGAATTGAAGTAAATAATGGGACTTAGATTGGCAAATCCCCAGGGTCATTTCATTTCAATCCGAGCAATTGAAGGAAACTGCTGAGATATTGCGCATGTCTGGTCTGTAACATCCTGCAGTTCCTTTCATCTGACAATTATTCCTTGAGACTGGGTAATTCTAAAATTGTTGTTTAAGAATGGGATGAGAGAGAGAGAGATAGAGAGAGAGAGAGAGAGAGATGGAGACGAAGCAATTGCCGACATGTTACCCTAAGGTGAGTTGTCAGGCGTGGAAGGAATGCAGGATATGTTTATCAAAAATGATAGCTGGGCTACAAAGGAAAATAGACTGGAGAGATTACACAAATAATGCTTGTACTCGCTGGAATTTGGAACATTCCAGAGTGGTTGGGTTGAAGGATTCAAGTTGTTAAGGGGAATAGATAAGGTTATACAGAGAAACTATGTTCACTGATGGAGGAGACACAGGCTATGGGACAGGGTCTAAAAGGTCTAGTCAGACTGTTCAGTACAATATTTAGAGAACACCGCTATACAGAAGGAGTGATACGCATCGGTAACTCCCTCCTTTCAACAGCAACAGATACGAGATCAAGTGTTAATATTTATCTTTAAAATTGATAAGTTCCTGTGGCCCAAGGGTATTAAGCTCCCCGGGCAATGATGCCCACAGGGATTCAGATCACACATTTCCCATAATCTTGTGGAATGCCAGCATGTGCATTTTGCACACAGGCGGCCGGGAGGCAGGTGAGACTCTGTGCTGGGGCGAATCATTCCTGCCAGATCCTGGCGCCCATGCTCAAGGCTGTCAGATGGCACGGCTACTGGTGGCCGGTCAGTTCCGAGATTGAGGCAAATGTTTAACAGGCTTATAAGCAGCCCGAGACCAGCACTACGTGTTGCAAGGATGCCCAGAATGGTGTCCAAAATTGGTGCAGGGTGAACTCCCAACAAGTATTCCGCCCCCTTCCATATCCTTCGCCTATCCATTCTTTGAATGTGTGCCGCAATTGCGAGGCTAACATGTATTGGCCATCCCTAACTGCCCATGAGAAATTGCTGGCGATCTGTTTCCCTGTACCGATGTAGCATATGTGTTGCCTGTGCACCCACAGTGCAGGCGGAGAGTGAGATTTGCTGCGGGACATGAGGTTACAGGTTGCCTTTGAGCGCAATCCTGCCTCTGCGGCAGGTGGCCCACAGTGCCTCACAGATGCCCGCTTTTGCGCTGCCGGACACATTTGAGAGTAACACACAAAACGGTGGAAGGTGCCCTTAGAGTGAAGGCTGTACTTTGCCGCGACAAAGACTTTGTTCCGGTCCCTCCAGCCGATACCCATCATGGACAAATTCATCTGCTCAAGGGTAGATTAGTGAGGACAGGGGCCAAGCAAGTTTCCCTCCTCTTGTTCCTTCTCTTAACGCCTGGTACTGCAAGAAGGAAGTGAAGCAAAATGGAAGGTTTTGATCGGTGCAGGCTTGATGGCCGAAGGGCCTATTCATGTGCTGTACTTTTCTTTGTTCTTCTTTGTTTCGGCTGTTGCCTGGTCACGGGGGCATAGAAAGGCATGTCCTCTCTCAGAAACACACGTAAAAGCTAGAAACAGCAGGTTTGATTTGGATGCTGTTGGAGTTCAGCAAGTTTTGAAGATAGTTGCCGGGCAGGAACAGCCTAGAGGGGGGCAGATTGCCAGGCCCAAGCTAAAGAAGGCCCCAAGAAATCCAAGAGAGTGGAACAGGAGAAAGTCCCAAGCAGGCTTTCGAGCTAATGGACGGACAGGGACCTTCCTTTCCTTCCAGATTGTCTGACATATCCTTCAACACTCAGCCAAGTCAGCCAGCAGTGTTGCTGTGGAGTCACTGTTACTTCTAGTTATTGAAGACCCCTCACATCCAGAGCACATCCCGTGCCATCTTTGCAATCCCAGCTGAGGTTACACTTGGCCAAACGTGAACCCATTTTGAAATCCAACTTGATAGATCCTAACGTTTATTTGTCTGTTTGATACGTGGAGTGGGCTACTGAAGTTTCACTGGAGTCAGCTGATGAACTTTTGACAAAAGAACAAAACATTTATTAAACAAGAAATGTTGAACTATGTTACAATATTTCTTCATCCACAACTATACCTTTACAGAAATACACAGGATTGTAAGGATATCACAAGATACAAAAGCTATCTTACACTCCAATGCTCACAGTAAGTACAAAGTCCAATAGGCACCATGCAATCAGATACACAACACTCTTAAATAAGGTGACAGCTGCCACCTCAACCTGATGGAATGGATCGTTCCTCAACTACCCCCAGTCCCTTGTCACATCGTGAGCCAACTGATCTCACTGAACCCCATCTTTCACGCGATGGCTCGCAATCTCCATTCCACATCTTGGAATCCTCTCCTAAACCAACACGTTCACCCAGACGCCTTTAAAGCGTAGAATATTCCAAAGAGTCTCACCGTCAATATTCAAGTGACTTCACTGATTTAACTTGGGGGAGAAAATGTGCCCTTGTCAAGCTACCCTTGAGGAATACTAATGGGATAACGTTTTTGTGATTTTGATGCAGGGAAACATTTTTCCCAGGGCCAATCTTCATCCATTTGTGGGCGCAGACTATTGTCCAGACTGGGACATCTGGTGATCAGCAGCAAGAGTAGAAATTGCAGTCGCACGAGCCAAAATTTTAACTGCTCCTTGGACACAAGGGTGGTGCTGGAGGACTGAAGAATTATAAATGTCACACGCGTGTTCAAAGCAGAATGCGGACATAATGCCAGCAACTATTTACTTCTATAGTGGGGAATCTTCTAGAAAACGTAGCGATCACGTGAATAATTGTGGGGTTATTGAGGGAACCAAGAATTCATGTATTAAAGGAAAATAGTGTTTAGCTAACTTGAAGGATTTTTTTTCTATTAGGAAGATGTAACAAGAAGGTTGATGAGGGCAATAACGTAAAAGCAAAACACTTTAGATGCTGGGAACCTGAATCAAAAACAGAAAATGCTGAAAAATACTCAGCAGACTTGACAGCATCTGTTGAGAGTGAAACAGAGTTGACGTTTCGATCCGTGTGGCTCTGAAGCTGCTAAGAAGATTCATACGGACTCGAAATGTCATCTTTGTTTCTCTCTTCACAGATGTTCACAGATCTGCTGAGTTATTTCAAGCATATGCTGTTGTTGTGTTGTTGAGGGAAACGCTGTTCGTGTGTTATACATTGATTACAAAAATACAGTTGATACAATGCTGAACAAGAGCACTGTGAGCAAAGGTATTGTTCATGGAATATGAGGGCAACTGTGGACAAGGATACAACATAGGCTGACTTGGGGGAAACAATATTTTTTCTCTTTATCAGGCAGGGAAAGGTTTGATTTAATGCAAGATTGCAAGACCTACTGCTTGCAGCCTTTTTCTAATAAACACATTAATGACATGCACCTCGGTGCACAGGATACAATTCTGTAATTTGCACATGTCACGAAATTTGTAAGCATTGTGAACTGTGAGAAGTATATTGCAGAGCCTCAAATGGACATAGTTAATTGCGTGGAACGGGCAGAGAGGTGGCAGCAATTTTCAATGCGAAGAAATGTGAAGCGATTCATTTGGTAGGAAGAACATGCAGAGCCGATGTAAAAAAAATAAAGGTGGAACTCTCAAGAGGATGCAGGAGCAGAGGGACCCAGGCGTGTACGTGATTGAGTAATTGAAGAGGGCAGAACAGGTTGAGAGAGTGGTTAATGAAACCTATTTTGTCCAGGGCTTTATTAGTACGGGCAAGGAGTACAAGAGAAAAGAGGTTAGTTTGAGCTTATACAAGAAATTAGTTCGGCCTTTTCTGCAGCATTGCGTCCAGTTCTTTGTCACTGGAATCATCGTCAGGGTTCGAGACCCAGCACGGCAGAGATGGTTGCATTTGTAGCCAATAAAATGTGGCATAAAAATTGGTCTAATATGGACCATGAAAACATTGTCAGTTGTTATATTTAAAAAACAAACAAACACTTGTTTCACTAATTTCCTTGAGAGAAGGAAAGTTGCTGGTGTAAAATGCATGTGACTCCAGACCCACAGTAACCTGGCTGCCTTTACAAGGCCCCTCTGGAATCACCTTCTCAATGGCAACTACCGTGGGTAATAATTGATTTAACAAAAAATATACAGGCCTAAAGTTCTCCTGAATGCTCCTTAAGAATTCTATTTCTTCCCTTCTTTTCACACTAAAACTCCTCCTGTTAAGATTGGGGTAGTTAAAATCCCCTGCTATTAGATCTGCATTCCCTGGCATTTGTCAGAGATTTTCCTAAACATTGACCATTCTATTCCCCCTGGCTATTTTCGGGTAGATGTTACACTCCCAGTAGTGCGGCTGTTATAGATATATAGTTCTATTTCTGGACTCAATCGATTTGGCCTTAGATGTTAATCTTTCTATCCCTCCTCACAGCTGTAATTGCTTCTACAACCAAAATTACAACGCCGTTCCTTTTTTTCCCCTCTCCATTAAATCTGAAGCCCCATTTGCGAGGATTGTTGAGCTCCCACCAGTCCTGTCCCTCTTTAAGCTATATTTCTGTAATAACTATGATACTATACTGCCACGTTTGTATCTGTGAACTCAGTTCGTCCTCTTCATTTGCTCTACTCCTTATATTGAATTTTATGTCCCTGGACACTGACAAAATCGCGTTGATGTTTTGAATATTTGAGTTTCCCTGCCATCCAGCCTCACTCACTGATTCTGTGCCTTCCGTCACCATTTCTGGCTTTTCCCCATCTGAATCTACACTCAGGCTCTCAAGCTGCCGCAAAACTAGTTTAAACTCTTCCCAGCAGCACTAGTAAACATCCTGTATGTACACCATGGTCCCGCTACATCAGTTAAATCATTCCTGCCAGTGGCGCAGGACATTACCAGGGATGTTACTGGAGGAGTCCGGGAAATTGGATGTAAGGTGTGTTTATGTGAGTAGAAGTATTTTGGAACTACAATGTGTCAATGTGGATCTGCCGTTTTCTGACCTGCCCTCCCAGCCAATACGGTGACACACCAACCGAATGAGAAATGTGACACTGACAAGAGACAGTTATCAATGCAGCAAGGTTTATTCAAAAAAACTCAGAAAGCAGTGGGGCAGGGGCTAGGATCCGTGCGGTCTCCACAATCAAACGAAGCCTCAATTAAAGTTAGATTCGACTACATTGGGGATAAGGTTACATATATTCACCATGTTGTAGATCATTTAACGATGCAGCAGTAATGGTTGGGTCCACACAATATAAGTTTCGACTGAGTCTGGCCTGGCGGGCAAGGGGCGTTTCGACATGTTCCACCGAATCGCTTGTATCCCATGATGTAGGCTGAAACGTTTATAAGGATATTGTATTAGCCTATTGTTCTGGATGGGGCATAGAGGGGGAACATAAGCATATTAACAAGCCGCGTATGTCAGCTTTTCAGTCGCGCAATGGTGATCAGGAGCATATATTAAATAGAAGTACTTTTCTCACTCCGGTAAAACCAGTTTCCCCTTAAATACATCAACATTTCTTACCCCAACACCCACTCTATGTGGTCCCACGCTCCACATTCTCATCACTCTCTGGGTAAAGATTCTTCTTTTGAACAGTCTATTGGATTTATCAGTGACAAACTTATACTGATGAACCCTCGATTTGGGCAGCCAATAACAATTGAAAACATCTTCGCTACACCTACACAATGAAAAGCTTCCATGGAATGTACAACAACAGCAACTTATATTTAAATAGCGCCATTATCATACTTAAAGCTTCCCCAAGTGCCTCACAGGAGTCTCCTCAATCCATTTTCGCCATCGGCCGACAGGGGGAGACACTGGGACGGATGACAAGATATTCCCACGAAGTCATGGAGGCAAGTCCGGAGGTAAGGAATGTCTGGTAGAGGATTTCAGTAACAGATGAACTGAGGCCGGTAGGTATGCGGTTTGTTACGAAGGTTGAATAATTTGGTCATATGGGTGACATAGATTATGTGGCATGAATCACATCTTGCAATCAAATAGGGCACCAAGTTAGTGAAAGGTTTCACCTTGGATATTCGCCAAGGGCGATTTTGGTGCGGGGGCTGAGACCATCCCGATATTTAATTGGAGCAAAGATTTCCACATCCGGTATTGGATGGTCTATAAGCAATCTGGTTATTGAGAGGCAGTGGAGGAGTTGACAGGTGTTAGTGGTGAGGTAGGGCTTAGCGCTGTGCTTGTGAATAATAATAACACTGCGTTTTCGGCTAATGGCTCCGAGGATCTCCACTCATTTTAGGTGGGGGAAGGAACGACATTGAAGGGCAGGGAAAAGTGGGAGATCGTGGGATAATTCAAAATAATGCAGTTAAATATTTTTTGCAATTTTACAGCAGAGAGTTTGTTGGGTCTTTTTGTTGAAAAGATGTTCAGTGTACAGAAACCAAGTGGGTAGAGGGAGGTAGGGTGAAGATCAACAAAGATCCAACTCTATGTTGGAGGAGCCCCGGGGTGCAGAATGTCTCCGCCTGTTCCTATCAATAGCGCATGGGTTGTATCCTGAGAGACTTACTAACCTGTCAATTCCGGAGGGTCATATAAGTAACCAGAAGTAAATGGTTGTATCAGCACCAAAACACCAAATGCCAAGAGCAAACTTTTCAGCATTTTCTGCGGAGTTCCTCCGAGTCACAGTGAGATGATTGGAATATGGAAGCTCTTTATATGGGCTCAGAAAGCATTGTGTCGTTAATTATAACACAAACACACAAACTGGAGATAGGTTACAACTTGGACATATTAACAGGGCCCGGGAACGGAGACAAAGAGTGACTCTAGTCAACAATTTAACGAGCTTCCAAAGCTGGTTTTTGATGGATATCCATGAATAAGCCCGAATAATGATTAACCTTGGGACGATTTATAACCATCATTGGCTGAGATTAAATAAACTAAAAATGTGTAAAATGATATACTTGTCATCTTCCAATTAGTTCATTTTCCAATTACCTTTATTGTGTTTTTACTGGTTCCCTAACCTCCCACTCTCTAAGACAGCCCACAGCGTCTGTGGGCAGAATACTTGTCTGTGACATTTATTTCTCCGTCTGACATAACTGAAGAAGACGGCCTGGTCATTACCTCTTCAGTGGGAGCTTTCTGTACACCGATTGGCTATCAGAATTTCTACATTACATCATTGATGACACTTTAACATTGGCTGGGGAAATCTTTGGGAAGTTCTGACGCTGCGATTGATGGTATAGAAATGCAATATTTTTTCTAATTCTCTTTGCACCTCTCCATCTACCTGCGTCCTAAGATTCGCCCCTCTGCATCTCTGAGGTTATGTTAAGTTTATCTTTCTTTATCTCGCTCTGCTCCTCTAACTCATCATTTGCTTTTACTTCATCCATCCCCTTGGCCATCTTCCTCTCATGCTGTCTCTCCGTTAAATATTTCAAAATCTAAGCCGTTGGTGAATGGTTAAATATTTCCCTCTGATACGGAACTGTCCCTGTCACCAGTCGCCATCCTGTCTGACACTCGTTAGCTAATAGAAAGGAATAAGCTGTACCTTAATATGAAGCAGCAGCTCACTGTCTGCCTGTAGAGACAGCACACAGTCTCTTGGCTAGTGAGAGTTCAAATCCCATGACCATAATTTATTAAAAACTTTGCATTATTGTGGGTTTGATGTTGCCTGGGACGATGTATTCAGATGCAGCTTTTAATATTGTTTCAGAAGCTATATGTCTTCCCTTATCCAGAGCCAGATGCCTCGATTTTATAAGGTGCATACTCGTTTTCCAATCCCTCCATAGCCGGGGCCCTCTTTGCCTCCCATTTCCGCCACACCACAATTATCCGAAATCTCTGTGCCAATCCAGGCCTGGCCTTGTGATCATCTCCCGATCTCCATCGCTCAGCCATTGGTTGCTGTGCCTTCAGCTGCCTGCGGAACTCTAAAACCTGGAATTCCCTCCCCACCTCTCTTTCTCCTCCAAAACTACGCTCCTTAAACACCCCAAAGCATTGGGCAAATGTTTTCATCAACTGCCATTCTTACTTTTCACAGTGTTCCTGTGAAGCACTTTTGGACTCTACATTAGGCTATCAACGACATGTAAATATATGTTTTTGTTGTGAAGTCTAAGGAAGGTTCTGATATGATCCATCTTGGAAATATGTTTCTGTTGTTTGTCTAGGCGGCCAAACCTAATGGCCATCAATGCAACAGATTCACTGATGAATCCAGAAAGCAACTTAGTCAAGAGGAACGATGTCTTACGGCAGCTGTACATGGGACTCTATGATAACACACCTGGAATATTGTTGCGCAGTTTATTCCCCCGCAGCTAAGAAAGGATATATTTGTCACAGAGGGAATTGCAGCGAAGGTTCACCGATATGATGACTGGGGTGGCAGGATTGTCGTTTGAGCTGAGAATGGGTCCACTCGGCCTGTATTCAGTGGAGATTAGAAGAATGAGGTGTGATGTGGTTGAAGCTATACAATTCTGAGAGATTTGGGCGGATTGGTGCGGGGGTGTGAGGGGGCAGGGGGTGGTTTTCCCCTCCCCCTGGAATGGGGCGTCTGGTACATGCGGCCCCAATCTGAGGATAGGGGGTCGGGACATTCAGGAATGAGACGATGGGGAAATTATTTCACTCAGATGGTGCTGAACCTGTGATAATCTCGACAACAGGATGCTGTGGGGGGCATGTCACTGAATATAGCTAAGTAGGAAATAGATAGATTTCTATACACTAAAGGCGTCCATGGGGATGGGGAGAGATAGAGGTAGTAAGACGTTGCAATATAGGATCTGCCATGATCATTTTGAATGGAGAAACAGATGTTGAAAGGGCCGAATGGTCCACTCCTGCTGCTGTTATTTTCCAAGTTTTTACATTTAGTGCGAAAATTAATTGAAAATTTGAAACTCGCCACCACAGGAAGCAGATGCTTTGAAGACTATAGATTTATTCAAGGGGAAGCCAGATAAACACCTGATGGAGGAAAATAACAACAGCACCGTTCGAATCTCCCTCAGGTGAGAGTAACATTGACAGACTGGGCCTGTTTAGTCCCTGCTCTTCTCCCTACATTCCAGCACCCAGAAATATAGACCAATGAAATATCCCTTGCTGTGTTTCAGATAACATGATCCGATGTACCAGCTATGGTGAGGCCTGACAAACCGATTCCGCAGGCTTGACGAGGCCCAGATCCGTCTCTGTGCTTTGCGGGCTAATAGTGTAGCAAAGATAAATGACCTACAATAGGAGTGAAACATGAGACATCGCCTGAGGCTCTAACCGAGTCTCAACTTTATCCGGGATGTGTAGGACGATGTAGAAGATGTAGAAGAATCCGATTGCCTCGAAACGTTGACCATGTCTTTCTCCCCACAGAGGCTGTCAGGCCCGCTGAGTTTTTCCAGCAGTTTTTGTTTTTGCGAAAAATGTCCCGATTGTCTCAGCCAGCGGACATCTTTGACATTTGGGCTTCAGACTTGGGAGGGACCCTCTTAGTTGTGTGGAACAAGCCATGCAAGATTCGGGCTACATGTAAAGCTGAAATCGAATAGTTTATCTTACCTTTAAGCCCAGAATATTCTAAAGAGGTTATGGAGCGGCCTTCAAAATCCAGGCGCAATTCTGCAGTCAGGACTTTATTTGCAGAACGATGCGTTATCAGGCGGCAATGATTTGAGGCGTTGCTGAGAGAAATTGGGGTTTCTTGGCGAAACTTGGCTTTTACTTGGTCGAGCGAAGAGACTGAATGCGAGTTTGCTTTTTATTCGATTTGATTTTTTTTTTTTACCTCAATGAAGTGTTCACATACCATATGGAATGTACAAATTCAGGAATGGCGCGAAAGAAGAGGAAGTGCGATTGAATGAGTAGCTCTTGATATAAGTTTTTATTTTTGCTCCCTATTGCACTTAATGGAAATTTGCCTTCAAATGTTCTTTCTTTTCTGAGCTTGCCAGTTTGGAGCTCAACGAAACTCATTGCATTCATTTCAGTTGGCGCTCTCGCCATCACATACTTGATGCTTCAACAGCCTCGGGTACAGGGGGCCTTTAGCTGTGATCCTCCTTGGAACTTGTTGCCGTCAGCTAGCCCTCGATCCACAATTGTGGGCGGGCTGTGAAGTATGTCGGCCTGATCAGTTATCACAATATCTGGTATGACTTGTGCCGATGTCGTTTCTAAGGCACGTGGTTTTATTAAAGTGCCCTGGATACAGATGGTGATGCAAAGAAGAAAGAACAAAGAACAAGGAAAAGTACAGCACAGGAACAGGCCTTTCGGCCCTCCAAGCCTGCGCCGATCATATTGTCCGTCAACTAAAACATTTTGCACTTCCGGGGTCCGTATCTCTCTATTCCCATCCTATTCATGTATTTGTCAAGCTGCCTCTTAAACACCACTATCGTACCTGCTTCCACCACCTCCTCTGGCAGTGAATTCCAGACACTCACCACCCTCCGCGTATAAAACTTACCCCCGCACATCTCCTCTATAGTTTTCTCCTCTCACCTTAAATCTATGTCCCCTAGTAATTGACTCTTCCACACTGGGAAAAAAGCTTCTGACTATCTACTCTGTCCATGCCACTCATAATTTTGTAAACTTCTATCAAGTCGCCCCTCAATCTCCGTCGCACTAGTGAGAACAATCCGAGTTTTACCAACCTCTCCTCATAGCTAATAACCTCCAGACCAGGCAGTATCCAGGTAGACCTCCCCTGCATCCTCTCCAACGCCTCCATATCCTTCTGGTAATGCCAGAATTGAACGCCTCTATTCCAAGCGTTATATTGCGTAATTGGACAAGCAATGGGCGATGAGATCAGGGAAGCAGAGGCTACATGAGGGAAGCATGTTTTGATACAGACGTTTATGGGACAATTGGAAAGGCTATTGAGAAGGCCCGCTCAGTGTTCCCGGCAGTTTATGTTTTTGTGAAAAATGTAGGATTATCTCGCCCAGCGGACATCTTTGATATTCGGGCTTCACAATTGGGATAGAGCCTCTAAGATGGATCGAGCAAATCATGCATGACTCGGGCTACATGCAAAGCTAAAACCGAATAGTTTATCTCAAATTTCAGCCCAGTATATTTTAAAGAGACTACAGAGCGGCACACATAACATAGACACATTTTGGCAGTCAGAGTTTTACTTGCAGAAGGCTGAGTTATCAGGCGGCAAGGATTTGAGGCGATGCTGAGAGCAATAGGAGATTCTTGGCGAGACTTTATTGTTAAACTTAACTATCTTGGCCTAGTGAAGAGACTGCATGCGAGACTGTTTTTTCTTTCGAGCTGAATTTCTATGTCCACAAGGGAAGTGATCACAGACCTTAAGCTATGTACAAATTCAGGAATGGCGCGAAAGAAGGGGAAGTGCGATTGCATGAGTAGCTCTTTGATACAAGTTTTTATTTTTACTATTTAAAGCACGTAATGGAAATTTGCGGCTTTCAAAGGATCTTTATTTTCTGAGTTTGCCAGTTTACAGATCACCGAAACGCATTGCGTTCATTTCAGTTGACGCTCTACCCATCACAGCCTTAACAACAACATCGAGTACTCCGAACTGGAGCTGTGATCCTGCCTGGAACTTGTTACCGTCAGATAGCCCTGGATCCTCAATTGTGGGCGGGTTGTGAAGTAAGTCGGCCTGATCGGTTATCACAAAATCTGGTATGACTTGTACCGATGTCGTTTCTAAAACACGTTGTTTTATTAAAGTGCCCCGGATACACTTGGAGATGCGTTATAATGGGTAAACGCTGCGACGTCTAGTGGATGGAAGGGGCGGGAATGGCCGTTACCCACAGGTGATTTCGAGAACCTGACGTATACAGAAAGTTTGCGCCTGGTGTATATATGCAAACCTGCCCTCTGTCCGTATTGCTGAGTCGGTCCCCTGTCGGTCGATCACCATGCGGAAATGAAAACGATTTGCGAATCAAAAACGTGATCACGGCCTCCACCGCGCCCAATTCGAGGAAGGACTTGTCACCCCTTGGGAGACAGCGAAATTACAATTTGCCCTGGGATTTCCATGTTAAAGCAGCAGTTCGCCAGTTTGCCTGAACAATTTAGACATTTAACTTCCAAAGGATTAAACGGGAGGCATCATCCCGTTTATCACAAAGTCTGGTATAATTTGCGCCGATGTCGGTTCTAAAGCCCGTAGATTTAGTAACGTGCCCTGGATACACATGGGGAAAACGTTTAATTGGTTAAACATTGCGAGGTCTAGAGGTCGAAGGGGGAAAAGGGCCGTTACCCACAGGTGATTTCGATAACCTGACCTTTCCAGAAACTTTGCTCCTGGTATCTATTTGCTAACCTGCCTTCTGTCCGAATTGCTGAGTCAATGGCCTGCAGGTCGGTCACCATGGGGAGCTGAAAACCCATTTGCGAATCAAAAGCGTGATCACGGCCTCCACCATGCGCAAATCGAACAAGGCCTTGCTCCAGCATTCTGAACAAATATGTCCCATTTTACTATAATGGAAACACTTAAGCCTTGTAGTTTCACTCCACCATCCGTATCTTCATTCCTTATCTGTGCAGTTTTTAGATACATGAGGAGAATAGGCCAGACTGTCATTGTGGAATTACTGGTATCTTCCATACACAGTATATAGAGGTTTTAGCCCTTGTTGCTTTCAGGCTACTGGCTATTTTGCTGCACTCCCCTCACAGAAAACCTGGTAACCTGAACAGGAGCCAGTTAAAACGATGTTGCCAGGCATCACCATCGGTCTTGGTCTCCTTTAATGCACCATCCTTTCATTCATGGCACACAATGTTGCAGGACTGCAGCATATCTCATCATGTTCCAGTGGGTATGTCTTTCACACTACAGCCATTGTCATGTTAATTCCCAGTCCAACAGAAATAAAAGGTATGTTCTTTAAAATTGTCCAACAGAAATTAAATGATATGTTTGTTACCGTTAAAAATCTGTAATTGAAAAGGTCTGTTGATGACCATGAAAACATTGTCAACTGTCGCAAAAGCCTATTCTTACCTGGTCTGGCCTGCTTATAACTGCAGTTCCACATCAATGTGGTGGACTCTTAACTGCCCTCTGAAATGGCCCAGCAAGCCATTCAGTTATCAAGGGCATTTCGGGGAGGGCCTGGCCAGTGACGCCCCCATCACAAATGTAATAACATTTTCCTTGTTTCGTTTCCTTAGCTCCTTTCATTAAAATTTGCATGTGTGCTGCCACAATGTACATCATTGATGGATGATAATGTTTCACCCAACCAGCACAGCCAATATTCACAAGTGAATCTAATGTGATGGGCGGTGTTGGATGTGTTGCCACAGAGACTGACAACATTCACATCAGATTCTGCCTGAGAGTGAAGAGGAAGCAGGTGATCTCGGCTCAGTCTCAGTAAGGGGCACCTCGTGGGGAGTTCTTGGTAAGAAGTTTACTGTGAATGGACCTTGAGAATAAGATGGGGAATGTTTCACTTGCTGGGTATTGTCCTGATAGGGTGTGTCTTGTTTATCTTGTCCTGCTGCAGAGATTAGTATTGAAGCTGTAATATAATATTTAGAAGGGGGTCCGTGCAGCAGGGCTGGAGAAGGATATAGAGAAGAGAGTCAGCACGTCGTAAATGCATAGAGTTTAAATGATTGGGAGTTTGGGAGTTGAAGAAGGGAAGGGGAAGGATTGAGGTCAAGGAATTGATGTTTATGAAGAGAGTTTAAGGAAGTTGTGATCACACCTGTCTACAGATATCTCAAATTTGAGGATCGGGGTGTGGAAATGTGTGCATGGTAGATCTCACGTCTAATTGTTGAGTTCCCAGTAAAGAAGGGAGGGAGGGATCAGTCTGTCTGTTGGAGTCCCAGTGAGGGAGGGAGGTAGAGGGATCTCTGTCTGAGGGATCTTACTTTCACCCACTATAAATCGATATACACAGTATTCCACTGACCCACTACCTTATTATGATTCAATCCCACTCCCTATTTTTTTAAACTTCTGATACTAATTCCGTGTTTCATTTCCCAGAATGTCACCTGTTGAGATGAGGGCTCTGCTGCTGATTCTCGGTTTCCTGTGTAAGTTATCTGCATTTCAGTGAATCTCTACTCTGTTTATTCAACATGTGTATGGGGGGAAAACACGCACATCCCATAGCCCATCCCATTTGTGACGTTAATCAGGGCGGTTTCATTGTTGTACCTGGGCCCGAAGAATAGGCAGCATTGTTACCAGTGTACACGGAATGTACAATTACAAAGAGGCATTGTTCAGTTCAATGAATGGACAATATTCTGTCAAATAAGTTTCCGTCTTGCCAACTGGCAGCTCATTTAATTTGGATGTAAAAAAGGGTAGAACAGGGAACTTTGTAATTGGTAAAAAAATCAAAAAGAGTGGAGTCCATTTAGACTTGTGAATCCAGGCCCATGTCACGAACAGACTCAAAAAATAACCCGAAGTCTGGGATCCTGCCCTGACTATCTGCGGGGAAGGAGAGGAAGTTATTCGGTGTGAATCATTGTTAATGATGCAAGTGGGCTGACATTTATAGGAAATGTCACATCATTGCATTTCTACATCACTTCCATTCAGATGTATTGAGTTTTATTTTTGCTAAAATTGTAAGATTTTGATTTGTAGATTTGAATGATCAGTTACAGGTATTTGTGTGTTTATATTATACCTGACCATTGAATTAAGTTTCCATTAGGATCCAGTAGTTAACTGTATATCTCATAATTTCACAATTTCAATCAGCTCATTTATAATTCAGTTTGTCTAATGCAGGCTTTTCACATGAGGGACACATTTCATTTTTTTTTTCACTGAAAGGGCCGACAAATAAATCCAAGAAGGATACAATTTGACACAACATTAAACAGGGTTTTTTTTTTAATGTTAAGCTATGAATTAAAGAAAATCTGCAGAGCAAAAAGAAAGAAATGCCAAAGCAATAAATTGCTGATTTTCAAAAAATAAATATTAAATAAAGTGACCATTAAAGTGCAGGAATGTGAGTGTCTGTGTGTCTAGCACACTCCCAGTCTCAGTATGCTTACTCACTCACCTTACCCACACAAACTGTCTGAGTGTTTTGACTATGTGTTAGTGCCTGAGGGTGAGGATGATTGAGAAAATGAGACTCGGAGTGAGTCAAAAACAGACAAACACGCAGACACACACACACACACACACACACACACACACACACACAGTTGCTCAATCTCTCTTATACACTGACTCACTTACTTTCTCCCTTTTTCTCTCACACACACAAAAACACACACAGAGAAACACAGTAACTCATTCTATCTCTCACACACACAGTATATCACTCTCTCCCACACACACAATCACTCATTCTCTCTAGCGCAAACAATCACACACGCTCTATCAAATACACATACACAAACTCTCATACACACACAAACATGCACTCTCACTCACACACACTCACCGCCTTCTCCCTCAAACACACACTCTCTCACACAGAAAATCCCTCGCCCACTTCCTCACAAACACACACTCACTTTTGCTATCTCTCACAAACATACTCACTCTCACTCACTATCTCCCTCTCACACACTCATGCATTCTTTCTCTCACACATACCCTAAATCTTTAACTCACTCTATCTTTCACGCAGGTTGATATTCTTGATACCTCTGTGACAAACACACAATAATTATCCCTCTTCCCCCAATCACACACATACTCACTATTTCTCACACACGCTTACTCATCCCTCACTCACACATAATCACCACTCTCTCATTCACCCTCTCACTGACACACTCAGCTACACTCTCTCTCACACACACTCAATCATGCATTCTCTAAACACACACAGGCACAGTCACTATATCCCTGACTCACAAACAATTATGC
Source organism: Cetorhinus maximus (assembly GCF_964194155.1). NCBI lineage: Eukaryota > Metazoa > Chordata > Chondrichthyes > Lamniformes > Cetorhinidae > Cetorhinus > Cetorhinus maximus. The sequence goes on from NW_027596107.1 coordinate 1,640,063, forward strand.
TTTCTCTCCCACTCTCACTCACACATACACTCACTCACCCGCTCTCTTTCACACATATAGACTCACCAGTCTCTCAAACAATCACTCACTCCCTCTCTCACATACAAACACTCTCTCATAGGCAATCACTTTCTCACTTTCACACACAATACCTCACCCTCTTACACACACACCGTCACTCACTGTCTCAGACACACCAATGAATTCTATACTGCACACACTAACTCACTTTTTCTATCACACGCACTCAACCTCTCTCCCTCCATCACGCTCTATTAAACTCGCACTCTCTCTGCCACTCACTCCCTCCCTCATACACACTGTCGCTTTCACACCACACTCCTTGTCTCACTCACACACTCCCTCACATAATCTCTCTCTCTCACTGACATACAAACTCTCTGTCTCTCTAACACACACTTACTTGCTTGTTCACACACATCAACTTAATTTATCTTTGGCACACATTCGCCCTCTCACTCAAACACACTGGCTTTCCCACACACGCTCACTCATTCTCTCTTTCACGTACATTCTCACTCTCATCTCTATCGCACTTAATCTCTCTCTCTCTCTCAGTCACTCACTCACTCTCTTACACAAACTGACTCAGAATTTATCTCTCACACATATACTCACTCATACTCTCTCTCTCACTCTCTCATACATGTACACTCACTCATTCACTCTATCTCATACACATTCATAATCAGCATCTAACAGTCTCACAATTGTTCTAACACAGGCTTGCTCTCTCTCTCTCCCTTTCTCTCGCTCTCTCCCTCCCCCGCTCACACAAACAACTAGACAAGCACACAAACTCACTCGCGAACCCTCTCACACATACTCACACATACTGCCCCACAGGCAAACTCTGTCTCTCAATCACACCGATTCACCCAGTCTCTCTCTCTTACACACTATTCTGCCTCTCTCCCTCTCTCTCTCTCTCGCACAGATACAGACACACACACAACTCTTATGCCCTCGCATCCACACTTACTTCCTGTCACTAACACAGGTGTTTTCTCTGAGAGGCACATACAGTCCAACTCCCTATCAAACAGAAACACTCTCCGACCCACTATTTCACACACACACACACAGAGACTATCTCTCTTCCTCTCTCTCTCTAGCAGTCACACGCCCGCTCCCTCATGCACACGCAATAATTCTCACACACACACTCAGACAACACTGACCCACAGCCTTTCCCTCACACACGCACTCCCTCTATCACTCACAAACATACTCACTTACAGTATCATTCACCAACCCTCTCCCACTCTCTCATAAACTCTTCTTTTAAAACACTCACTCTCTCACTCAAGCACACGTACTCACTCTATCACATACACTCAGTCACTCCCTCACTCCCACGTACTCTCTCACATATGTCCTCTCTCACTCACATAAAAACTCACACGCACATAACTTTGTTTCTCTGTCACACACATTCACTCACTCTCTCACTCATACACAATTTCTCTCACACACACTCGCTCTCTCACACTCACTTTCACTCTCTCAAACACACGCTCTCACACAAACACAATCTCTTTCACGCACACTCCCTCTCTGACACTGACTCACTGTCACTCTGTCTCTCGTGCACAGTCTTTCTCTCGCACCAGCACACTTTCACTCACTCGCTCAAACACATTTGGTCACACACACACTTCTGTCTCTCTCACACGAACAGACATTCTCTTCCTCACATACACAGTCTCTCACTCACACACAAACAATCTCTCACACATTGACGCCATCACATACCTTAACACACACGCACCCAATCACGCTCTCACTCACACACGGGCAAACTCACATACTCACTCACGCACACAATCTCACTCACCATATCTCGCACAGAATCACTCACTCTCTTTCTCTCACCCACTCACAGAAACTCACACTTACTCTCAGTCTCTCTTTCTCTGATTCACTTTCTCACTCTCACACACTCTCAGAAACATGTCCTCTCCCTCAATCACTCCCTCCCTCACACAGACAGACACAAAGTCACTCACTCTCACATCACACACCCCACATCCTGGCACCCGGAGTCCCACCACCAAACCCGGGGAGTCAGTCTTCCACAGCCACTTCTGACAACCAGTCTCTCACCTCCAACCGCTGGCACCCATTCTCAAACCGCCAAATCCGGTATCTCACCCCTATCCCCTAGGCCCAACTCTCCCACCCTCAACCAGTGGCATAAGACTCTTATTCACAAACCCTAGCACCGAGGCTCGCACCCCCAATATCTGGTTCCCAATTTCTCATCCCCGAATCCTGGCAATCGGTCCAACACACCCACAAACCATGGAAAACTATCTATCAACCCAAACCACTGGCACACGGACTCACTTCCCCAAAATCTGACACCGAGGCTCAAGCCCCAACCCCTGCTACACAGTCTGTCACCCCCCACATCCTGTCACCCGGACCCTCAACCCCAGCCCCACACACCCAGTCTTTCAACCCCAACCCCGGACAACCAGTCTGTCACGCCCAAAACATGGCACCAGGGATCCGGCCCCCAATCCCTCCTGCACAAATTCTCACACGCCAGCCCTTGCACACAATCTAAAACACACAACCACTGGCACCCAGTCCCTCTCCCCAAACCAAGTGAGCCAAATATTGTGAACCACAACTCCTGGGACGCATTCTCCAATGCCTGGCACCTAGATATTCACCCACAATCCCTACCACCCAGTCTCACAGCCCCACAAAGTTTTGTCCTGTCTATCATCCTGAACCACGGGCACCCAGTCTTTTCACCCCCAACCACTGGCGGCCAGTCTCCCACCCTCAAATCCTGACCCCCTGTCTCCCAGGCCCAACCCCTGGTGCCAGGCCTCCAATTCCAAAATATTGCCTCCACGTCTCCCAACAACTAACCTCGTACCCAGTCTCCCACCCCAACCCATGGCACCTGATCTCTCACCCACAAACCCTCGCACACAATGTCACCCTCAAAACCTCTGACAAACTGTCTCTCACGTCCATCCCCGGGCACCTTGTTGCTCACCACCAACCGGTGGCACCAACTCACAAACTCCCAAACCGAGGTACCCAGTCTTTCACATACAACTCCTGGCACGGAGTCTCTCACCCACGACATCCTGGCACCCAGCCTTGCACACCCAACACATGGGACCCAGTCTCTCAGCCCCAAACACTGGCAACCACTCTCTCACCCACAAAACCTGGCCCCAATCCTCTTGCACACAACCCCTAGCACCGAGGCTCTCGCCCCCAATATCGGGCTCCCAGTCTACCACCTACTAACCCTGGTATATTGTCTCCCACCAAACAACCCATGGCCCCCAGTCTCACCCATGACGCCTGGAATCAAGTCTCTTGTTCACCACCCCTAGCACCGAGGCTCTCACACCCAACCTCTGGCTCCCAGCCTTTCACCCTCGACAGCTGACAGCGAGTCTCTCAAACCCCAGATCCTGGAACCCAGGCTCCCACACCCCAAATCGGACACCCAGTCTCTCAAGACCAACATCTGACAACCAGTCTCTCAGCATCAAGCTGAGGTTCCTCGTCTCTCACCTCCAACACCTGAGCCCACTCTCTTAGCCTCAGCCACTGGCAGCCAGACTCGCACCCACAACTCGGGGCACACAGTGTCTCACCCCCATCCCCTGACACCCATTCTCTCACCATGAAACGCTAGTACCCAGTATCTCACCCCAACCCCTGGCACCCAGTCTTTCACGCCGAAAATTTGGCACCCGGTCTCTCGCCCCCAATGCCTATTAAAAAGTCTCTCACAAGCCACCCCTGGCATCCAATCTATCATACCAAACCATGGGCACCAAGTCTCCCATCATCAACCCCTCACACCAAGTACCCCACCTCCAATCCCTAGCTCCCAAGCTCTCAGCCCCGCACCCTTTCAACCAGTATATCACTCTCAAGCATTGGTGCACAGTCTATCAGCCCTAACCACTGTCACGCAGCCTCACACTGCCAGACCCTGACAATCAGTCACCCAGCCTCAAACCCTTTGACCCAGCCGCCCACTCCAAATCAATGGCCCCAAGAAACGTCTTTAGCCAGAGAGTGGTGAATCTATGGAATTCATTGCCACAGAAGGCTGTGGAGGCTAGGTCATTGAGTGTATTTAAGACCGAGATAGACAGGTTCTTGATTGGTAAGGGGATCAGAGGTTATGGGGAGAAGGCACGAGAATGGTGCTGGGAAACCTATCAGCCATGATTGAATGTTGGAGCAGACTCTATGGGCCGAATGGCATAATTTCTGCCCCCAAAGCTTATGGCCTTATGGTCCTAAGTCATCCACCCCCATAAGCTGGCACCCACTCGCCCTCCCAGAACTCCTGGCACCCAGTCTCTAACCCACAACTCCTGGCGACCAATCTCTCATGCACAATCCTGCAACTTTTTCTCCGATCACTAATTCATGGCACCCAGTTTCTGACCTCAAACAGCTGGCACCGAGCCTCACACCCACAACCTCAGGCACACAAACTCACACCCCCAACCCCAGGCACCCAGTCTTTCACCCCCAAATACTGGCAGCCAGTCTCTAAACCCCAAACCGAGGCTCAACCTCATCTCCTAGCATCCAGACTATCAGCCCGATCCCCAGACGCTTAGTCCCTCACCTTTAACCCCTGGCACCCAGTTTGTCACGCCCAATACTTGGCACCCGGGCTTTCACTCCTATCTCCTCCTACACAGAATATCACACGCCACCCCTGGCACCCAATCTACCTCACAGAAGCACTGGCACTCAGTTTCACATCACAAAATATGAGCACCAAGTCTTCAAAACACAACTCCTGGCAACCATTCTCCAACTTCAGAACCCTGGCATCAGACACCCACCCCCAATCCCAGGCACCCTGTCCCCCACCTTCAAAGCGCTCAAGCCAGAGTCTCACCCTCAATTCCTAGCATCCAGTCTCTCAGCTCCACACCATATTGCCAGTCTGTCAACCTCAACCAAAGGCACACAATCTATGAACCCCAGCCACTGGCACCCAATATCACACCACCAGAACCAGACACACAGTCTCCCAGCCCAACCTCTGCTACCCTGCCACCTACCCACAACCCATCGCACCCAGTCTCTCATCCACAAACCCTGGCACCAATTATCATGCTCACTACCCCTTCGCACCGAGTCTCACCCGCAATCTCTGGATCCCATTCTCCCACCCCGGAGCCTTACCCCGGTCTCTCAAACCCACAAATACTGACAATCTGCCTCCCACCACCAAGCACTGGCAGGCTTTGTCCCACCCCTGGTCCAGAATGGAAAGGAGTGGGGTGGCTCTGTATCACCCTGGGATATTGAATGGGAGGCATGTTGGAGGGGCAGATGTGAACCATACTCCAGGTTAGAGAGGCATGTGATGTCTTTCTCTTTCCTGGAGAGCAGGATAGAGATGCATGTGGGTGTACTACTGACACCCAGAGTGGGTAGAGAGATATGGGGGGCAGAGTGTAATGCGGGGAAGAGGATGGGGAGACGTGTGGGGCCAGTTCTGATCCGCAGACCAGGATAGATAGGCAGGGGGGATTTGGATCTGACGCGAGTCCAAGGATAGAGATTCACCAGGAGCCGGATCTGATCCCAAGTCCAGGAGGGAAAAGCATGGGGGCTGGAGCCGACCCGCGCGATAGAGAGGCATGGGGGACCGGATATGGACTTTGGACGGGGATAAGTAGGCATAGGGAGGCGGATCTGGTTCCCAAACACTGGCACACATTCTCTCACCCACAAAACCCGGCGCCAATTCTCTTGCATGCAACTCCTAGCACCGAGGCTCTCGCCCCCAATCGCCGGCTTCCAGTCTACCACCCAATAACCCTGGTATCCTGTCTCCCACCACCCAACCCATGAAACCCTGTCCAAACCATGATGCCTGGCACCAAGTCTCTTGCTTACCACCCCTAGCACCGAGGCTCTCACACCCAACCTCTGGCTCCCAGCCTCTCACCCTCGATCGCTTGCACCCAGTCTCTCAACCCAACTCTTTGGCACCCAATCTCTCACACCCCAGATCCTGGAACTCAGGCTCCCACCCCCAACCTCGAACACCCAGTCGTTCACGACCAACCCCTGACAACCATTCTCTCAGAATCAAGCTGAGGTACCTCGTCTCTCACCATCAACACCTGGCACACACTCTCTCAGCCTCAGTCACTGGCACCCAGACTCGCACCCCCAAAACCGGGCACAGAGCCTCTAACCCCCATTCCCTGACAAGCAGTCTCTCACCATCAACCCCAGGGACCCAGTAGCTCACCACAACTCCTGGCACCCAGTCTGTCACGCTGAAAACATGGCACCCGGATTCACGCCCCAAATCCCTGTTACACAGTCTCTCACACGCCACCCTGGCACCCAATTTATTATACCATAGAATGGGCACCAAGTCTCCCAACCTCAACCCCTCACACCCAGTGTTCCACCTCTAATCCCTGGCACCCAGGCTCTCAGCCCCACACCGTTTCACCCATTCTATCAATTTCAAACACTGGCGCACAGTCTACCAGCCCTTAACGCTGTCACATAGCCTCACACCCCCATACTCTGAGAACCAGACACCCACCAGCACACCCTGGTACCTAGCCTCCAACTGCAGTTCAATGGTCCCAAGTCTCCCACCCCCATACCCTGGCACCTAGTCTCCCAGTCAGAACCCCTTGCACCCAGTCTCTAACCAACAACGCCTGGCGCCCAATCTCTCATCCACAAACACTAGAACACTTTCTCCGATCCCCAATCCCTGGTACCCAGTTTCAGATCTCCACACACTGGCACCCATTCTCACATCCCCAACCCAACGCACCCAGTCACTCAACCCCATCCCCTGGCACCCATATTCTCGCACTCAACCCCAGGCACTTAGTCCCTCACCTCCAAACGCTGGCACCCAGACTGTCACGCCCAAAATATGGCACCCAGGCTTTCAGCTCTTCTCCTCCTACACAGACTATCACGCACCACCCCTGCCACCCAATATATTACACCCAAGCACTGGCACCCTGTTTCGCATCAGAAACCATGACCACCAAGTCTCTGAAACTCTAACCCTGGCACGCATTCTCCCACCTCAGAACCTGGAAACCAGACTCCCACCCGCAATATCTAGCACCCAGTAACCCACCTCCAAACCGTTCAAGCCAGAATCTCACCCCCAATTCCTAGCACCCAGTTTCTCATCCACACACCATATTGTCCAGTATATCACCCTCAAACAATGACACATAATCTATCACCCCCAACCACTGGCACCAAGTGTCCCACCACCAAAACCTGACACACTGTCACCCAGCACCAACCCCTGGTACCCGGCCACCCATTCCAAATGAATGGACCCAAGTCTCCCAACCCAACCCTGACACCCAGTCACACACGCATAACCCAGGGCAACCAGTCTCTCATCCACAACCCCTGCCACCAAGTCTTTTGGTCACAACGCTTCTCCCCGAGGCTTTCACCCGCAATCTCTGGCTCCCATTCTCCCACCCCCGAAGCCTTATACCCGGTCTCTCAAACCCACAAGCACTGGCACTTAGTCTCCCACCGCCAAGCACTGGCAGGCTTTCTCCCACCCCTGGTGCAGAATGGAAAGGGATGGAGCGGCTGTATATGAAACTCGGATATGGAATGGGAGAGATGGTGGAGGGGCAGATGTGAGGCTCACTCCAGGATATAGAGGCATGGAATGGCTTTCTCTATTCCGGAGACAAGGAGAGAGATACATGTGGATGTGGTACTAACACCCAGAGAGGGTAGAGAGATATGGGGGCGGGGGGCAGAGTAAGTTGCGTGGAACAGGATAGAGAGGCATGTGGGGCCAGTTCTGAGCCGCAGATCAGAATAGATATGCAGGAGAAGTTCGGATCTCACCCGAGACCCAGGATAAAGAGTCAGCGGGGGGCGGATTTGATCCCCAATCCAGGAGCGAAAAGCATGGGGGTTGGATCTCACCCGCGGGATAGTGAGGCGTGGGGGACCGGATAAGAACTTGGGACGTGTATTAATATGCATGGGGAGGCGGATTTGCACCTATGGACCTGGATGGAGAGGCATGGGTGGCCGAAACTGATCTCCAGTCCAGGCTAGTGAGGCTGGGGTTCAGATCTTACCCGCAGACCAGTAAAGGGTGGCTTGTGTCGGCTGAACCTGCCGCTGGGACCAAGATGTTAAAGCATGGGGAGTCCAGAACTGACGCCCAGAGCAGGATAAAGAGGCACAAGGTTGCTGGATCTGTCCCAGGAAACATGGCAGAGAGACAAATGGGACCGGATCTGAAACCAAGGCCAGGGCATAGAAGCATAAGGGGCCGGACATGTCACTTAGACATGCATAGGTAGGCACGGTTTGTCGGATCTGACCAGGGGGCCAGGGAAGAGAGTCATGGGGTGCTTGATCTGACCTGAGGGCCAAGGTAGAGATCCATGGGGGGCCAGATAGAGAGGCAGAACCCCAAATCTGAACAAATGTGCTTTTACTCCTAACCCAGGTTAGAGAGGGGCGGGGATTCACAATGAAACACTATCCCAGGGTAGAAAGAGCTGGGCGTCCGGATCCTTCCCGCGAACCAAGGCAGAGAGGCATGGGGGGGCTTGAAATGATTCAGGGACAATGATGGAAAAGCATGGGAGACCAGATCTGACTCCAGGGCAAGGATAGGGATGTATGGAGAATTCCGCTCTGAAACGGGGACCGGGAGAGAGAGGCTTGGGGGCCCCATCTGACCGGGAGACAGGGCAGTGAGTCATGGGGGCCCTATCTGACGGGGATATAGGGAAGTGAGGCATGGGGGCCTGGTTCTGACCGGGAGACAGGGCAGTAAGGCATGGGCCCCAGATCTAACTGGGAGACAGGATATTGAGGCATGGGTCCCGGATCTAACTGGGAGACAGGATAGTGAGGCATGGGTCCCGCATCTAACCAGGAGACAGGATAGTGAGGCATGGGTCCCGGAACTAACTGGGAGACAGGATAGTGAGGAATGGGGGCCCGGATCTATCTGGGAGACAGGATAGTGAGGCATGGGGGCCAGGATGTGACCGGGAGAGAGGATAGTGAGGCATGGGTCCCGGATGTGACCGGGAGACAGGATAGTGAGGCATGGGTCCCGGATCTAACTGGGAGACAGGGTAGTGAGGCATGGGGTCCCGGATCTATCCGGGAGACAGGATAGTGAGGCATGGGGGCCCGGATCTATCTGGGAGACAGGATAGTGAGGCATGGGTCCCGGATGTGACCGGGAGACAGGATAGTGAGGCATGGGTCCCAGATCTAACTGGGAGACAGGGTAGTGAGGCATGGGTGCCCGGATCTAACTGGGAGACAGGATAGAGAGGCATGGGGGCCCGGATCTCACTAGGAGAGAGGATAGTGGGGCGGGGGGCCCGGATCTGTCCGGGAGACAGGATAGTGAGGTATGGGTGCCCGGATGTGACGGGTAGAGAGGATAGTGAGGCATGGGACCCGGATGTGACCGGGAGACAGGATAGTGAGGCATGGGTCCCGGATGTTACCGGGAGACAGGATAGTGAGGCATGGGGGCCCGGATCTGATCGGGAGACAGGATAGAGAGGCATGGGGGCCCAGATCTGAACCAGACTCCAGGATGGAGAGGCATTAATGATCGGATATGAACCGGGTCCAGGATAGCGAGGCATAGGTGCGGTATCTGACACTGGGACAAGTATAGAGAGGCATGGGGGGCCGCATCTGACACCGGGACATGGATACAGAAGAAATGGTACCGGATCTCACACTCGGGCAAGGATAAAGAGGCATGTGGGGCCGTATCTGCCGCCAGGACAAGGAAAAAGGTGCACGTGGGGCCGGATCTGAACCTCAGTCGAGGATAGAGGGGCATTGATGACCGTTTCTGATCCGGGTCAAGAATAGGGAGGCATGAAAATCCAGTTATGTCCCTCTTTATAGACCAGGGTAGGTGGGCAGGGCTGGTCCTGACCACGGTAAACAGGACAGAGGAAGTGGTGTTGGGAGTTGAGAAATGGGCTGTGGGGTTGGCGGATGTCGTGGGGTTGGGTGCGGGGGATACGGGTCTGCAAAGCCCTGCAGGACTTGAACAGCAACCTAAGGGGTCCACTGGATAATAAAATCGAAACGCAGCCCTAACTTCCATGGGTGACGGGATTAACAAAATGCCTGTTTCAAAACTGCAGCTTCTCCGCTGGGACGAAGTGAATCTGAGATCAAGGCTTCTTTCTGTTAACTGGGGGCTGGGGGTGAATCTCGAATGGGGACGGCCTGTGAGCGGTGAGTTAGAGGGGGAGGCCGAACTCGGAGACAGAGGGAAAACTGCTTTGGAGAAGGAAGAAAGATTCCAGTGTTAAATGGGTGGAATTCCTACATGTTGGAGAGTGTGAGAATAAGGTTACTGTCTCTTCAGAGGAGACCAATCTCTGTGTAATAATCACTATACTTTTTAATACATTAAACACCTGTCTGTCAATCAGTCACAGACTCTGCAGTGACTGACCCGTGTGTAAATCACACAGTCCTGGACCAGCCCTGGAGGAGCACGAATTGTATTGAGACCGGGTGCAGGGGTCCGAAATGTGATGACAAACTGAACGACGGATGGTACAGATTCAAAAGGTAACAGAAGGAGCCAATTTAAGGTGAACTAGGGGCTTTCGGTTGGGTACCGACTGTATAAATAATAAAAACATCAGAGGAGGAACATAAAGTGAGAGTGGCCTGGTCCGTCAGGCACAACAATGATGGAAGGAAAGGATACAGGGAATGGGGCAGAGCCAGAGATAGAGATACAGGGAAAATACAGCCAGATCCTAATGGAGTGGAATATAGAACGGGAAAAAAGGGAGACAACATTGGATAGAGGGGGATATATATACAGGACAGAGAGTAAAGCGGGATAACGCTAGATGTAGGGCGATTCAGAAAATAGACAGAGTGTAAATGGAGATAAACCTGGACAGAGGGGGTTATAAGACAGGAACAGAGTCTGAAAGGGGATAACACTGGATAGAGAGGATGTGTAAGTGTGCTGTGGATGTAAAGGGAAGTTAGGGGTGACAAAGAACTGGGCCAGGGTGACGCGAAGTGATTGTTCACTTCCGATTTCTGAACCTGGAGATGAAGTTGCGTTTGGCGGTGACATCAGACTGGAGGTTGTGTAAATGGAGGCGGATGATCCGTTGAAGGTGGACAATGCTCGGATGGAAGGTGGACGCCGAAGTGTGTGCTGAGGTTGAATGTGGGATGAAGGGGAAGATGTGAGGGCTGTAGTGGGGGCAATAGGATGGACGTGATCGATGTCCCTGTCTAAGCAGTGAGAGGGTGGGGAGTCAGGGTGCTGGAAGTCAGCTGAGGGAGCAGGAAGTTATGTCAGAAATAATGCAGTGGGCGGTTGCAGTCCAGGAGCTGACACACATAATCATAGTGGAAAGATGCCCTTCAGCATATCAAGTCTGCACCGACATATGAGGAAAACCTGACCTACATACCTAATCCCATTTACCAGTACTTGGCCCACAACCTTGAATGTTATGATTTGCCAATTGTTCATCCAGGCAATTTTTCAAATAGAAGAGCAGCCCGGCTCCACCACCCTCCCAGGCATTGCAGTCCAGACCGTCACAATCCTTTGTGTAAAAAAGTTTTTCCTCACATTTCCCCTAAACCTCCCTCCTCTCACCTTGCCCTTGTGTCCCCTCGTGACTGACCCTTCAACTAAGGGCAACAGCTGCTCCCTATCCACTGTGTCCATGCCCCTCATAATCTTGTACACATCGATCAGGTCGCCCCGCTGTCTGCTCTGCTTCATTGAAAACAACCCAAGTCTATCCAACCCAACTTCATAACTTAAATTTTCATCACAGGAAACATCTTGGTGAATTCCCTCTGCTCCCCAACAATTTTAATCAAATCCTTCATATAATCTGGCGTCCAGAACTGCTCACACTACTCCAGCTGTGGCCTCACCAAGGTTCTATACACCTCCAACATGATCTCCCTACTTTTGTAATCTATGCCTCGATTAATAAAGGGATGTGTCCCATATGCCTTTTTCACCACCTCACTAACATGCCCCTCCTACTTCAGAGATCTATGGACACACATGGCAAGGTCCCATTTTACGTTAGAACTTCCTAGTGTCATGTCAAATTACTTCTTAAAGTGTATCACCTCTCACTTTTGACGCTTAAATTTTATCTGCCACTTATCTGCCCACTTGACCATCCCGTCTATATCTTCCTGTAGCCCAAGACACTCAACTTCACTGTTAGTCACCCGGCAAATCTTTGTGTTATCCGCAAACTTAATATTCCCAATACCACCACACCCCCCACACCCCACATAATCATCTATGTATTTTATATAAATAACAAATAATAGTGAACCCAGCACAGATTCCTTTGGGACGCCACTGGACACTGGCTTCCAGTAACTAAATCATCCTTCTTTTATCACGCTGTTTTTCCTCCAACTAAGCCAAATTTGAATCCACCTTATCAAATAACCATGCTTATCATGTGCATTTGCCTTCATTATAAATTTCCCATGTGGGACCTTGTCAAAGACTTTGCTGAAATGCATATAAGATATATCAACAGCACTATCCTCATCTAACCACCTGGTCACCTCCTCAAAAAATTCAATCAAATTCGTCAGTCATGACCATCCTCTGACAAAGCCATGCTGACTATCCCTTGTCAAACCTTGCCTCTCCAATTGAAGATAGATTGTCTCCTTCAGAATTTTCTGCAATAATTTCACTACCACTGACGTTAGGCTCACTGACCTGTAGTCCCCTGGCTTATCTCTACAACGCTTCTTAAATATCGGAAACCCACTGGCTGTTCTCCAGTCCGCTAGCACCTCTTCCATATCCAGAGCGGAATAAAAAATTTGGTTCAGAGCACATGTGATCTTCTCCCTTGCGTCCCTCAGCAGTCTGCGAAACAGATCAACTGGACCTGGGGATTTATCTAGTTCCAAGCCTGCCAAAACCTCCAATGACTTGTCACTCCCTCTCTGAATTTGTTCAAGAACCTCGCAGTCTCTCTCCCCGAGTTCCATACCTTCCTCCTCATTCTCTGTGATTGTCGTTTCAGTTCTGGTAGACGGAAGATTCCGGAGACTGTTGTCAAAGTGAGACACTGCTCCACACATGGCACCGGCTGGTTAAATGGTAATTTCAGAATTTCTAATATTAGATTTACATTCACTGTCCAGCATTGTTCACATCTGTTACGTTCTTAAATATTGATATACCTCATTTCAGGTCCACATCCCACCGTGGGACAGAAGCAAGTAACCAGGACAGTTTGTGTGAACTGGGGTGGAAATCACTGCAACTGGGTCCATGAGATCAATGTTAGAAACTGCAGCAGCTACTTCGTTTATGAGTTGTATTCGTTATTCGGTTGCTCTGCTTATTGTACAGGTAAAATGTCATTTCTAAATGATTCAGAAGGTTTGTTCAGGAAGCCCCATGTCAGCAATACAACTAAGAAATTCACAAGGCCTCTATCCTTTGCGTAAGGTACACGAGGAATAATAGATCTGACACACAATGAACGTTTTACCAGAACTTTGGTGATTTGCACCAGTCACTGTTGTCTGTGTCTACCAGACACTCCACTCCAATTAGGGACATGCGGTAGAGGAAGGATCTGAATGTGGAGCTGGGCAACAGCCGCTCCCTCAGTGGGACACAATGGTAAAGCAGAGTAGTGTTGGTGGTCTAGGATCTGATGACGGTGTCTGTGACATTCACCACCACGAAACAGGCGGCACGTTTCGGCACAATCCATGCGTTACTCTTTCTTCATTACAGATCCAAATACAGCCCAAACTCAGGGGAAGCCGGAACAGTCGAGTGCAAAGCCGGCCGACCGTTCATCATCGGCTCCAGCAGCTTATATAACCTCAGGTATCCATCAGAGGGCAACGATTCAAAACAAGCTCTTCACCTATTGAGAACTCAGTCCAGCAGAAGCACCCACTTCCCACTGAGGAACAGTGGCTGAGAAACTGAGGGAGTAGGATGGAGTGACTGAGGGGAGAGGGTTGCAGTTAGTGAGGGCAGTGGGATGTATTGACTGAGGTGAGTGGGATGTATTGACTGAGGGGACTGGGATGTAGCGAATGACGTGTGTGGGATGTAGTGACCGAATGGAGTGGGATGTAGTGACGGAGCAGAGTGAGATCTGGCGGCCGAAGGAAGTGGGATGCAGTGACTTATGGGAGGTGGCTGCAGTGACTGAGGGGAGTGGGATGCGGTAACTGAAGTCTGTGTGATTTCGTGAGTGAGGAAATTGGAATTCAGTATCCAACCAGTGTCTTTATTAATGACTGGATTGATTGGCATGTCGTTTAGTGTAGTGTTCAGTGATCGGCGGCAGTTGGGTTCCTGTTTCAGAGGTTGGGATGTCTTCATTTACAGCAGTCTGCAGTGATATAAATAATATGTATTGGTTAAATACAAGTTCAATACACACTGCCATGTGTAAGGGGCACAGCTGATTTTACCTATATATATTTTTTTTTTCAAATATAACATAAGTTCCAACGCACCTTATGTTCTAATGTTCGCAGAATGCACACAGTCCATTTAAACCTTTGGCACACTGTGCTCAGACATCTTACATTCTAAAACCAAGAGACATATATAACTTCACCAGATGTTATCTGTCCCTCATCAGCTGCTCCCCGACGCTTGTCACACCGGATGCCAACCAGTCTCACCACACTCTGTCTTTCACATGAGGGTTTCCAATCTCCACTCACCAATGCCTCGCATTGGAACCTTCTCCCAAACTGACACTTTCTCTCAGATGCCATCTGCAAGGCGCCACCTCCAGGGTTTGGAACTCTCCTTCGGATATTCTTCTTCCCTGAAGTGCCACGTGCATCCAAATTATCCTGCATGGACTCTTCTCTCACCGACTCAGCGGACAACAATACCAATGCTTCATATGTACTAGCAAAGGGTTACCGACCGTCAACGGTATTTTCAGTACTTCTTGCCTCTTGGAAGCCGTTCTCTCTTTAAATCTGGTTTCAACAGAGTTTCTCTCTTTAATACTGAAGCCTGGAGCCTTTCTCTCTATCCCTCCCCATCAACTTCATTAACAGAGCCTTTTCCAGGTCCCTGCCGTTCCTTTGACTAGAAGATCTGCTGGCGAGTTTCTACTGCTCCTCAACCCTGGATTGTGCGGCCGTTTCTTTAGCCTGCGGCTCGTTATCAGCCCACCTTGCTCCAGTCTCTATGGAAGCTACTTTCAACCAGTTTTACACTGGGACTAGCTATCCGCCGCATTTAGGTGGTTTCTGTTTGGCAAATGTCTTCCAAGCCAGCTGAGCTCCAACAGTTTCCAAAAAAACTTCTGCCTTTCTTCTTCTGTGTGCGCCAATGGGAGGGACCTGCCTCTCTGCGCCCTTATTCCTAGGCAACAGCACCATTTTTTGTTTGCTCAGCTTATCAAGTCGTAAACCCTCATTAAGCATACAAGCATCTTTTTAAAAGTGAATCTGGAACTAATTTTGACCTTTCTTAACGCACAGATCAGACAATACAAATCAAGCTTACATTGCGAAGTCTAAACTCATTCTTAACAACTGAAATTAACATTATAAATTATTTAAGCTATCTCTATTTCCAAGCATGTGAAACGTTCACTGAAGCTTCGTGACAAAAAAGGTGAAATTTCTAGTTGTCCCCACTCTTTGATCCCTCATCTCCCTCTTCATTTACTATAGATTCAGAACCTGCCCCAACTCATGAACCCGGGGAAAAATCGACAATGAATCCATTGATATGTCGCCCTCTCATTCAGCAAAGTGTTCAAGCTCAGGAGTCTGCATGGTGTGGTTGATTCTAACTGATTCTTGACTTAATTTGATACCAGGAGGATTGAGTCAAAGAAGGTTATTCCACATCTAACAAAGGGGATGTGAAATAGCGCCCGTGGACAGTGCTATGCAACGTTTCATTAAACTGGAGTGTGGTTACTGAGGGGGGTTGGGTGCAGTTACTGACAGGAGTGGGATGGAGAGACTGAGTGCAGTGGGGTGTAGTTACTGAGGGGATTGGGGTGTAGCGAATGGTCTGAGTGGGATTCAGTGACTGAGGTGAGTGTGGTGTAGTGGCTGAAGGGAGTTCAATACAGTGAGTGAGGTTTCTGGAAATCATTGACTGAGTGGAGTGGAATGTGCTAACAGAGGGGGTGGGATGCAGTGACTGAGGGCAGTGGGAGGCAGGGAGTGAGGGGAGTAGGATGCTGTGACTGAGGGGAGTAGAATGCAGTGACTGATGGGAGTAGAATGCAGTGTCTGAGGGGAGTAGAATGCAGTGTCAGAGCGGAGTGGGATATTGTGAGTGAGGGGAGCGGGATGCATTGTCTGAAGGGATTGGGATGTTAAGTCTGTGATATTTCGCACTGAGCGAATTTGTGAAGTTGAATGTATTGATTGAAGCTGTAGCATTTAATTACTCAATTTACAGTTTACAGCGACAGATGGAAATTCATTTGATGGTTAATGTTGTTAGAAGTCGAGCAATGTGATGTTCTCTATACACTTCTGCCTAACAAGGTTGAGCTTCTTAATGTGATCCCCATTTTCCATCATTTCCCTCTACTTTGATTCCAGATCCTGGGGCATCGACACCTCAGCAACCAGAGGAACCATCGACAAGAGAATCCACTGAGAAACCATTTTCTATCTCTGCCATGTCTCCAGACTCAGGTATCTGCTCTGTGAGGTTTATTCTAAACTGATTCTTCACGCAGCGTGACTACAAAATTACACAGCCCCAGGGATTTACCCTTTACCTTCCTGGTCGTGCTGGGGGGAAATATCCTGTTCTGGTTGTAGAATGTGATGATGCCGGGAATTGGTTAATGGTGACTGAGGGCAGTGGGATGCAGTAACTGAGCTGAGTGGGATTCAGTGACTGAGGGGAGTGGGGTGTATGACTGATGGCAGTGGGATGTAATGACTGAGAGGAGTGGTATGCAGTGACTGAGGTGAGTGGGGTGCAGTGACTGAGGGGTGTGGGATGTAATGACTGAGGAGATTGGGATGCATTGACTGAGGGGAGTGGAATGCAGTGACTGAGGGGAGTGAGATGCAATGATTGATGCGAGTGGGATGTCGTGACTGAGGTGAGTGGGATGTCGTGACTGAGTGAATTGCGGTGCAGTGACTTAAGTGAGTAGATTACAGGGACTGAGCTGAGTGGGACGTAGTGACTGAGTGGAGTGCAATGCAGTGACTGAGTGGATTGGGTGCAGAAGCTGAGCAGTGTGAGATTCAAGGACTGAAGGTTGTGTGATTTAGTGAGTGAGAGAAATTTAATACATTAGCTAATGTTTGTGTTTATTAATGGCTAGAGAGTTTGGGGTGCGTGTACGGGGAAGTGGGATAAAGTGATTTTCAACAGTTAGCTGTCCTGTTTGAGAGCCTGGGATTTCTTCAGTTACAGCACAAGCTGCAGTGATAGAAATGAAGTGTATTTGTTCAATACAAGTGAAATGCTGACTGCTGAGTCCCAGCTGTGGTTACCCTTGGAAAATCATGCTGAACCCCGCCTTATAGAAGGTAACGTTCAATGTGTTTATTTTTATTAGATACGTGGTGAGTAGCTACTGAACGGAGTCGCATGACGCTCCTGCTGATGTTTTATCAAAAGTATAAAATATGTATTAAACAGGAAATTATATTACCATCCTACTTCACCCACAATTGTAACTTTTACAGATATATTTTTAAGGATAACACAAGTAACAAAGGTGTCTCATATCTTAATGTTCACAATAAGCACATAGTACATGTAAACCTATGGCACCCTGTGGTCAGACATACCATAACCTGAAACCAAATGAAACATAAACAGGTGCTATGGATCTCTCATCAAGTCTTCCCAGACACTTGTCACTCCAGGAGCAAACTATTCTCACTGCACTCTGTATTTCACACGAGGTATTCCAATCTCCAATGCACCACCTTGGAATCTTCTCCCAAACTGATGCTTTCTCTCAGATGTCTTCGGCAAGGCGCCACGTCCATGTTTTTGAACTCTCCTTGTGATGCTCCTCTTCCTTTGGTCGCCACATGCCCCCCAGCTGCCTTCCATGCACTCTCTCTCTCTCTCTCGCCAATTCCGCTGACAACAATACCATTGCTTCACATGACCTGGCAAAAAGTTAATGTCTTTCAATGGTATTTGTGGCATTCTAGCTGACCTCGCTTTAACTCTGCTTTCTGCACCGTTTGTCTCTTTAAAACTGAAGCTTTGAGACTCTCTATGAACTTCATTAACAGGACCTTTTCCAGGTTCCTGACTTTCCTTTGACTAACAGATCTGCTTGAAAATTTCTACTGCTCCACTCCCTTGGATTTTGCAGTGTTTCATTAGCCTGGGAATTACTTTCTTCCCCCTTTGCCCCAGTCTCTGTGGCAACTACTTTCAACAAACTCCACATTGGGGCTAGCGACCCTTGTCATTTAGGTGGATTCTGTTCGGCAAATGTGTTCCAAGCTAGGTGAACTCCAACAGCTTCCAAAAAGACTGCTGTCTTTCTTCTTTATTTCTGCGCTTGTGGGAGGGACTTGTCGGTCTGTACCCCTGTTGCTGGGCAACAACAATATTTTGTCTACTCTTGTGTTTGCTAATCTTAAGTCGTAAATTCTCATTAGCAATTCAAACACCTTTTATAAAGTGAATCTTGAAACTTATTTTGACCTTCCTTAACACACAGATACAGAAATAGGAAACAAACATAAACTTTAAATCATGGCCAACAACTACAAATAAAAATAATTCTGAAATTTGCAGGTGCCACCAATCTTCACTCCCTCATCTCCCTCTTACTTCATTGAAGGTTCAGAGGCTTCCCCAAATAATGAACCCGGAGACTAATCGACAAGTGAAACAATTTATATTTCGTCCGTCAATACAGCGAAGTGTTCAAGCGCAGTTATCTGCACGGTGGAGTTGATTCTAAACTGATTCATCACTTAATTTGACTCCAGCAGGGTTCCGTCCAAGTGGTTTATTCCACTTCTCACAGAGGGGATATGAATACGTGCCTGAGGACAATGATATCTAATGATTCATTTAACGTGTTTGTGGTGACTAAGGGGGTTAGATGTAACATGTGAGGAGAGTGGGATGCAGTGAATGAGGGGAGGGGGATGTAGTGACTTCGGGGAGTGAGATCCAGTGATTGAGGCGAGTGGGATGCAGTGACTAAATGGAGTGGGATGCAGTGACTGAGGGGAGTGGGATAGAGTGACTGAGGGTAATGGCGTGCATGGAGTTTGTGGAGTGGGGAGTTCTGACTGAGGGGTGACAGAGCATGGTGTCATTGGTGAGTTTGAAATTGCCTAAAAGGATCTGAAATATCTGGTATTAGTTTGGAGGTGATATTGTACATAAACTCTTCACACAGTATGATCGCTGAAATCTGATGTTGAAGGGTGCAGGATGTACTGACAGAGGGGAGTGCGATGTAGTGAGTAGGGGGAATGGGATGCTATGGTTGAGGGGAATGTGGTGTAGTAACTGAGGGGATTGTGTTTCAGTGAGTAAGGGGAGAGAGATGTTGTGACTGAAGGGTGAGGGGTGTAACGACTGAGTGAGTGGGATGTAGCGACTAAGTGTTTGGGATGGGAGGTAGTGACTTAGGGGAGTGGGAAGTAGTGACTGAGGGCTGGCATATTAACTTTCATTTTTTCCTTTCTTTATTTTACCGTCTTGACTCTAGCTATCTGCTCTCACTTACAATTTGCTTTATGCAGCTTTTGACTCTTTAATTCTGAAGCATGTTGCATTGTTCTCTTCCTCTCACTCTTAACTTCATTAACAGGACCTGCTTGAGACTTTCTCCTTTTCCACTCCCCTAAATTTTGTGGTCTTATCTTCAAGTTGGGCGTGGTTATCTGCTCAATTTGCACCAGTCTCTCTGGCAGCTACCTTCAAACAGTTTGAGCTTGAGGCTTGTTACCTGTCCCTTTTTCGTTGCCTGCACTTTGGCAATGTTTTTGAAAGCTAGCTGAAGTCCAACAGCTTCCCAAATAAGCTGTTAGCTTGCTTCTTCCATGTGTGTGTGTAGGAGATACCTGCCAGACTGGACACCTGTTGCTAGGCAAAAGCAGCATTTTTTTTACAACACTTGTGTTTTCTTTAGTTTTTATGTCGCAAACTCCCATTTGTAATGCAAGCACCTTTTTAAAGTGAAACGAAAAGTCAAATACAGATATAAAAATCAAACTAAAACTATAAAACAAACAATCCTAGCACCTACAAGAAACATTATAACATCCCTTAACAATCACCATTCCCTAAAATGTGTGACATTCACTAAAGCTTCATGTCAATCGGTGAAATTTCCAGTTATGTCTACTACTCGCTTCCTCATCTCCCTCTTCCTTTATTATAGATTCCGTGACTTCACCAACAAAGAGGCCCGAGAAAAAATCGACGAAAGAATCTGTTGGAATTTCACCCTCTATTTCTCCGAACTCTTCAAGCTCAGGTAACTGCAAAGTGGGGTCGTTCCGAAAGGAATTCTTCACTTAATTTGACTCCAGGATTATTCACTCCAATACATTACTCAATCTATTCCAGAGCGAATGTGTAATAGTGTCAGAGGACAATGCATGTAATATTACGTTAAACAAGAAGTTGGTGACGGTGGGGAGTGGGCTGTCCTGGCTGAGGGGAGTGGGATGCAGTGACAGAGGGAAATGGGATGCATTGATTGATTGGGTTGGTATGTGGTGATTGAGCAAAGTCTGAAACAGCGACTGAGGGGAGTGGCTTGTAGTGGCTGAGGGGAGAGGGATTTAGTGACTGTGGGGAATGGGATGCAGTGATTCAGGGGATTGGTATGTCGTGACTGAGCCGAGTGTGATGCAGCGACTGAGGGGACTGGTACGTAGTGGATCCGAGTGTTGGACGCACTGAGTGAGGGGAGTGGGATGGCATTACATTGGGAGATGGGATGCAGGAACTACAGGGTGGAGCTGGAGTGAGTGAGGGAAGAGGGTTGTTGTGAATGGGATTTGGGATTTAGTGGCTAAGTTGAGTGGAATAAAGTGATTGAGAGGAGTATGGTTTAATGACAGGAGGGAGCGGGAGGTCGTGACTGAGGGGATTTGGAGTTAATTACTGGGGTACAAGCAGGAAAGAAAGAGCACAGTGACTTTGGCCGGTTTCAAATTTTCCATTTGATGACGTCAATCATCCCTAAATATTACTACCAATTAAATGGTCTCCTGAGGTGATATGCACACTTAAATCTCCCATGTCTCCTTACTTCACTGCAGGCCCAGGGACAGCACCAACTCCGGAATCTGAGGAGCAGTCCACTCTAAAATCCACTCTCCACGAATCTAGTAGGCCAAAAGGATCTGATATATCAGGTATCAGTTTTGTGGAGGTTACCCGCTGAAAACCTTCAGAAAAAATGATCGCTGAAATCTGGTACAGAATTGTGCTGGATGTACTGACTGAGGGGAGAGGGATGTAATGAATTAGGGGAGTGGGATATTGTTACTGAGGGGAGTAGGAGGTAGGGAAAGTGGGGAGGTGGAATTCATTGATTGAGGCGAGCGGGCAATGTGACTGACGCGAGTGGGATGTAGAGACTGATGTCTGTGTGAATCAGTGACTAAGGGGAGTGGGCAGGAGTGAATTAGAGTAGTTGAATGTAGTGACTGAGGGGATCGGGAAGCAATGACTGAGGTCATATTGATGTTGTGACTGAGGGGAATTGGAGGTAGCTCATGAGGGGAGGGGCATGGAGTGACTGTGAGGAGTGAGATGCAGTGACTTAGGGGAATGGGACATGGTGACTCAGGGGAGTGGGATGTAGTGACTGAGGGAAGTGGTATGCAGTGAATGAGGGGAGTGGGAAGCAGTGACTGAAGAGACATGGACTTAGTGACTCGGATACAGCCAATAGTGACGGAGCAGAGTGATTTTGGCGAGCGTCAGGCTGTATGATAATGAGGTGAATCATTACCTAAACTGTCCTACAAATTAAATGATCTCTTGAGGTGATACACGCACATCAATCTTCCATGTTTCATTCCTTCACTGCAGATCCAGGGACAACGCCAACTCCGGAATCTGAGGAGCACTCGACTCGAAAATCCGCTCTCCCTGAATCAACTAGTCCAAAAGAATGTGAAACATCAGGTATCTGTTTGGAGGACATATACCACAGAAAATCTTCACACAACATGACCACTGAAAACTGGAACTGAAGGGTGCCGGGTGTCCTGACTGAGGGATGCAGGATGTAGTGAGTTGAGGGAGCAGGATGTTGTGACTGAGGGGAATGAGGCCAGTAACTGAGGGCAGTGAGATTCAGTGAGTGATGGGAATGGAATGTCGTGGTTGAGGGTTCTGGGAGGTAGCGAATCAAAGGAGTGGGATGTAGTGACTGGGAGGTGTGGCGGACAGTGACTGAGGTGATTGAGGTGTACTGAATGAGGCGAGTGGGAATCAGTGACTGACAGAAGTGGAATGTAGTGTTTGAGGGGTGTCGGATGCAGAACTGAGGGGAGAGGGATTTACTGACTGAGGGGAGTGAAATGCCTGACTCCTGGGAGTGGCACCAGTGACTGAGGGAGGGCAGATGCATTGACTGAGGGGTGTGAACGGATGTGAATGAGGGGAATGGAAAGTAATGATTGAGGCGAATGGGACCCAGTGACTGAGGGGAGTGGGATGGCATGGCTGAGGGGATGGGATGTAGAATTGAGGGGATTGAGGCGCATTTACTGCGGGGAGTAGGACGAAGTGAATGAGTGGAGTGGGAAGTAGTGCCTGAGTCGAGAGGGATGCAGCAACTGAGGGGAGTCGGACGCCGCGGCTGAGCCGAGTGGGATGTATGATTGAGGGGAATGGGACACCTTGAGTTACTGGAGGTGGATGTAGTGACTGAGGGGATTGACATTTTATACTGAGGGCATGGGGTGTAGTTACTGAGGGGAGTGAGACACAGTAACTGACGACCATGGGATGCACTGAATGAAGGGAGGGGTTTGTGGTGAATGAGGAGGGTGGGAGGTAGCGAATCAGGGGAGGGGATGTAGAGATTGAGGCGAGTAGCACGCATTCACTGAGGGCAGTGGGGGGACGTGGTTCAGGGGAGCGGGATGAATGGCTGAGGGGAGTGGATTGCAGTGATTGAGGGTAGTGGGATGCAGCGACTGAGGGGCGTGGAATTTAGCGGTTGAGTAAAGTGGGATTTACCGCATGAGGGGTGGGGGATGTTTTGAATGAGCCCAGTGAAAGACAGTAACTGAGGGCAGCGGGACACAATGACTGACGGTAGTGGGACGCAGTTACTGAGGATAGTGGGATGCAGTGACTGAGGGGAGTGGGTAGAATGGACTGCGGGGAGTGGGATGCAGTGACTGAGGGTAGTGGGACACAGTGAGTGAGGTGCAGTGTTTGAGTTGTGTGGGATGCAGTGACTGAGGGGAGTTGGACGTAGTCAGTATGGGGAGTGGCACGCAGTGAATAAGGTGAGCGAGATGCATTGAGACAATACATTTGAAATCAGTGATTGTGGTATTTTGCATAATTTGCCTCATTTGGCTCCTTTTCTCTCTTCCTCCAATTTCCATTCACATCTCTTCACTCTCACTCTTGTTTCAATCTCTTCTCTCTTACTCGAGTTGTTTGCTGCTTGTTCTCATCCTCCTGTTCCCCACTCCATTCTGAAGTTTTAGCTTGGCTGGTTTCTGCCAGAATTTCGAGATTTTGGGCCCGGCCAGTTCATTTCTCAGTTGAAATGTAGATGATCTGCAGTTGAGGATTTCTGACGAATCCCCTGGTGAGTAATGGTACAGATTGATTCGCTGCGGTGAAGCAGTGATGTCAGGTTATTCAGTAAGTGAGCATGTGCAGAACAGAAGAACAGAACGAATAGGAGCAGGAGAAGACCATTCGGCCCCTCGAGCCTGCTCCCCCATTCAATACGCTCATGGCTGATCTTGGGATTCAACTGCACTTTCCTGCCCGCTCCCCATATCCTTTGATCTCTTGAGGCACCAAAACTCTGCCTTTCTCAGTATTAAAATTAATTGCAGGAAGCCATTCCTGGCACTGGTCAATCATTCCGAATCGCTGCAAAATCCCTGTACTTTCGGAATGTGTTTTTAGGGAAAGAAATATTCCGCCATTTCCCGCTGTGGCCTATGTGTGACTCCAGATCCACAGCAATGTGACTGACTCCTAAACTGTCCTCTGAAATGGCCGAGGCAGACACTCAGTTGTATCACGCAGCTAGAGAGAAGGGAGACAGATGGACTGCAGCGTTTCAAGAAGGCGGCTGCCCACCACCTTCTCAAGTTCAGTTATGGATGGATAGTAAATGCTGGCCTTGCCCGCGATGCAGACACACAACAAATTAAAACAAAACAAAACCGTAGAATCGCTTTGTGTGAAATCATTGGAAATAAAGGCTGCAACTTTGGAAATATTTTTTGAGCCTCTATGTCTCTCTCTGCCTCTGTGTCAATCGTGGCTTCATCTCTCTGTCTCAATCTATGTGTCTCATTCTCTGTTTCTTCCCCCGTCTCTCTTTCCCTCTTTCACTGATTTTTATGCTGATATGTGTATAATATTTATGTATTCTCCCTATCTGCAACTCTCCCCCTCGCCCTTTGTTGCTCCATCTCTTTATGTCTCTGTGACTCTCCTCATCTCTCAATTTCTAGATTTCTCACTTTTGTCTCGCTCTGTCTCTCACTCCCTCTGTCTATCACTTTACCTCACCCTCTCTATCTATCTCTTTTTGCCTCTGTCCCACTGGCATCCTCTACATTTTTCGTTCTTTTTCTCGCAGCCTCTGTACTCCCCAATCTCTGTCTCAGATTTTCGCTCCCCCACCAACACCGATCTTGCTCTCTCCTGTCTCTCCCTCCCTCTCTCTATCCCTCACTCCGTGTCTCGCTTCCTTTCTCCCTCTCTGTCTCTCTCTCTCTGTCTCTCTCTATAGATCTTTCTATCTATCATTCTATCGACCTCTGTATCTCTCTTTCTTCCTCTCTGTTTCTCTGTACACCTCTCCGTCTCTCTCTTTCAGTCTCTCTCTTTCTGCCTCTCTTTCCTTCCTCTCTTCATTTTTCTCTCTCTGTCTCGCTCTCTGTCTCTCTCTCTCTCTTCATCTCACCCTGTCTCGCCCTCTCTTTCTGATTCGCTCTCTCTCCCTGCCTGTCTACTTATCTATCTATCCGTCCCCCCACTCCTTCTCTCTCTCTCTCTCAATCTCTTTCTCTCCTAAAAGACGTAAACACGGGACGTAAATGATATAAGGAAAGCTAACAAGGAGCTGACAGTGAAGAGAAAGGTTGGAGAATGATAACACGGAAAGGGCAGAACTGAGATCAGATGGAATGAGATGAAGAGAGGTATGGAGACAGGGAGAAGCCAATTATGGGTGTGTTTAACCTGTTCATGTTCTTACTATTGTGTTTAGATAGTAAGTACAAGACGATTCGAGTGAAGGTCACTTCAGTGAGAGGGCTCAATGAAGAGAGAGCGAAGGATATCATTATGGATCAGGTGAGAGACTGCACTGCACTCAGGACAAACATGAGAAACCCCAGATAATCCCTTTCACAAACTGTAATCGCTGATCATGAACTCCCCCCTCATATAACTGTCCCAATTTACCCTTTGGATATTCTCCTCTCATTTGACCAGAAAGTGAACTCGACCAGCCACATTAACACTGTGGCTACAAGGAGAGGACAGAGGCTGGGAATCCTGCGGCACGTAACTCACCTCCTGACTCCCCAAAGCCTGTCCATAATCTACAAGGCACAAGTCAGGTGTGTGATAGAATACTCCTCACTAGCCTAGATGAGTGAACTCCCATAACACTTATGAAGCTCGAGACCAACCAGCGCAAAATAGCCCCGCATGATTGGCACCCCATCCACAAACATACACTCCCTCCACCACCGACACACAGTAGCAGCAGTGTGTACCATCTACAAGATGTTCTGCATGAATTGACCAGGGCTGCTTCGACAGCACCATCCAAACAAAAGACCACTACCATCGGGAATGACAAGGACAACAGACAGATGTGAAAACCACCACCTGAAAGCCCTCATTCCATGAATGATTAAAAAGGAGATAATTCTCATGATCGATCCATCTCTCACACATCCAGTCATTCTGCCCAATTCCTCCCTTGCTTGTGACATCCATCCGTCATTTCTTCTGTTTTCCGCAGCTCCAGAAGGATCAATGTTTAATCGGCTTGAAGCGGGAAGACATTCAGTGCTCAGGTGTGGACCCATCGGAACCGTGAAAGAGATGGAGAGTGTCACCGAGCAGCCGTAATCCCGTCTCTATCTGTTTTACATACTCGCTCGATAGCGGCTATGCTTTATCTTCAGCTTCTTTAACATAATGATTCTGTCAGCAATGTGATCATCTGCAGCTAGACATGTTTGATTCTGATACCGCTATTGATTCAGCTCCAAACTGCTAGAGTGGGGGAGTTATTCAGCCTTTGCTTTGTTAAATAGAGGATGAGTCCCTTTTTTAAATTAGTGAGCTCTGGTCAGTCTGAAGCCAGACTGATCCTCAGCTCCAGCCCGTTTCAGCAATGAAGTGATCTCTTGTTTAATGAGGCCTTTCGATCAAAGATCTCCCACTGTGTGCAGGTCGTAAAGCTTCATGAACCTGTCAGCACTGAGAACGGGCACAGGGACAACAGAGAGTCCCTTTTTAAAGGTCAGTCTCTGGGAAGATATGATGTTTTTAATCAACGCTTCTATGGAATGGGGGAATAATTTGGTGCTGGGCTTTGCAGAATCAGATATAAACTCACAAGTCAAGTTTTTTAATGGATATAAGAGTGATTTTGTGTTACATTAGCAGTGTTAGACCTGCTGTGTAAATTTAAGTTCATTTTGAAATGATTGAAAGTAAATGTAAGGGGAGCAGCTGAATTAACTGAAGTTACAGAAAAGAGGTGGATTGAATGAAATTTCCCTGATCAGCATTTTATTCTGTGGAAGTGAAAAGTCTGTTTTCTAACACATTTTCACTGACGACCATCAATAGAAATGTTGTGAAATGGCACATTGGCCCTACAGGTCAGCAGTAAGGGCTTCCATTGATGGACAATCAGACAAGGAAATCTCTCAGTTAGAAAGGCATCAGTGAAGCGGCAGAATGCAATGAGCATTACAATTGCAAAGGATTGAGTGGCTGAATACTGAGTTTACAACTGGAACACGCTTGAGTCTGTGATAATCCGCTTTGAAGGGAAATCTGGATGTTTTTGTACTATGTGTGTAATGGTTGTTACTTCGATTTCGTGCTTAATAAACTCCTGAAAGCTTAACCTGAACGTTTTAAGAAGCTTATGTTTTTACTGAATCTTCTGAAGTAATACTGCCTCTCTTTCTCTATAAGGGCAGCTCACTGAGCGGTGAGGCTCAGCATCAGACAGGATGGGAGTGTAAGTGATTAGTTGATTCCACATTCCCAGCGCGCAGGTTCCAAGGCTTTTCTCAAACCCATTTTACTGCCGTGTGATTAAAGTGATAGAACCCCAGCCTCTGCTGGCCTCTCACCGCCAAAACAGGCGCTGCTCTTTGCCAGTTTCAGACAATACTGCATGATTGCATCTGGAAGCAGTTTGATGAAGTTAGAATATTGAACAATACTATAAAGGGTTGAAGTTTGCAGCACTGTGCGCAGTTCACTAGGATGGTGCATTCGCTCTTTTACCACCAGATCCTGTACATGAACTCTCTCCTCATTCCCCAATGGAAATATTGGCTGGAGATGGTAGTTTTGGATTATTGCAGACTGCAATGTGCACATCTGGTACAGTTATCAGATCCTAATCCCTATTCTGTAATTCCTCTGCAATACATGATCAATGATTAACCGTTACAAAATGCATCTTGCTAAAAGGTTCTATAAGTTTCCAATAAAGTTTTCAATGTTCCTCACACTGATTCTTTTCAAAAGGAAAATATTTTTAAAGCACAAACAATATCGAAAATTTATTGCTGCATTTATTTTTATAAGAACCCCACCGTGCTCACATACCCTCTCTCCCATCTTCCTGCTTTAACTCACTCTGCCACAGTGATTCTGTGTCAGGAGCAATATTTCCCAGTTTACCTGGCATGGTATTCCCTCTTCCTCTTCTTGTTTCCCTGCAATTCGGCGGTGGAAATTGATCTCACCCTCTCCCCCACCCCCCACCCCCACATCTAGGCTCCAATTTGTTAGGAGACTGGAGGAAGGCAGTTGTCACCAGGATTGTTATTAGGCCGTTGTCCGTCCAGTGACCATAAGTGCAGTTACGAGTTTAGCTCTGTACCCATAGAGAGAGGGCCAGCCTCAGTCTGTTACCAGAGTCAGAGTCTCTGCTCCCACGTCTGCCAATAGAGCCGGAGGGAAGGCCGCGCTTTGCATTAACATCGTCAGGCCCTGCCCCTCACTGACATCAGAGCGACGGGCCCATTCCCTCTCTGTTACCATAGCAAAGCCACCTGCCTCACTGTCCCCCTAGCAGCAGAGCCCTCCCCGCTCTCTAATCATAGTCACAGGCTCCACCATCCCCTCTGTCGCCAGAGCGATAGGCAGCAGCCCGCTCTGTTTCGACAGGGACACATCCTGTCCCCCATGTTTTACAATAGGGACAGGACCGGTCCCCACTGTGTCACAACCGAGGCAGCTCACCGCCCCGCTGGAAGAGAAAAATCAAATAGTATAATGGTGGAAACTCTCAGTGATTAATTTCTTCAAATCCTCAAAAGCATCGAAGACTTGGAGTAAAGGCATACTTCAAAACATTCTTCAACTTCTGCCTCAACCTTGTATGGATCAGGGCCTAAATCCCAGTGTTTGTGCAGCAACTCAGGAGCTGCTGCATAAAGCCCAATTCTCGAAAAAGAATCACCCATCAATACAGGACCAGGCATCATATAAAATATCCGCCTGCATATAGAAAACACCCAACATCGTTCACAAAAGGATGAATTTGGCCGAGATAACGAAAAGTAAAATGATGGACTTCCACCGACTGTCCATCTCTGGGTCTCTGGACTCTCCCCACTGCTCTGAGCCCGGAGTCTCCTGCGGGTTCTGCTGCATTAAAATGTGTCTGACGGTGAGAACATTGAGCAGCAGAATCAGGACAAATAGGTCACAGGAAGTAAAAATGTGATGGACAATTTCTATAGTTACCCAGACCCGAGAGAGCTGAAATTCCATAGCGAAAATACAAAACCATGGTGAGTTCATTAGCAAATTCCAATCTGATAACATACAACACCAGAAAACATTCTTTATCAAGCTCAGCACAGTCACTGTTCCTAGAACCAGACCGACATTTTCTCAGTGCATATTTGCTTTTCAACTTCTGCCAACAAATGGCCACGAATAGTTCAAAGGTGAAAGAGACGGTGAACCAGACAGAAAACTCAGTGGCTGCATAAAGAAGGACAGCGTGGATATTACAAACACGCATTCCCTGCAGGAAATTTTTTAAATTGCCAATAAACAATTGGGATGTATTTCTATATCAGGTCGACAATAATGACTGGTAGATCCGCTGATGCCATGGACAGCAGGCTTCGAATGACACATATGGAGAGGCCACAATTTCTCCGAGTTAAGATAACAATCGTCAGTACGTTTACTGTAAGGAATAGAGAAAACAATGGAATTATGTAAAAGCTTAATTTTTTAAAAATAAAATCTGTTTGCCTGAAGGCGCTGAAATGTTCCACTATGTTTCTGCAGCTAGTGAAGTCTTGAAACTACTGTAGATGCACTAATAAACTGAAATGTATGTTTTATGGCGGAAGACAGAAGAGATGAAATATGATGCTGAAATTGCGGAACTCGATGATAATCATAATCCTGTTGCCTCTGCTTTCCTAAATTGATTGGAACTATGCATAACCGCAAAACACTTCTATATTTGATGGAGAAGAGTAATTCAGTTAAACATGGTGTGTAGAATTAATGACCATACATAGTGAGACTTACCAGGGACGCCATTAATAGCGAGGATGCAATAGCAACCTGCATGAATAACCGGGAGTGCCCAATAGACCCGGCGTTTCAATAGCATCCAATCATAATACCTAGAAAGTTCATAAAGCGCCGGTGATAAGCTCCTGCTCATTTCTGTAACATTCCAATCTATTATTCTCCGATCCTGATCCATTGTTGTCACATTCCAATCTATTATTCTCAGCTTCTGATCCGTTGTTGTAACATTCTAGTCTATTGTTCTCAGATTCTCATCCATTGCTGTAACATCCCAATCTATTGTTCTCAGATTTCCATCCATTGTTGTAATATTCCAATGAATGAGGGTTTTTGAGGGGTGGGATAGTGTAAAGAGAGGATTAAGAAGTAGAAAATAGGGCTAATGTAGGAGTTGTTCAATAAGAAAGATGAGGTAGAGATACACAATTCATCAAATATGCCGGTGCACCCTTTCTAGAGTATTAAAATAACAATATATTTTCATTAATAGAGATTCAGAGTTTACAAAAGTTAGAAATTCAGAACAAAAGATGTGTTAGTCTTTAAGTCTTGGTGAAAACTTAGCAAAAGTACTGTGTATATTTCTGGGGAGCCCATTTCAGGAAGGATGTAACGGCGTAGGAGAGGGTGCAACGGAATTTTACTGGAAGTGGAGCAGGGGTGAGGGGCTTGAATTAGGTGGGGAAAATTAAGGGGACGTTTAAAAGAGACATTAAAATTCATGATGTGCTTTATTGGAGTAAATAACGAGTACCTGGTGAACCTAGAATCTGTGTCTGTGACGGGCAGAGTTTTAAAATGATTGACAAAGAAGCAGAGATGGGATAAACAATTGTTGGCTCAGAGAAGCCTGGAATATTCAGCCTGAAAGTCAGGCGGAGGCAGATGGACACATAACCTTCAAAATAGAATTGCATGTGTACAGACAGTGGAAATTTGCACACCTAATGGAGGGGAGGAGAGAACGATCGAATACATTGGCATTGGAAAATGTGGGAACAGACACGACGGGCCAAATGGCTTATTGCTCAACCCAATGATTCTACAACTGTGTTCCAACAGAGCCCTTTGGGTCCGTACATCATGTTTACTGTTTTTGTTGAACAGATTCATTGAGAAAGAGGCTGATCATAGCTGCATGTGCATGAATGGAAGAGTGGAACCGAAAACAGGCAGGAACTAATGAAATCCCTGAAACTAATACATCTCCTGAAACTAATACAGACCCTGTAACTAATACAAATTCTTAAACTAATTCAGGTCCTAAATTAATAGAGACTCTGAAACAAAAGCAGACACTGAGTAAAAAATATGGGCCCAGAGATTATTAAATGCTTTGAAACTCATGAAGCCCCTGACAGTAGGATTGGCGGTGAAACTTATATGGGCCCTCTGCATAATGCAGCGCCTGAAACTATTACTGAGCCAAAATGAACATGGACCCTGAAATTACAATTAGCCCAGGAAAAATGCAGACCCCTAAACTCATACAATCACTGAAGTTATTAGAAGCCCTGGAACTTAATATTGAACACTAAGACCAACACGGGCCCGGAGACGAATAAATACTGAAAGAGTCCATTAATTTAGTACAGACACGATGGACATGTTGCCTCTTCTGCCATTGGAAGCCAGAGGCCTAACAGAGGCCAGAGGCCCTAATGTCATAGGTACACTTGTGTTGAACAGTTTCTTTGTGCCAGAGGCTGATCTTCCTTGTACGGTAATGAATGAAGAGCAGAAACAAATGCACCCTGCAACAACTGCAGCCTCTCAAAATGATCAAACCCATAAAACAAACACAGGCCCCGAATCTAATGAACGCCCTGGAAATAATGCAGAAATGAAACCATTACAGGCCCCGGTAATGATCTGGGCTGTGAATCGAATACAGACCCTGTGAGTATTGCAGTACCTCAAACTACACCAGGCCTTGAATTTAACACAGGACCTGAAACTATTTGGTCATCGCCGAATGTCCCTGGATTCTAGGATGACATCTGCTCGGACTCCATAGTGTCTGCCATGGTCAACGTGTGGGTGAAGAGGCCGATTCTTGGTGTGCAGATATCTGGGCGCATGAGGCAGGATGACACGCGAGGCACTGCCCTAGGGCAATATGTTGTTTCCCTGCCTTCCCTTCTCTGCTGCCGCTCTGCCTCGTCATTAATACGGTGTGACACAAAACGGAATGTAGCTTGATGGACAAGATGTTGCCATTCTGATCGATTGGGAACAAGCTCCTGCCACTCATTGCCTTCAATGCTGGCGCGCTTTGCAGGGAACTTCAGAGCTTCTTTCTAGTTTCCTTTGTCCTCGCCTACATATGTGATCATTTGGGAGATCAGAAAACTGGACCTTGCTGGGGCGGGGGGAGGAGTGGGAGTGTGGGGCGAGGGGGGTGGGGGGGGGGGGGGGGTGCAATTCCATAAAGCAGATAGAGGATCCCAGCCATCGAAGTATCTGAGTCCCACACGTTGCCTATATTTCTGCCCATGTATCAATCTCTGTATCTCAAAACACGCTCTCTCTGCATCTCCCTTGGAGCTTCTGAGTCCAGTGCCATCACTCTTCTTCCGTTTCCTCTCTCCATGCCCTGTCCTGTTCCTCTCACCCTGTCTCTTTCCCTGCCCCAGCCTCTCTGTGCCACTCTTTCCACTTCACTATCAATTAATCTCCAAGCCTATTTCATCCTTTCACGGTTTTCTCATCATTTGATGTCTCAACCTGGCTGAATCTGTGTGGCAATATCTCTCCCTCTATCTGTATCAATTTCTACCTGCCTGTCACTCCCTCTTTCGGTCTCCCTCACTCCCTGCTGCTCTCTCTATATTTACCTGGCAGTTTCTTTCCATCTGTCTCCCTGCATCCCCTTGACTCCCTGTTTCTCCACTGCTCCTCTACCTTGTTGTCTCTGTCACTCTTTCTTTCTGCTTTCAGTCACTTCCGCTGTCTGTCTCTCTCCCACTCTGTGCCTTTCCTTAATCTCTATCTATTCCTTAGAAACATGTTTTTTCTGCCTGTTTTACTTCTTTATTTCTGCCCTGTGCTGTCTCAGTGTGTCTGTCTGGTTTAATCAAGCTGCCACGGTCACTCTGTCTCTATTTCACTTTCTGTATCTCTCTCTCTCTCTCTCTCACTCCATCTCCCCATCACTCCGTCTCAATCTCTCTCTTTGTCTCACACACGCTATCCGTATCTGTATCTCTCTCACACACGGACACTAATTTTGTCTCGCTCAGACAATGAATTTATTACAATCCATGCATCTAGTAAAGCCACTTAGTCTTAAAATAATGTACAATCTGACATGAATACCAGGCGTAACTAAATCAAACCCTGAATCTAAAACAAATTCTAATATAGACTCTGACACCAGCGCAGAACCTGAGCCAGAAAGAGACCCTGAAACTCTAACAGTCCCTGAATTAAACACAGAGCTTCAAATAACTTCAGGATTATATATTTTCTCCTTCCTCCAACAACCTCGTATATAACCTCCCCCGGCGGAACTTCTATATTCCCCCCACCTTCGCCCTGGTGCACCGGGTAAACCTCCCCTCTCACCCATTGTAGCAGTTACATCAATCCCCTCCCCAGTGCACAAGGTATATCGATTCCTGTCGTGGTGTAGCTGATATATTTATCCCAGCCCCTGTGTGCCTGCTACATTATCCTGCTTTCAACAGGCAACCAAACAAAATGCCCCTCCCCCTTCCTCCTGTCTACCTGGTCTATCAGACATTCACCCTGTGTATGGAGTAAATCTGTTCCCTCGTGTACCTTATATATCCCAGAGCTCCATCTCTGCAGCTTTTATAAATCTCCCTTTCTAAGATGCGTCTGCATTAACTCCCTCTCCAAGGGGGCCTAGGAAACCAGATGCTAACTCGCTCAGTCAACTCTATCTCCAACGATGCGTGTACCTCTTCTATCTAACTCACTGCCCCAGTGTACAGGATATAACCCCCTTCCCCACGCGCAATGTGCAGCAAGTATATCTCCTTTCTCACTGGTGGACATAGTCCTCCACCCACCCGGAGCAGCTGCTATATCTCCCCTTAAAGGCAGATACCTGTGATATCACCACTCATCCAATGTCACTGAGATATCAGCCCGTAACTGTTCGTGTTCTGGTTGGGCACCTTTCCTGGTTGCTATGGCGACACCAATGGGAGCGGTCACTTGTGACCCATATTTTCGAGAGGGGCTTGTCCGCTCAACTTCAAAAGGTGAGCACTCTCCTCAAAGCCACACCCACTAAGTAACTTGACCGACAGGTCCCGCCCAAACCTGACGTCACAATGGCAGCACCCGCATGCACCCTGACAATGGGGCAGCAGGCCCCGCCCCCGCTCCGACAAAAGGTCAACCGGCCTCGCGCGCTCTGTCAATGGAGGAACTGGCCCAGCCTCGCACTGCCAATTGATCAACAGGACCCGTCCCGTTCTGTCAATCCAGCAACATGGCCCGGTCCCGCTCTGACAACGAAGCAACAGGACCCGGCCCCGCTCTGACAACGAAGCAACAGGACCCGGCCCCTCTCTGACACTGAAGCAACAGCACCCGGCCCCGCTCTGACAATGAAGCAACAGGACCCTGCCCCGCTCTGACAATGAAGCAACAGGACCCGGCCCCTCTCTGACATTGAAGCAACTGGACCCGGCCCCGCTCTGACAATGAAGCAACAGGACCCGGCCCTGCTCTGACAATGAAGCAACAGGACCCGGCCCCGCTCTGACAATGAAGCA
Organism: Cetorhinus maximus; assembly: GCF_964194155.1. NCBI lineage: Eukaryota > Metazoa > Chordata > Chondrichthyes > Lamniformes > Cetorhinidae > Cetorhinus > Cetorhinus maximus. Next base: position 1,674,896 of record NW_027596107.1, read on the forward strand.
ACAGCACCCGGCCCCGCTGTGACAATGAAGCAACAGGACCCGGCCCCTCTCTGACAATGAAGCAACAGGACCCGGCCCCGCTCTGACAATGAAGCAACAGGACCCGGCCCCGCTCTGACAATGAAGCAACAGGACCCGGCCACGCTCTGACAATGAAGCAACAGCACCCGGCCCCGCTCTGACAATGAAGCAACAGCACCCGGCCCCGCTCTGACAATGAAGCAACAGGACCCGGCCCCGCTCTGACAATGAAGCAACAGGACCCGGCCAGGCTCTGACAATGAAGCAACAGGACCCGGCCAGGCTCTGACAATGAAGCAACAGGACCCGGCCAGGCTCTGACAATGAAGCAACAGGACCCGGCCCCGCTCTGACAATGAAGCAGCAGGATCCGGCCAGGCTCTGACAATGAAGCAACAGGACCCGGCCCCGCTCTGACAATGAAGCAGCAGGATCCGGCCAGGCTCTGACAATGAAGCAACAGGGCCCGGCCCCGCTCTGACAATGGAGCAACAGGCCCCGCCCCCGCTAAGACAATGGAGCAAAATGCCCGGCTCGGGTAAGACAATGAATCAAACGTCACTGCTGCGCGCGTATAGAATGGAGCAACAGGACACGCCTCCGCTCGGACAAAAAGGAACAGGCCCCGCCTCCGCTCCGACAATGGAGCGTCAAGCCCTGCCCTGCACTGACAAAAGAGAATGGGGCGCAGCCCCGGCTCTGACAATGGATCAATAGACTCTGCCTCCGCTCTGACAATGGAGTAACAGGAACCAACCCTGTTCTGACAATGGAGTGACAATCCCCGCCCCCTCTCTGACAACGGAGAAACAGGCCCCGCCCCCGCTCTGAAAACAGTGTAACAGGCCCCGCCCCCAGCATTGCATTGGAGTAACATGCCACGGCCCCGCTCTGACATTCGAGTTACAGGCCCCGCCCCCGGTATTGCATTGGAGTAACATGCCACGGCCCCGCTCTGACATTGGAGTAACAGGCCCCGTCCCCACTCTGACAACACAGCAACACGCCCCGCCCCCGTGCTGACAATTGGGCAACAGTTCCCGCTTCCCCTCTGACGCTGGAGAAACAGGCCGCGCCTCGGCTCTAACAATGGAACAACAGGCCCCGCCTCTGCTCTGACAATTCAGGTACAGGCCCATGTATCCGCTCTGACAATGAAGCAACAGACTACCCTCTGCTCTGACAGAAGAGCATCATGCCCCTCTCCTGCTCTGATAAAATAGCATCGGGCGCAGCCACCGCTCTGACAATGGATCAACAATCCCGCTTCTGCTCTGACAATAGAGAAACAGTCCCCATCCAGCTCTGAAAACAAAGTTACTGGCCCCGCCCCCGATATGGCAACAGAGAAACATGCCACGACCCCGCTCTGTCAATGGAGTAACAGGCCCTGTCCCCACTCTAACAATAGAACAACAGGCCCCACTCCCGTGCTGACAATGGATGAACAGGCCTTCCTCTGCTTTGGCAAAAGATCATCATGCCCCACCATGCTCTGAAAAAACAGTTCCTCGCCCCACCCCCGGTATGGCAAGAGTGAAACATGCCACGCCCCCGCTCTGTCAATGGAGTAACAGGCCCTGTCCCCACTCTGACAATACAGCAACAGGCCCCGCCCCCGTGCTGACAATGCTGTAACAGGCCCCGCCTCCGCTCTGAAATGGAGCGAAAGGCCCCACCTCTGCTCAACAATAGAGCAACAGGCCTTCCTCTCCTCTGATGAAAGAGCATTATGCCCCGCCCCTGCTCTGACAACATAGCATCGTGTGCAGCCCCGCCTCTGACAATTTATCAAGAGGCCCCGCCCCCGCTCTGACAATGAACTTACAGGCACCGCCCGCGCTCTGTCAATGGGGCAACAGGAACCACTCCCGCTCTGACAATGAAGTAACAGGCCCCGCCCCCGCTCTGACAATTGATCAACAGGCCCCGCCTCCGCTCTGACAATGGAGTAACAGGAACCACTCCCGCTCTGACAATGAAGTAACAGGCCCCGCCTCCGCCCTGACAATGAAGTAACAGGAACTGCTCCCGCTCTGACAATGAAGTAACAGGTCCAGACCCCGCTCTTTCAAAAGTGCTTCAGGCTCCGAACCGCTCTGGCAAAATAGCAACAGGCCCCGCCTCCGCTCTGACAATGGAGCAACAGGCAACGCCCCATCTTTGACAACACAGTAACAGGTCACGTCTCTCCTCTGACAATCCAGGAACAGGCCCCGCCTCCGCTTCGACAATGGAACAAGAGGCCCCGCCTCAGGTTCAAAAATGGAACAATATACCCGGGCTCTGCTCTGACAATGGAGCAACAGAACCCGCCTCTGCTCTGACAAAAAAGGAACAGGCCCCACCTCCGCTCCGACCATGGAGCAGCATGCCCAGCGTCCGATCTGACAATGGAGCAACAGGCCCCACCCCGCTCTGGCAAAAGAGCAACACGCCCCGCCCCGCGCTGACAAAAGAGCAACAGGCCCCGCTTCCGCGCTGACAAAAAAGGAACAGGCCCCAACTCAGCTCCGACCATGGAGCAGCATGCCCAGCCTCCAATCTGAGAATTGAGCAACAGGCCCCTCCCACGCTCTGACAATGGAGCAACAGTCCCCGCCCCCCTCTGGCAAAAGATCAACAGGCCCCGCCTCCGCTCTGACAATGGAGGAAAAGGCCCTTCGCCGGCTCTAAAAATGTAGCAACAGACCTGTCCAAAGCTCTCTCAGCGGATAAACATGTCCCGCTCCCGCTCTGACAAAAAAGCATAGGTCCCAGCCCCGGCCCTAACAATGGATCAATAGATCCCGTCTGCGCTATGAAAACGGAGTAACAGACCCCGCTCCTGATCTGACAACGGAGCAGTAGGCCCTGCCTCCGCTCTGACAATGGAGTAACAGGCACCGCCCCCGCACTGACAATGAAGTAACATGCCACGCCCCCGCCCTGACAACTGATCAACAGGACCCGCCCCCGCTCTGACTTTGGGGCCACGGGCCCCGCCCCCACCCTGACAATGGAGAAACAGTCCCGCCCCCGCTCTGAAAACAGTTTAACAGGTCCACGCACCCAGTATGGCAATGAAATACCATGACACGGCCCCGCTCTGAGAATGGAGTAACAGGCCCTTTCCCCACTCTGAAATTGCAGCAAACAGGCGTCTCCCCCGGGCTGACCATGCAGTAACAGACCCCGGCTCCGCTCGTACAATGGAGCAAAAGGCGCCACCTCTCCTCTGACAATGGATCAACAGGCCGCCCTCCGCTCTGACAAAAGAGCAATTTGCTCTACCCCTGCTCTGACAAAATAGCATCGGGCGCAGCCCCGCCTCTGAAAATGAAGTAACAGGCTCCGCCCCCGCTCTGACAATTGATCAACAGCCCCGTCTCCGCTCTGAGAATGAAGTAACAGGCCCCGCTTCTGCTCTGACATTGGAGTAACATGACCCGACCCTGCTCTGACAATCGAGCAACAGGTCCCATCCCCGCTCTGACAACGTAGCAACTGTCCCTGCCCCTGCTATGACAAAAGAGCATCCGGCGCAGCCCCAGCGCTAACAATGCATGAACAGGCCCATCCTGCGCACTGACACTGGAGTAACAGGCCCCGCCCCCGCTCTGACATTTGATAAACTGTCCCCGCCCCTGCCCTGTCACTGGAGCAACGGGCCCCGCCCCCTCTGTGACAACGGATCAACAGGCCCCGCCTCCGCTCTGGCAATGAAGTAACAGGCAACAGAGTATCTGGTCACACCTCCGCTCTAACAATATAGGAACAGGCCCCGCCTCCGCTTCAAAAATGGAGCAAATGCCCCACCTCCGCTCTGACAATGGAGCAATAGGCCCCGCCTCCCCTCTGACACTGAAGCAACAGGTTCCCCTTCAGGTCCGAAAATGGATCAACTGGCCCCGCCTCCGCTCTGGCAAAAGAGCAATAGGCCCCGCCTCCGCTCTGACAAAAAGGAAAAGGCCCAGCTCCTCTCCGACCATGTAGCACCAGGCCCCGCCTCCGATCTGACAATGGACCAACGGGCCCCACCCAGCTCCGGCAAAAGAACAAAAGGCCCCGCCTCCCTTCTGACAATGGAGCAACAGGCCTCGATCCCGCTCTCACAGTGGATCAACAAGTTCCGCCCCCGCTCAGACAAAGGAGCATCATGCCCCGCCCCTGCCAATGTTCTAGCCAGCCAATGTTCTATCCGTGTTACTGTGTTACCCGCTATACACTGAGCTTTTGTTTTCTGCAATAGCGTTTCATGTGGCAGCTTATCAAATGCCTTCTGGAAGCCCAAGCACAGCACATCTACAGGTTCCCCTTTATCCACGGCGCAAGTTGCACCATCAAACAAATCAAATAAATTGGTTAACCATGATTCTTCTTGCACAAAACCATGCTGACTCTCGCCCATTACCTTGAGGTTTTGAAAGTGCCCAGCTAGAACCCCGTTAACGATCAATTCTAACACCTTCCCCACGACAGGCGTCAAGCTAACTGGCCTATCCTTCCCTGATTTCCGCTCTCTCCCTTTTTGAACAGAGGGGTTAAATGTATTGCTTTCCGATCTGATGGGACCTTTCCAGAATCTAGCGAATTTGGGAAAATTAATGCCCACACATACACGACCTCTACGCCGAACTTTGCAGTAACAGAACCTGTCCACGTCTCAGGCCTGTGAATGTGACCATGCACGTGGATAAGATTGTTAGAAAATACATATTTCGAGTCATAGCAGCACTCAGGAAGGAGACACCTGTTCCATTGGGTGCTGTCTGGCCCCCACATTAAAGGGACAATATACTTCAGTCACAATCTGGTTGGGGATTGCCTCACTGCGCCTCTCCCAGTTGCTGCTAAACAATCTCAAGAAACTGGCAGATCAATTGAAACCAGAGAATCTCCGAAAACTCCACCCATCTCCATGGTGACCAGGCATTTTCTGGTATCTTGTCAAATAAACCTTTAGTTTACGCATTCTTAATTTGAAATATTTCACTGATATGAAAAAACATATCTACCCTACTGACCCTCAGTGCTCATTGATTACACTTCAACTAATTTAGCCCAAATACTTAAAAAATTAATATTTTAACCGCCGGACATGAGTGAAATGATTGCAAGCGCCAACTCTACACACCGAAGCTCACAGAGAGATCATCCATTGTTTCAGTACCGTTGCCTTGTGGCTCTTACTTTTCCAATCCGGCCTGTTAAATCTGGCTTGAGGGGAAGGAAAGACTGATTCACATAGCAAGTGGTTCTGGACTGGAGTTGACAAACTGAAAGTGTGTTGGGTGCAGGTTCAATCGAGGCATTCAAGAGGCCATTACATGATTATTCATATGGACACAATGTGCAGAGTTACAGGGAAAAGTCAGGAAGATGGCACTGAGCCATGATGCTCATTCGGGCGGCAGGTAAAGACACGATGGGCCGAATGGCCTCTTTCTGCTCAGTCGCAATGCGGCGATTCTGTGATTCTCTTATTGTTTCAGGAGTCCAAACCTTTAACAGTGAGAAAATGTCAGTCCGTTGAATTCACGACTACCTTATTGTATAAGAGCGGTGGAGGTGGGGCTCAGTGCGAATTGAGGGTGGCGGGGGAATGTCTGAGGTTCAGTAATGAGGGAGTACTGTACAATCGGAGTGTCAGTACTGAGGGAGTGACGCACTGTCAGAGACTCTGTACTGAGGGGGCAGTGCACTGTCAAATGGTCATTGCAGAGGGAGTGCTGCAATGTCGCAGGGTCTGATGTGGATTATAACCTTGATCGTTAAGGGGCTGTCCCAGATAATGACCTCTTCTCTGATAATTACTTTCACCTGAGTTAAAAACATACACCTCTCACACACTCTTGCTTGGGGACTGAAGAAATGACCCACCACACCCTGAGTGAAGGATTCCAGCAGCGATCGTACCCTTCATTAAGATTGTCCTTTGAAAACAATATAATTCTCAGCTATGTTACAAATACACGGATATTATAATGATCCGTGGCTCTCGTTATAAAAGTTAATTCCCTCATTAGGAAGGTGCAGTGTTGAGCTCTGTGAAGTCGTATACAGAATACTGAGTGAGACATTATATTCCCTACATTATCTAAACATTTATTCAAGAGCCAGAACATGCAAGACACCTTAAATAGTTAAGTACATGAAACGTCAAAGATATACAAAGATGGAAAGCATAATCTCAATTCTAATGTAGAATCCAGAACATAAAACTATTCAATGCTACAGTCATAAATATCTTATAATGTTGCATCAAGCTTTAAAGCAAATTGTTACCTTAAGTGCCAAGAAGAGTGATCCGATTATGGTCAGCGCAATGAAGTTCGAAATGTCTAGCCATGCAGACAGCTCTAGTGAGAAGCGGTAACTTGAGGATTTCAATACTCGTGTCTTTTTCAGTGGTATGATTTCCTCTCTATCTGTCAATTCTGTTTGAACTACATTGCCTTTGGCAACTGTGGTGTTGCTTCTGTGTCTAAGCTGCTTTCTCTTTAATCATCCTCTTAAGGTTCTATTATTCACTGTTTTTGATAATGGTTTTATTGTTGAGGACTGTCTCATTATATGGTCACTGTGAGTGTTTATATGGTAAATATTTTTTGCTAATATGTTCTATTAACAACTCTTACAACCAGTATACCTTGTTTTAGTATTCTCATCATCTGTATTTGTGTGAACTAGTTTATTATTTTTTTACAGAATGCACTTATAATATATATATATAGTTTTTTTTTTCCAATTAGGCCATTGAAAGGCTATATCGCCGCCGCATCTGCCCTTCACAAAGGTTACTGATAATGTTCACTTCGAATTGAATATAGTCCACTAGAGCTTAGTGATACCCTGGACCAGGTTAAAAGGATTCATTCTTCAAACTTCAATGACTCCAAATTGCACATTAACTTATAATTAATGAATGGTACTATGGTTTTAACATGCCTTTGCTAAAGGGTAAAACTTTATCACATAGACAGAATTTACATATCCTGATGTTTTTTTCCCCCCTGGAGATTGCCCATATTTGGTACTGGATTCCGAAAAGAGCTTTTGAAATGTCAGTGAAATCTCACACCATCACGGAATGTTCCAATGGTCCTCTGATGTAACTGTATGTGCAAAGTATCCTGTGTGAATACTTTAAACGTTTTTTACGCCTTAACAAAGAGTGACCACTGATTCAACTCTAAAGTAAAATGTCCTAATGATATTCAACCTCACGATTTCTATCTTCCACCGCAGGCTGGTGGGTCAGTGGTGGGAGAATGATGCACTATTGGATGGTGGAGAATTAGAGAGTGATGCACAGTCGGTGGGTTAAGACAGATGGAATTCTGCCCTGTCGGCGGATCAGTGCTGTGGGAGTGCCAGCGTGTGGGAGAGTCATTACTGAGGAAGTGTTGCACTGTCGGAGGGTGGTTATTGAGCTGGTGTTGACCTGTTAGTGGTTCAGTATTGAGGTAGTGCTGCACTGTGGGAGGGTCAGTATTTAGACATTGATGCACTGATTAGGATATCATAGACAGTGAGAGCTGATATAAAGGTGGGGCAGTAAATAGTGGAATCTGCAGTGTTGGTGCGTCAGCATTTTCGGAGTGCTGCACAGTGAGACGGTCAGTACTGATGGAGCTCTGCTCTATGGGAGAGGCCGTACTGATGGAAAGCTGTGCTGTCAAAGGGTGAGTGTTGAGAGAGTGCTACACTGTCAGAGGGTCGGCACAGAGGAGTGCTGTACTATCGGAGGGTCAGTGCTGAGGGTGCTCCACACTGTCAGAGGTTCAGTGCTGAAGGAGTGCTGCACTGTTGGTTGTCCAGTACCGAGAGCGTGCTGAACTGGCAGAGGGTGAGTACTGAAGGAGCTATGAAGTTTCCGCTGAGGGAGCACTAAGTAAGCGCTGCACGATCAGATGGTCAGTACTGAGGGATAGCTGTATTGCTGGAGAGTCAGTATTAAGGGAGTGCTATACTTTCAGTTGGTAAATGCTGAGGAATTGTTGCACTGCTGGAAGGTTAGAACAGAGCGAGTGCTGCACTGTCAGAAGGCGACTACTGATGGAGTGCTGCATTGTCATTGAGTTAGTACTGAGGTAGTGCTGCACTTTTGCGTGGATTGTAATGAGAGAGTGCTGAATTGCCAGAGGGTCAATACTGAGAAAGCTCCACAGTCTTATTGGGGGAACACAGAGGGAGTGCTGTACTATCAGATGGTCAGTAGCGAAGTAGTGCTGAATTGCTCGAGGGTCAGTGTTTATGGAGTGCTTCGCTCTCAGAGGGTCATTGTGAGGGAGACCTGCACTGTTGAAGGTTCAATACTCAGCCAAAGCTGCACTGTCAGATGGTCAGTACTGACAGATGGCCGCACTATTGCAGTGTCAGTGCGGAGCGAGTGCGGCACTGCCAGAGGTTCAGCACGGAAGGAGCGCCGCATTGTCAGAGGTTGATAACTGCAACAGAGCTGCACAGATAGAGGGTCAGAACTGAGGGACTGATTCACTGATGTAGGCTCAGTGCTGTCACAGTGCTGCATTGTCAGAGGGTCAGTACTGAGGGAGCACTGCACTGTCAGAGAGGCATCATTGAGTGAATGCCGGCACTGTGGAAGGGTGAGTACTGAGGGAGCGATACATTGTTGGAGAATCACAGTACTGATCAGTGATGTGCTGTCATGGGTCAGTACTGAGGTACTGCTGCACAGTTAGAGGGTCAGCACTGAGATAAAAGCCGGTTATACCACGTTTCCTCGCACGCTATACTTGATATATCACATCGCTACACCGCCACTTCTAGTGCACAAGGTATGATATCATTCCTCCCGCGGTATACCTGGATTATCTCATTGCCGTTCCCCCACAGCTTGTGTACCGGGTATATTACCTTTCCTCATTCGATTTCCTGGAATACCATACACCCTCTGACGCTGCACCTGTTGTATCACCCCACTTCCTCTGTGTAACTGTAATGGGCGCCTCCCCCACTGTTGCTGCTATATTACCCTCCTGCCCTGGTGTGCCCGGAATACCCGCCAAACACAATTAACTGTCTTAGCCCTACTCCGGCCAGTGATAGACACCACCCCTCCTTGCTGCTGCTGGTTTTGTTGATGCCCTGGTTGCTTTGAAAACCAGGAGTGGGCGGGGCCACTGATGACACAACCCTTTCCTTCTCTATGCTCTCGTCAGTATGGACCTCTGTGCAGGGCTGGCAAACAACATCATGTGGAACAGACTCTGTCCATTTTCTCTGTCACCATAAAGATAACAGCACCACCCTGCTCTTTGCCTGCTGTCGGCACAGTAACAGACTGGCCACCAATGGAATTAGAAAATTAAATGGAAACTTAATGTACATTCTCAGTCAGTCAGTGTTCAAGTCATTCAATGGATTGAAGAATTGGAGTAAAGGGATATTTCAGCACATTCTTCAACTGCTCCCAGAACTTAGTCTGTGTCACGGCGTAAATCCCAATGTTTGTGCAGCAACTCAGGAGCTGCAACATGAAGCCCAATTCCATCACAATATAATCTAGGTCAACAAACATATTCCCCAAGAATGATATCCGGCTCCATATAGAAACCAATATTAACAATGCCCACAACAGGATAAAATTGGCTGAGATAATGACCAGTAAAATGATGGATTTCCTCCGACTATCCATCTCTGGGTCTCTGGGACTCTCCCCACTGCTGTGAGCCCGGAGTCTCCTGCGGCCTCTGCTGCTGACTAAAATGTGCCTGAAGGTGAGAACATTGAGCAGCAGAATCAAGAAAAATTGGGGCACAGGGAGTAAGAATGTGGTGGAGAAATTCTATAGTCATCCAGACCGTAGAGAGCTGAACAGCAAATGATATATAACAAAACCACGGCGTTTTCCTCAGAAAATACCCACCTGTGAGGATAAAATACCAGATGATGTTCTTTAACCAGCTCAGCACAGTCACTGTTCCCAGAACAACAGTCGCTGTTTTCTCGGTACAATACTTAATTTTCATATTCTGGTGACAAATAGCCACAAATCTATCAAAGGTGAAAGTGACAGTGAACCAGACGGAAGAGTCAGTGGCGGCATATAGGAAGATAGCATGGATATTACACACAGGGATAGAATACAGGAAACAAAACTGTTCCGCAAAAAGGATTGGAATGTGTCTCAATATCAGGTCGAGGATAACGACCAGTAGATCTACCGTTGACATGGCCACCAGGTAGCGAGAGACACATTTGGATAGACCACAGTTTCCCCGAGACAGGATGACAATTGACAATAAATTAACTGTGTGGAAGAAAGATAAGCATGTGAAATTAGCTTGGGAGAAAAGTGACCAGGTTGATTAAGCCAGTTTTCAAATGTTGAATTGTGCTCCTCTTTCCTGAGCTGTGTGAATATGATTGTGCCGGAACGAACAAAGGAAAAGCCAGTGATGATATGGAGAGCGGTAAAGATTAAAGCGATAAAAGGTTTTTACAGCAATATTTGAATTCAAATCTATTACAAATTCTGATATCCTTTCCCTACATGGCTTAATATTATTTGACCCCTTACATTCCAGCAGATCTAAGCAAACTTCTCGACCTTCCTACGATCCAAGCTGAAATTGAGTTGTCACAATGCTGAACGCTAAACTATGAGTTTTGGATTGGACAGGTGTTTCTCTTCCAGTTGTGTAATCCCCCTTCCGCTGTCCTTCTCCTTTATTCACCCAGGGACTGTTAACACACAAGTTGGTTTGCCTGGGTTACTGACTGGGTTCTCCTATGGCCAACAGTTTTGGGAGTGGATCTCAAACCAGTGGCTTCGGATTCCGAGACAGGGATTTTCCTGACTGGTCCGCAACGCCTCCATGATCAAGGCGCACCGACCTGAAACATCACATTTGCTTCCTCGCTGCAGTTTCTGCCTGACATATGGAGCATTTAAACAACAACAACAAAAACAACTAACATAAATATAGCACCTTTAGTATAACCAAACATTTCTAGGCGTTTGACAGGAGCAATATCGGACCAAATACTACAACGAGCTGAAGAAGAAGACATTGGCCCCATTAAACCAGGGCCGGAACACAGAGTTACATTTTACAAAACGATTTAATAGGAAGAAAGAGAGGCGGGGATGGGAGAATATTGGAGAGGATACAATCCAATATAATGCAATCAATACAAACTCAATTGTCCAAATTAGAGGCAGTGCACGGACAGAGAGACCTGGACATGTTTTTGCACAAATCACTGCCGGGGCAGGACAGGATCAGAACGCTCTGCATAGAGCTTATGGGATCCCCCACAATGTGAATAGCGGCAGAAAGAACACAATGCACGGCTTTATAATAAATCTACATAAAGCACTATTTTGATCACGCCCTGTATGTTGTTTCCGACATCGGGCGCCACACTTTTTGAAAGATGTAAAGGTTTGGGAGGGAGTACAGGCGATATTTACCAGAGCGGATCCAGTGATGTAGGATACATGGACAGACAAGAGAAGCTGCAGTTGTTCTTGTCACAACTGCACCCCACCTCTTACCACAACTCCAGCTTGCCATGGATGCTGGGCGCAAGCAGGGATGAGGCAGCGCCGGGGCAGTGGGTGCCGTGGATGTAGGGACATGGAAAGCGGAAAGGGAGTGGGCCTTGCGTTATGGTCTGCTGGAGGCTGTTGGCAAAATTCAGTCTAGGGCAGAAACTGAGGGGAGTAAATTGTGGCACAGAACTGCTCATCTGTGGGCCCGAATTGGGGATGTTAGCTGGCAGTTTGTGTGTGACTCTATTTCAATTCTCCCCGCCGGGTGCGAAGCCTGACAACCCCCTTGACAAGGCAAGAAGGGAGGGCCAACTGAGCCCTCAAGTTCAGCCATAACCCGCAACGTTAGAAATGAGCAGATAGGAAGTCTGGGGTCCGTGGATCATGAATAGAGTTATTGATCAGAACTTCACACAATGACACTGGTCTTACCAGAATTTAGACGACAAGCACCATAATGAAGTTAAACATGCTTCACAAGTTAATGTCAGAATGTAAAGACTTACCAGGGACACCGAGAATAGCGAGGATGGGATAGTAAACTCCTTGAATAACCAAAAGCGCACATAAAATGCGCCAATTTAATGTTATCCAATGATCTTCAGCAAAAAGTAAGTTAAGCGCCGTGGTGAAGCTCGTCCTCATTGTTGTAACATTCCAATCTATTCTTCTCAGGTTCTGATCCATTGTTGTAACATTCCAATCTATTCTTCTCAGGTTCTGATCCATTGTTGTAACATTCCAATCTATTCTTCTCAGGTTCTGATCCATTGTTGTAACATTCCAATCTATTCTTCTCAGATTCTGTCCTCTCCTCTGCCTCCCTATTAAGCAGATGATCCCGGCTTGTTGCTGATGGAATGCTCCTGATAATACTGTGGGACAACGCATTGAAAGGCGCAGCTTATAAATAGAAGAGGGCAAACTGTCAGAGGCACAGTTAAATTCCATGGAGACTGACATTAATTGCAGCCACCGAACAAACAGGTTCAGTTAACCCGTTTCATACCAATACTCTTGTGTCAGGACAGAGATGTACGAGTTTTGCTCAGTGAAGTGTGATTGTTTTAGCGGAGTCACTGATCATAATCTTTCATTGTTCCTTGTATATGGGAGTGACGCCCGATGACTGGAAGCTTGTAAATGTTCCACCCTGCTTTGAAAAAAGAACACTCTAACTGCAGCCCGGCAGTCGAATGAGGCTGGTGGCTCAATTTCTACAGGACATGATGTTGGGCAAAAATAGTGGCCGTTCTGTATACAATGTATCGGTTCATATAATACAAGGGACATGGGAATCTTAATAGCAAAGCAAACATGTCTGATGAATTGGATCGTAGCCGCTTCCGGAATAGCTGAAAGTGATGATGATAGTCATTTTCTTGTCATACAGATAGTATTGCCATCGGCGTGCGATCAAACGTCATTAGTTAGAAATGTAATGGAAACGGAAACCCATGGGGTATAGAGGCAGTTGCAGAGTGGATGTGATATGTGATATTGTGATACTGTGCACCCTGCTGCAATCTTCAATCCCTTACAGTATTGTTCCATATTCAGACTTCTTCAATCTCTTTCCAGCTGTGGCCATGCAGTAACTGAACTTCTCTGAGACTGGATAAGAGCTGTGCCTGTAGTGACGGTGAGCGGCCAGCAGAGGGTAGGGTTGTATCACTTTAATCCGAAGGCGGTGAAAATGGTTTGACAAGAGGATTTCACCCTTTTCAAATTCATTCCTTGATCAAACGATCCAAAGAGACAAAAACTCTGACAAAAGATGCGAGTCCAGGCTGAGGCAGTCATGGTCGAATTGGGATGGAAGCCTTTTATAGCCCATGTGAAGTGACATTGATATCTGAATACACATTGATGACACAATGAAACTGAATAACATCACTGCTGAGGTTTCTATTGGACATGATCAGTCTGACTGGAGGGAATTAATTTGATTTGAATTATTGTGCTCAGAAGTGGAGGTCCAGCTTGTTGTTGTGTGTTGTGTCCACAGGAATCACTTTGTGTTTTGCTGTGGAGGGAGACTTTGTGCTAGGTGTGATGGGAGCCACTTTCTGATTGGTGTGGGGGGCAGTCACATGGTACTTTGCGTGAGATGCTGATATATGGGCTTTTCCAACAGGGGCTCCAGTTAGAATAATCCCACACTACACTTTCCGAAGCCCAATATCTAATCTAGGTGGTAGCCAGAGTGTTTTCCCTGTTCTCAGTATATCTCTGACAGGGGCTGAGGATGGCTCACCCTGTGTCAGTCAGATACTTCGTATTAACCTCTCTCACTGGACCTGTTGTGGAGAGTTGAGTCGGGCAAAGCATGAGGAGTGAGCGTGTTCTGCTCAGCATTGAATGAGTTTTAGAATCGGAGGAAAGGGGAATTTCAGCACAGCCTTCAGCTGTTCTCTGAACTTAGTCTGGGACACTGCATACAAACTAGTGTTTGTTCAGCAGCTCAGGAGCTGCAGCATGAAGCCTATTTCCCGAATATAAAGTGGTGGTCTTACGTAAGTGTAGCCCAAACCTACCAGTTGCAACCATAGGGAAAACATCGTGAAGACAGCTCATAACAGGATCAAATTTCCTGAGATAATAAACAGTAAAATTATGGATTTCCTTAGACTCTCCATCTCTGGGTCTCTGGGACGCTCCCCACTGCTCTGAGCCCGGAGTCTCCTGCGGCCTCTGCTCCTCACTAAAATATACCTGTCCAGTAAAACATTGAGCACTAGAATCAGGAAAAATTGGACTCCCGGCGTTACAATGTAATGATGAATCTCGATTGCTGCCCATACCTGTGAATTCTGAGCATCCAATTTCACAAAACAAAACCAGGGGAAACTCATGCCCCAATACTGAGCCGTATACATAAAATACCAGAACACATTCTTCAAACAGCCCAACAAACTGACTGTTCTCAGAACCACAGATGCAGTATTTATGTTGCAATATTTTGCTCTTAACTTACTGCAACAAATAGCCACAAATTGATCGAATGTAAAAGTGACAGTGAACCAGGCAGAACAGTCTGTGACTGTGTAAAGCAGAACAGCATGGATAGTACACACGGGAATAAAAAACAGGAACATAAACTCGATAGTATAACGAATTGGAAAATGCTTCAGAATCGGATCGATGATAACGACCAATTTATCTGCTCCTTGCATGGCCACAAGGTAGTAAGTGGCACATTTCGAGAGACCACACTTTCCCCGAGAAATATTCACTATCGTCAGTACATTAAATGTGAGGAAGGGAGACAAACAGATAAAATAACCTGTTTCCAGCTGTGGCCATGCAGTAACTGAACTTCTCTGAGACTGGAAAAGAGCTGTGCCTGTAATCTTCAGGCTGGGACGAGTTACCAGTTTAACAGAGTATGGTTGCATTTTTTATATGCCTCGTTGTACCCAGTTATATCTGCAAATGCTTCTGCCCATGACACCGCTATCATCTGCAGAAAGCTTTTGTTTTTAAATAACGTAAACCACTCAATGTTTATTAATATCCGCAGTGGGTTAATCCATCAGCACAAGTCGCCCCTCAAAATGAGTTAAGAATGTGGCAAAACGACATTAATATTACAGAACCCAAACAGCGGAGTCCAATGCGACTGGAAGAAATAAGCCAGCCCTCAATCAAACGATCAGATTAAAGCTCTGCATTTCTGCAACATCTAATGTTGGTTCCATTAAAACATAATATTCAGACCGGAGGAAGAGGCTCTGCAAACACCAACATCCTCAATGATCTGGGCGCACAGCAGGTCAGCACAAAAGACTCGGCTGCAAGATTTGCAAACATATTCGGCCACAAGGTCCGAGTGAATGATCCATCCCGGCCTCCACCTCACTTCCTCTGAATCGCAGATGCCAGACTGAAGCCACTCGATTCACTTCGGTATTATCAAGGAACTTGTGAAGTCTCTGGGCACAGCAAAGGCCCCAGGTGCTGACTGCATCACAGCCAGAGCATTGAGGATTTGTGCCCCAGAATTAGCCGCAGCTCCAGCCAAACTGCTGTAGGACAACAACATGACAGGCACCTTCTGGGAGAAGTGGGTAATTGGCCTGTTATGTCCTGTACACACGCACACACAAAAAGTATGGAAAAGCGGGATCGATCTCAGTCATCAATAATGTGATGGAAGGTGTGGCAGGCAGTGAAAGCAGGCGCCACTTATACATGTCTAATCTGGGAACTGAGGCTCAATTGATTTAGTCCATATCTCATGAGCCAGAAGACTTGGAGACTGCTGCAGCAGATCGTGTTTGATCTGATTGTTAGCTGAACTCCACAGCCCTGCCTATCCTTGAAAATCGCTTACCTCCATTACTTATCAAAGACCGATCCACCTCTGCCTTAAAATAATTCAAATACTCTTCACCAACCACCTGTTGAGAAATAGAGTTCCAAAGACTCATGACCCTCTGAGAGAAAGAAAAACTCTCCTTATTTCTGTGCACAATGGGTGACGCCTTATTAATAAACAGTGGGCCCCAGTTCTAAATTCTCTCACAGCAGGAAGGATCCTCTCCAGATTGACCCTGCCATGATCCCTCAGAATCTTTTATCTTTCATTCACTCGTCTAAACTCCAGTGGATACAAGATTAGCCTGCCCAATCCTTCCTCATCAGAAAACCCGCCTATTCAAGATATTTGTCTGTTAAACCTTCTCTGAATGGCTTCCAACGGATTCCATCCTTCCTTAAATAACGAGACCAATACTGTACACAATACTCCAGTTGTTTTCTCACCAGTGCTCTGTGCAACACAAATATAACCTCCCTACTATTGCATTCAAAACCCTCGCAATAAATGATAAACTTCTATTAACTTTCCTATTTAACTGTGGTACCTACATACTAGCCTTTAGTGATTCTTGCACTAGAACACCGCGACCCCTCTGCATCTCAGAGCTCTGCAATCCCTCACCATTTGGATAATAAGATTTTTGTTTAAATACATTTTCCTGCCAAAATTTACAATTTCACACTTTCCCACGTTATTCTCCTTTAGCCACGTATTTGACGACTCACTTAACCTATCTACATGCCTTGTAGCCTCCTTATGTCCTCTTCACAACTTACTATTCTCCCAATCTTTGTGTCATCAGTAAATTTACTAAATACCTTCATTTATTCGTTCATATAAATTGTTAACAATTAGGGCCCTACACTGATCGCTTTGGCCGACCACTCATTAGATCTGGCCAATTAGAAGAAGACCAATTTCTGCCGATCCACTTTTTAGATTCCTTTTAGATTATTGTTTACATTGGTTAATTGGATTTCGGCGTCGCTTTTTAGGTCAACATATTTTGCCGAACTCTAATAGCACTTGAGGAGGTGGTGCTGAGCAGCCTTCTCGAACCGCCGTAGTCCCTGAGGTACTGAGGCACCCACAGTGCTGTCAGGGAGCAAGTTCCAGGATATTGCCTCAGCGACAGGGAAGGAACAGCGATAAGTTTCCAAAACGGGATTGTGAGTGTCTTGAGGGGAAATTCCAGGAGGTGGTGTTCCAATGTGTCTGCTCCCCTTGTCCTTCTACATGATAATGGTCGTGGGCTTGGAAGGTGCTGGCTAACGAGGCTCAGTGAGTTCCTGCAGTGCCCCTTGTTCATCGTACACACTGCTGCTACTGTGGGTCGGTGGTGGAGGAAGTTAATGTTTGTGGATGTGGTGCGAATCAAGAGCGCTGCTATGTCCAAGATTTTCTCAAGCTTCCTGACTGTTTTTGGAGCTGTACTTATGTTGGCAAGTGGAGAGTATTCCATCACACTCCTGAATTGTGCCTTGTAGATGGTGGACAGGCCTTCTGTAGACAAGAGGAGAGTTACTGTCCGCAGAATTCTGAACTATGACATGCTGTTATCGCCACAGCATTTATATGGCTTGTCCAGTTCAGTTTCTGGTCAATGGTAACCCCCAGGATGTTGATAGTGTTTGATGCCTTTGAATGACAAGAGGCAATGGTTGTATTCTCTCTTCTTGGAGATTATCATTGCGTGGCACATGCGTTGCGTGAATGTCACTTGCCAGTTGTCAGTGGTATGATCCGTGGTGAGCTTCCTACGGGAAAAGTCTGATCCCAGGGTGGTACCCAGCTTGAGAGATCTTAAGTTTGATATTTTGTTTAGATGCGTGGAAAGTGTCGACTGAACAGAGTTACAGGAGACAGCTGATCGGTTTTTAAAAATGAATAAAACATTTATTAATCTTGAAAAGATGATAAGTCCTTCACCATAAGTGTGCCTTTCCAGATATATACAGATTTACAAAGAAAGCAGTTGTTAGAACATCTATCTTATACTCTAATGTTCACAGTCGTTACACAGTCCATGCAAAGCAATCTGCGACTTGCGGTAATGCATACAACACCCTGAAACCAAGTGTCTGGTTCCATTCTGAACAGATGTTATGGATACCTGACATCTCCCCACAAATCTTGAGCTAACCGGTCTCATTGAGCTCCGTCTTTCACACGAAGCTTTCCAACCTCCACTCTCCAAGAACCCATTTGGAATCTCCTCCCAAACCATGCTTTCTCTCAGACGCCTTCCATAACGGTCCATCTATAGGGCTCCGAGCTCTCCTGGATCGCCACGTGCATTCAAGCTTCCTGCCATGCATTCGCTCTCACTGTTTCAGCCATGCCAAAAGAACACTATTGCTTCACACGCCCATAGCAAGGCCTTACAGAACTCGAGCTGTCTCCTTGGACCTTCTACATTATTGCAAGCCAAACTTGCTTTAAATCTGCATGCTGAAACTTCTCCCTTGAAATTTGAAACCTTTGTCTGCTTCTCACTCCCAAAACCATCGAACAGGACCTTGTCCAGATTCCTGTTTGCTTCTTTTGATTAGAAGGTCTTCTTTAGACCACTCTTCTTCTCTTTCTGAAGTTCCCTCCGGTACAGCTTCTCCTTCCAGCTGGTTTCATATTTAATTTCGGACTTGCTACCAGCCGCTCTCCAAGGTTCCTTCTCCTGGCAAGTCCTTTCAGCCTTGGAACACCCACACCAAATAAACTCAAACTGCTTTCGGTTTATATCTGTGTTTATGTGTTTGTGTACGTGTGCATGTGCATATGCGTGTGTGTCTGTGTGTGGCCACCCTATCTGGAATCCGGTTGCAAGGAAACAGCAAAGTTTTTGTACTTAACCTTCCCTAAACTACTACCCCACTTGATAACACAGCTCTCCACCTCAAGGGTCATAAAGGTCTTTGAAAATGCAGGCTCACAAACCGAGCTTACACTTACAATCGCCTCTCAAAAATGTAACGACATCCCAGGTTTCACTATTTTAACCCACACATCGAGAAACAAAAATCATGCTTGAAAATTAAAGCAAAAAATATTTTCTAAACCAACACATGCAAATATAACTTACTTAAACTCTCTCGTTCCTTACATCTGCCTAAGCTAGGATATTGTCCAGGTGTTGCTGCATTTGGACATGGGCTGCTTCAGTGCCTGAGGAGTCGCGAATGGTGCTGAACATTATGCAATTATCAGCGAACATCGCAACTTCTGATCTTATGATGGAGGGAAGGTCATTGATGAGCAGCTGAAGATGATGGGCCGATGACTCTACCCTGAACATCTGCTGCAATGATGCCCTGGGACTGAGATGTTGGACCTCTAACAATCACAACCATCTTCCTTTGTGCTATGTATGACTCCAACCAGCGTAGAGAATTCCTCACTGATTCCCAATGACTCCAGATATGTTAGGGCCCCTTGACGTCACACTCAGTTAAAAGCTGCCTAGATGGTCAAGGACAGTCACTCTCACCTCACATCTTGAATTAAGTTCTTGTGTCCATGTTTGAACCAATAGTGTAATGAGGTCAGGAGCTGAGCGGCCCCGGCAGGACCCCAACTGGGCGTTAGTGAGCAGGTTAATGCTAAGTAAGTACCGCTTGATAGCGCTGATGATGGCCCCTTCCGTTACTTTACTGAAGATCGAGAGTAGACTGATGGGACAGTAATTGGCCGGGATGGATTTGTCTAGCTTTTTGTGCACAGAAAATAACTGGGAATGTTTCCACATTGGCAGTAAGTTGCGAGTGTTGTACATGTACTGGAACAGTTCGGCTAGTGCCGCAGAATGTTCTGGAGCTCATGTCTTCAGTGCAATTGTCAGAATATGGTCACGGTGCATAATCTTTTCATTATCTAGTGCTTTCAGCCTGTTCTTCATATCACGTGGAGTAAATCGATTTGGCTGAAAACTGGCATCTCTGACGCTGTTGAACCCTGGAGGAGGTCGAGATACGTCATTAACTTGGCACTTCTGGCTGAAGATTGTTGCTTATGTTTCAGCCTTATATTTTGCATTGATGTGCTGAGCTCCTCCTTCATTGAGGATGGGGATATTTCTGGAGCCCCCTCATCCACCACGATCTGGATTACTCGTCTGGCAACCACGCCACTTTGCCAATGCCTCCCATAAGGTATGTTGAAATTTATAGGGACCTGTGGTGGCTTTCTGCGTGTAATATTTTTACATGATGACATTGATACAGATTAGCATGAGCCTGTTTTCAGAACAGGTGCAATACAAAGTAATCCAGATGTGATCTCACCAAAGCCCTTTCCCAGTCGGTTAGGACCAGGGAACTGGAAATTGTTGACATTGATATGACGCCTCCTCGTCACCATTAGCGCCCTCCTCTCCTCACCAGGATGGTCTGAGGGATCTCCGCTTCTTCCTTGAACAGAGGCCCAAAAAACAACATCCACCACCTCCCTCCTCCGCCTGGCTGAACTTGTTCTTTCACTGAAAAACTTCTCCTTTAACTTATCCCTCGCCCTACAAATAAAAGGAAAGGCTACTGGCAAACACGTGGTCACTGGTTATGCCTGTCTATTTATGGGTAATGTGGAACAGTCCTTGTTCCTGTCCTACTCAGTCCACACCCCACTGAGAAATCTTTTTTAGGTCCATCGATGACTGATTTGGTGGCCCTTCATGCTCTTTTCTGGACCTGGAAATAATTATAAATTTTGCTTCAAATTTCGGCCCCTCTATCACCTTTTTATGGTATATCTCCGACAGTTCCCTTACTATCCTTGACCTCTCTGTTTACAATTCTGTTGATGGACTGCCCAGTAATGTTCATTACAAGTTCACCAGCTCCTACAGCTACCACGACTACAGCTCCACACACCCCACTCCCTGTAAGGACTCCATCTCATTCTCTCAGTTCCTTCACATGTGTTCGGATGATACCACTTTCCAAAACGCTTCTGGCATGTCTTCCATCTTCCTTAACCGAGGATTCCCCCCTCCCCCACAGTGCTTGACAAGGTCCTCAACCGTGTCTGACCCATCTCCCCCGCCTCTGTCCTAACCCGTTTCCCTCCCACCCTGAACAATGATTGGGCACCCCTTGACCTTATTTTACACCCCAACAACCTCTGCATTCAAACGATCACCCACCACCATTTCCGCCTATTCCAGCATGATGCTCCTACCAAACATATCTTCCTCTCAACCCCTCCATCAGAAGTCCGTCATAACCACTCCCTCCGGGACGCTCTGTTCCACGCCTCCATCACCCCCAAAAACCTCATCACCTTCCCACGGCACCTTCACATGCAATCACAGAAGGTGCAACACCTGCCCCTTTACGTCATCCTTCCTCACCGTCCTAGGGCTCAAACAATCCTTTCGGGTGAACCATTGCTTCACTTCCTTCAATTTTGTCCACAGCATTCGCTGCTCCAAATTCGAACTCCTCTGTGATTGGGAGACTAAAGGAGAATTGGGTGAGCGCTTTGTGGAGCACATTGGGTCTGTCTGCAAGCATGACCCAGACCTCCCTGCCGCTTGCCATTTCATCACTCTATCCTGATCTCAGCCCACATGTCCATCTTTGGCCTGCTGCAAATGTTCCAATGAAGCCCAATGCACACAAGAGGAACAGCACCTCATCTTCCAAATGGGAACTTTACAGCCTTCTGGACTTAAGATTGAGTTCAACAACTTCAGACCATGAGCTCTCTCCTCTATCCTCACCACATTTAAACCCCATTCTCTCCATTCATTTTTTTTTCCCACTTATTTTTATTTATTCTTAATTTGATTCATTTATTATCCCCATTTTTAATCACTCTATCTGCCCTAATTTATTTCCAAGTCTAACTGAATGATGCAACGTTCGAATGTATGAATCTCTGTTCCCTAGTGAGGCATTCTACCCTTTGATTGGACATTGGCAGTTAAAGAGGGCAGTCACGTCCCTGAGATAATGAGAGAGTGAGATACAGAGAGGAAGAGACAAGAAGCGAGAGAGAGAAAGTGAGACAAGAAAGGCAAGAGAGAGAGGCAGGAGAGAAGTTGTGGGAGAGTGAGTGTGAAAGAGAGAGAAGGACCGAGAGATAAGGATAGTGAGAGAGAGAGGGCGGCAATGAGAGAGAAAGAGAGGGAGAGAGAGACAGGAGAGAGAGAGATGAGTGAGAGACAAGAAGAGGGAGTAGGAGATTGAGACGTTGAGAGAGAGACAGAGAGAGTGATGGAGGTACTGAGAGAGAGACAAGAAGAGTGAGACAAGGGGAGAGAGTGGGAGAGAGAGAGAGAGAGAGAGAGAGACTCGACTAATTGCAATTCAATGATTGAATAACCACAGCATTGGGATCCGCATTTAGGAGACATTTTTAGATGTTGTTTTGGACTGATGTTTCCTATTTTTGAGTGAACAGGGTCAATGCTGGGCGAACGAATCTTGTTAGCTAATGATGTGTTCAGAATTGTCCAGTGAAATCTCAGCGCTAAATATAGAATGTACAGCAGGGAATTAACTCACTTTCGAAGCCTGTTTGTTCAAGTTTAAAACAAATAAGCTGCAACTTCAAATTCCCGGAGGTGTTCCCACAGAGTAGTAATTAAAGGCTTTGCGAATGTACCGCCCCGCAGTTTAATACAGAGAGATTGTCACGAGACGAAGGGACAAATCACTTCAGTGAGAATATGATTGAAATGTTTAACAGTTTCAGAAAAATATATTACCTGATCTTAGCAATCATTGGTGTACCCGGTAAGTGAATATAAATATTGAATGTCTGTGAAGATGTATGTGAGTTGATTTGTGATATTATTCTGCTCCTCATAATATTACATATATGGTGGATCTATATGGACAGTCGATCAGTGGTAGCATTTTCTACAGTCAAATAGCCTGAATTATCTCTACCGATTCATTGTATTGCTCCAACTGAAGATCAAGTTCTGCTTATAGCTTGCATAGAAACGGTAATATCAAGTTATATTCTCCAGTGGAACATAAACGTTCTATTATCTGTAAGTGTTCTATTGCACTGAGTGTGGGTAACTAGGTGAAATGGAGCACCCAGCCACAGTGCCTATGGGTGACTGGGAATATGTGTTAGTGCAAAACTGCAGAGGCTGTGTGTCACTAACCCGTGGAGTGAAGAGCTGTGGAGGGGATACCCGGTGACATGCATTGCCAGGAGTAACTGTTAGGAGTTGTGCTGAATTTGGTACAATAACTGGTATGGAACAAGCTGGTTTGATTGAGAATGAATGTTTAGGGTGACGGATCTCTCCATTTCATGGAGCTCTCTCTTTTGTTTTTACGGATGTCACCTTTAAACGATGGGTGGATTATTGTTGTGGCTTGTGTAAGTGGAAGTGTATACAGTGAAAATGATTGATGTGGGTCTGTCGCCGATTTAACTGCTCCACGGGAAACAGATATTTACTGTCACTTAAACAGGAGAGCAAAATGCATTGGGGAAAGCAATCCTGGAGCCCCGGCCAGCCACTAACAGGGACTTTATTCATGGGAACAGGAGAAGGTCATTCAGCCCGCGAGCCTGCGACTTTTAAAAATAACAACAAATTCAACAACCACAACATTGAAAAAAACAACAAATTCACCAACAACCTCAAGGTTGAAAGACACCAACATATTCAACAACAACCTCAGCTTTGAGAAACACCAACAACTACAACAAACTCAACATTAAATAACACCAACAAGTTCAACAATAAAATCAACATTGAAAACCGCCGGCAAATTCAACAACAACCTCAACATTGAAAAAAGTGAAACAAATTCAACAACAACCTCAACTTTGAAAAATACCAACAAATTCAACAAACTCAATATTGAAAAATACCAACAAATTCAATCAAACTCAGCATTTAAAAACACCAACAAATTCAACAACAACCTCAACCATGAAATACACAAACAAATTCAACAACATCTTCAACATTGAAAAACACCAACAAATTCAAGAACAATCTCAACCTTGAAATACACCAACAAATTCAACAATATTTTCAACATTGAAAAACACCAACAAATTCAGCAACAACCTCAGGTTTTGAAAAAAAAACAACTGCATTCTCAACAACAACCTCAACATTGAAAATCACCAACAAATTAAACAAAATCAACATTGTAAAACATCAACATGTTTAATAGCAACATCAAGATTGAAAATCACCAACAAATTTACCAACAACTTTAACTTTGAAACACACCAGCAAAGTCAAAAATATTGAAAACCACCAACAATTTCAACAGGAGCCTCAACATTGCAAAACTCCAAATAATTAATTAACAAACATAACATTGCAAAACACCAACAAGTTCAATAGAAAGATTAGCATTGAAAAACACAAAGAAATTCAACAACTGAGACGTTTAACATCACCATGAAATTACACAATTTCCACATTGTAATAGTGCACACAATCAGCAACAACCTCAACTTTGTAAAAGCTCTCACAAAGTCATCAACAACTTCAACATTGAAAATCAGCAACAATCTGAAAATTGAAACTCATCAACAACTTAAACAATGTCAACATTGAATAACCCCAACAAATTCAACTACAACATCAGTTTTGATCAAACGCAACAAATTGAACCACAACTTCAACATTAATAAGCACCAACAAATTCAATAACGTTAACATTGAAAACATCGACTAATTCAACTACAAGCTCAACATTGAAAAAGAGCAACAAATTCAACAACAGACTCATCATTGAGAACAACAACGACAAATTCAACAACGTCAACATTGAGCATCAACAACATATTCAACAACAACCTGAATATTGTAGAACACTGACAAATTCTACAACGACTTCAACGTTGAAAACATCAACATTTTCAACAGCAACAACAACATTGAAAAAAAAAATCAGCAAACATAACAACAAATTCACCTTTGAAAAACAGCAGCAAAGTTAAAATGATTGTGAAACACCATCAAATGTATAATCAGAGTCACAATTGAGAACCATCAACAAATTCAGCAATTGTTTGTTAAACTTTGAGGTTGTGTTTGAAAATGTTTGCACTTTTAGTTGATGACGTTTTTGTTGAACTTGGTGTTTTTCCGCGCTGTTGTTGAATGTTTAGATGTTTTTCAATGTTAACGTGAATTTGTCGGTGTTTTTCAATGACGAGGTTGCTCTTGAACATGTTAATGTTTTTCATTGTTAAGCTTGTTGAATTTGTTGATGTTTTTAGTTGATGAAGTTGTTGTTTAATGTTTTGGTATTTAACAATGCTCAGGTTGTTCATCGGTTTGTTCTCATTTTCTATGGCGGCGTGGTTTCTGAATTTACTGGTGTATTTCAATCTTGTTGAATTTGCTGGTGCATTTCAATGTTGAAGTTGTTGGTGAATTTGTTGATGTTTTACAATGTTGAGGTTCTTGCAGAATATGTTGGTCATAATCAGTATTGAGTTTCTTTAAGAATTTACTGGGGTTTTGAATGTTGTAGTATTTGCTGAATTTGTTGGTGTTTCCAATGTTGAGTTGTGGTTGAATTTATTGTTGTTTTCCAATGTTGGGTTTGTTATTGAATTTGTTGGTGTTTCTCAATTTTGAGGTTGTTGTTAAATTTGTTGGTGTTCCTCATTTTTGAGGTTGTGATTGAATTTCAATTTTGAATTTCCATTTCAAATTTTTTTTCAATGTTTACGAGCTTTTTGAATTTCTGGGTGTTTTTCAATGTTTATGTTGCTGAATTTGTTGGTGATTTACAATGGAGAAGCTTTTTGCTGAATGTATATCTATTTGTCAATGTTGAGGTTGTTGTAGATTTGCTGGTGTTTCTTAATGTTGAAGTTGTTGTTGAATTTCATTGAGTTTTTCAATGTTAAACCACTTATTGAATTTGTTGGTGTTTTGCAATGCTAACCTTATAGTTGAATTTGTTCGTGTTTTTCAATGTTGAGTTTGTTAATCAATTAGTTGGTGTTTTGCAATGAACCGACAAAACAGGCGTGGTTCTTGGGACAGTGATTGTGCTGATCTTTTAAAAGAACCTTTTCTGGTATTCCATGCTCACAGGAATGTATCAACTGGTAAAGGAACCCTGGTTATGTTCTGTAATACTAGGTTTTTATTAATCTACGGCCTGGGTAACAATCGATTTTGTCCATTACATTCTAAACCCGTTAGCCTCATTTATCCTGATTCTGCTGCTCAATGTTCTCACCGTCAGACAAATTTTAGTGAGCAGCAGAGCCCGCAGGAGACTCCGGAATCACAGAAGCGGGGAGAGTGCCAGTGAGCCAGAGATGGAGAGTCGATAGAAATCCATCAGTTTACTGTTTGTTATCTCGCCAGTTTCCTCCTGTAGTGGGCACGATCATGGTGTGTTCTGTATGAGTCCGGATGTATAATTAGCGCTATGAGTCCATATTGCTGCATCCTTCTGCGCAGGAATTGGGCTCCTGAATTGCTGCACACATTCTTGCATTTATGCTCCATCTAAATTCCGGCAGCATTTGAAGGATGTGCTGACATGTCCCTTTGGCCCTATTGCAAAATTCATTCAAAAAGGAGAGAGGAGCTGAGCCAGGGAGTTTCCGGCATGATCTCATTTTAATTCCCATTCCCAATGAATGAGTGGAGTGCAGGGGATTTGGGGGTGGGGAGGAGTGGGTTGCTTTTCGACCGAGTGGTGGGAGCAGTTAAATCTCTCCCCCAATGGCATTGGACAGTGCGGGAGGGACCTGTTCCCCATGGTGTCCGGCTCGTGCTGTGGAGCCTGATCCCGACAGGTCCTTGGGTGCGGGCGGGCGGGCGGGCGTGATCTGTTTCCCATGGTGTCTGGCTTGTGGTGTGGATCCTGACCACCACAGATTCCGGTGAGCGGGCCGGAGGGACATGTTCCCCATGGTGTCCGGCTTGTGTTGTGGAGCCTGACCAGCACAGATCCCGGGGAGCGGGCTGCAGGGACATGTTGCTATTCGGCAGGGAAATTCGGGCTGCACATATTCGCTTTGCTGGTCGCACAACGGGCAGGGGGCAGAAAATGTTCCCCAGGGTGGCGCCATCATGGGTGGGGCGGCTTCTAAAAGTCACAACGAGCAGGGGGAGGGACCTGCTCACCATGGTGACGGTATCATGGGACGGGCGGCTCCTAAACGTCACGAAGTGCAAGGGGCGGGACCTGGTCCCCATGGTGACGGCATCATGGGAGTGGCGGCTTCTAACTTTCACAACGGTTAGGGGGCGGGAACTGCTCACCATGGTGATGGAGTCATGGGAGGGGCGGATCCTAAACGAAACAAAGAGCAAGGGGTGGGATCTGGTCTCCATGGCGACGGCATAATGGGAGGGGGATCTTTAAAAGAAAGTCACAATGGGCAGGGGGTCGTACTGGTCCCAGTGATGACCGCATAATGGGAGGGGCGAGTGCTGTGACGGCAACATGGGCAGGAGGCAGGACCTTTTGCCCATGACGAACGCCCTACGTTAGGTCCGGGTCCTGTGGCGGCACAATGGACAGGGTGGTGGGACCTGGTCCCCATGACTACGGCTTAATTGGAGGGGCGTGTCCTTTGACTGCACAATGGAATGGGAGAAGGACATGGTCCCCATGATGACGGCATAATGCGGAGGCGTGGGCCTTCTGACAGCACAATGGACAGGGGTTGGGGCCGGCTCCCCAAGATGACGGCATAACGGAGTTGTTATTAAGTTGAAATTGAATCAAACTCTTGTTAGGACATATGCGTCGAAGTTGAGCTCTTCAGGAAGTCCTTGCTAAAAGAAAGGCCACGGGAAATGAATCTGTTCGGCTAACATCTGTTCTGTTAAAAGGGGGTAGATGTGTAGCTAGGACATTGGTGTGGCTCTGGAAAACATGGGAATTGTTTTTCAACCTTTAAAATATGCAAATAAATGCTCATATTGCTTGTAGCTAATCTATGTCACTGAACGGATCTTGAGCTTCAACTCACAGGCTGGCATCTTGATATTGGCTACAAGTGAGAAATATCATGGGAAATTTACTCCTGGCAAGAGTAGTATCTATTCTACCCTACGGTGTTGCAGTATTACTGAGTTCATGCCCTACACACTTTCCATTAGAAGATGGCCAGGTCGAGAGAAATCCTTCAAAGTCCAAAAGATTCGATTGAATCTTCTGATTCATGACGTTAGAATTTCTCACACTTCCTTCACACTGTGGAATTTTTCAAAACATGTAACCGACCAGGTTGACTCCTGGATAACTCAGGGTGTTAATTGTAGTCATACAGCATCTTTTCCATCAGTTCAACTGTTCTTTTTTTAAAATTATTGCATCTCCGTATGTAGGTTGGTTAGGCCAGCATTTATTCCCCATCGCCGTTGAGAAGGATGTGTGGAGCCGCCTTCTTGAACTGTTACAGCCCATGTGATGTAGGTGCATTAATAGTGCTGTTTGGAAGGGAGTTCCCGGATTTTGGCGCCGCGGCAGCATAAGATTGCCAATATATTGCCAAGTAAAAATGCTGAATAGCTTTCATGGAAACATCCAGGTGTTGGTTTTTCCACGTTTCTACTGCACTTGCAGTGGCAGTGGTCTTAGCTTTGCTGTGAAAGGAGACTTGGTGTACTGCTGCAAATTCTCTTGTAGTTGGTTCAGACTGCAGTCAGTGAGAATCATTTTAAATTTTAGCAGATGTTGTGGAAAACAAGCGGGAAACCTTTCGAGTCTGGTGGAAAACTCCTTTAGTGCTGTCGGTCATTCGCTCATGCAGGCAAGGGGAGAATTTTCCACCAGACTCTTGACTTGCCCCTTCTAGATTGTGGACTGGCTTTGGGGTGTCAACCGTGGAGAGACTCGCTGCAAGATTCTGTGATCATTTTGTAGCCTGAGGAATTTTATGGCTTGTCCATTTCAGTTTCTGATCAATGGTAACCCCCAGGATATTTTTTCCGCAACATCCTGCTACAAGTTTACGCAGTTTACAGATATCTTCTGATATCCATCATCAGTGTAATAACAATTCTAATGGACAGACGTACTGCAATGTCACAGCTTGTCTCCTCCGCTTAGGGATCACCTCCATGTAACTGTGCTTAGAAAACCGTTGAGCTCCCTTGAAGGTACAATGACTTACTGTTTAAGAACATCATAACAGTCCTAAATGTGAACGCAGCCGAGAGGAATAAATACTGAAATAAGTAATAAATTAACCTTCTAAAGGGACAGGATGAAACTTCTGAAAAATTTGCATGCATAACAGTAAAGCCGTCCGTTCAATGCGATTAACTATGTTTTCCAATGGTTAGATACTTCCTCGATTTCAAGCATTAAGCACTCTAAAGGGTACACCTCTGAAAGCCAAGCTCTGGGTTCAAATCAGTGATAAAGAGGGCAGACCTAACTCCTCACCTACTCGCTGCTATAAAGGCAGGATCTATGTATGTGGCCTCGTCTCTCAAAATGTAACGCGCTCTTCACATGCGGCGCGCTCCCAGTGCAGGTGGGCACTGAGAAATGCTGCATTACCGAAGTTTCAGCATGAAGCAATGTTGCACTGTCATAGAGTCAGTTCTCTGGGAATTATGTAATGTTGCTGTGCTTGTACTAACGGAATGATGGGCTGTCGGAGGGACAGCAGAGGGAAACGTTCACTTCTGCAGGGTTTGCAATGTGGGAATGTTGTACTATCGGATGGAAAGTATTGAGGGAATTCTGCACTGTTGGAGGGCCAGTGCAGAGGGGATGCTACACTGTCAGAAGTTGAGTGCTGAAGGGGAGATGCATTGTTGGAGGGTCAATATTGAGGTCGATCAATCAGTCCTGAGTGATTGTAGCAATGTTACAGTGTCAATGCTGAGGGAGAGCTGCAATCTCGGTGTGCTCTTATTGAGAGAACGCTGCCCTGGCGGATGGTCGTTAATGAGAGAGTGCTGCACCGTTAGAGTGTCAGAAGTGAGGAAGCGTTGCACTTTCAGTGGGTCTGTCCTGAGGGTCCTGCATTGTTGGAGTTTCCTTATTGAGGGAATGCCGCAATGTCGAAACACCTGTCCTGAAGAAGTGCGTCACACCCATAGTGTTAGAATTGGGAGTGTGTGGCTCTGTCAAATTGGGTAGCATTGAGGGTGCCGCACTTTGGCCTTTTTCCAAAACTCTGCCCCCGGCTTGTACATCTGGTGGACACTGCGACCAAAGGAGTTTGAGAGGGCTGGTGATCTCTCTACTTTCCGGCAGCATAATATTAACCTCCAACCAATGGATAGCAACAGATACACGTGTAATTTATTAAACTGCTCTTTTTTTCGGAACTTGATGCACACAAATTGGCTCCCACGATTCCAGCAGCGCAATAAGTGACTGCAAGTTTAACAAAATACATTGGCGCTAGGGCGCTTTGGAACGCCCTGTACACATGGGATTTGCTTTATGCATGTACAGTTTTGTTTTCCTTCCATTTCAAAGTAAACATGATACTTTACTTGATACTTGAGGATATAGCATTAGCATGTACTTGAACCGGATCTCCCAGACATTGAATATCAAGAAGGAGGCCATTGAAGTTCAGCCAAGTGTAAGAACTGCTTTCAAATACAGCAGCACGTTTAATTTGTATAAGCGCTGTTACCTGGTCAAAACGTCCGTAGTGAGTTCAAAATAGTGTAAACCAAAACACTATGGAACAGAGTAATACTGAGGGAAATGAGGAGGACAGAAGCAGTCCATCTTGTGTATGTACACCTCTGAGGTTGATAGAGCTG
Organism: Cetorhinus maximus; assembly: GCF_964194155.1. Taxonomy (NCBI): domain Eukaryota; kingdom Metazoa; phylum Chordata; class Chondrichthyes; order Lamniformes; family Cetorhinidae; genus Cetorhinus; species Cetorhinus maximus. The sequence continues at coordinate 1,705,451 of NW_027596107.1, forward strand.
AGGAATGTCTGTAGAGATATTGGAGGACTGTCGAGCGTGGACGAGGGTATGGTCACATGGAATGCTTCTAGCGGCTAGAGGTGGTTGCAAAGATAGAGAGCGATGTAGACGCTGCGGGAAGTTTTATAGATAGAGATGTTTGGAAGGGTTTGAGTAGGTTTCAGCGATCGGGAGTACACAAGTGTTGCAGGGTTACAGCGATACGGAGTTTCTAATTATTCGACTATTTGGCAGAAATTTAATTTGGGCTATTTTGGCGATTGGATGTCGTTGAACATACATTAAGCTTCGACGGCTGAAGGAAACAACAGAAATAATAATGCTTAATTGTTATAGGGCTGGTTTCATATTCAAGAAGGGTTGGTTGAGCTGGTTACGTTTTTGAAAGGAGGCAAGACTGTAGGTTTGAAGGAGTTTATAACGATATGGAAACTTCTAGCGTTGGATGAATTTGCAAAGATAGAGTATAATTTAGCAGAAGTGGTATGTTACATAGTAAAGATAATTGAAGGGGTTTGAGCAGGTTGTAACGATAGGAATGGGTATAGGGTCATGGAGAGATAACAGAGACATTATTTGTGCCATTTTCCACTGTCCGTAAACATCCAATTCTATTTTGAAGGTTATTTGTCTATCTGCCTCCGCCAGACTTTCAGGCTGAATATTCCAGACATCTTTGCGCCAACAACTATTCATCCCATCGCTGCTTCCCTGCCAATCACCTTCCCACTCATTCTTCTCGTTCCTGACACGGATTCCAGGGTCACCAGTTCCTCGTTATTTACTCTATTAAAGCTCATCATGAATTCTCTCCACCTAATTCAAGCCCCTCATCCCTGTTGCAATTCCAGTATAATTCCTCTGTAGCCTCTCCAAGGCCCTGACATCCTTCCTGAAATTGACTCCCCCGTATTAGACTCGATACTTCAGCTGAGGCTTCACCGAGACTTATAGATTTACATATTTTGTGTCTGACTCTCTTACTTTCGTAACTCTGGTTCCATTTCTCAATAAAAATATATTTTTATTTTAATACTCCTAATTGTGTGCCCTGCCATATTTAATGAATTGCTTATGTCCACCCCATGATTTTTTATTGAACAACTCCTTTATTTGCCCGATATTTACTTCTCAATCCTCTCTTTATACTATTATGCCCCTAGAATACCCTCATACACCCCAGCTGGACCAGGTAAATGTACAAATGTAGTGGTTCGCAAGAGGAATTGGATTGAAAGATTTAACTGAACATGTTTCTTCAGTGGCTGGAATGAATGCCAGTCTCCAAGAATCCTTCCCGCTGCTGTTAATAAGAGAGTCTATTCAATGTGTTAGTTCATTGTGAAACAGAAGCTGCAGCTCTCTCACTTACAGTGACCTGCTGTTCCAAGAGAGAGGGGGGGATTATATTAGAATCTGAGAGCAATAGATTCGAATGTTCCAAAAATGGATCAGAATCTGAGAACAGTAGATTGGAATGTTACAACAATGGATCAGAATCTGAGAGCAATAGATTGGAATGTTACAACAATGGATCAGAATCTGAGAGCAATAGATTGGAATGTTACGGCAATGAGCAGGAGTTTATCGGCGGCGCTTTATCAACTTTCTACATATTATAAGTGGGTGTCTTTGGAAAGCCGGGTCTATTGGGCGCTCCACGTTATTCAGGAGGGTTATTATCCCTTCCTCGCTATTATTGGCGTCCCTGGTAAGTCTCACTGTACGTGGCTATTAATTGGATAAAACATGTTTAACTGCATTACACTCCTCCATCTAAATTTGAAGTGTTTCAAGATTGCAAAGTTTTTCAACCAGTTCAGGAAGGGTGCGACATGAGGATTATGATAATCAGCGAGTTCCGCAATTTCAGTGCATATTTAATCTACACTGCCGTCCGCCATATAAGACATTTCAGTTTATTAGTGTATCTACAGCAGTTTCAAAATGTCACTAGATGCAGCAACATAGTGGAACATTTCAGCGCCTTCAGCCAAACAGATTTTTAAAATTTGAGCATGTTGCATAATTCCACTGTTTTCACTGTTCCCTACAGCAAACCTATTCACGATTGTGATCTTAACTCGAAGAAATTGTGGTCTCTCCAAATGTGTCACCTGGTGTCCATGGCAGCAGCGGATCTGCTGGTCATTATTTTCGATCTGATACTGAGACACATTCCAATTGTTTATTGGGAATGTTTTATTTTCCTGCGGGCCATGCGTGTGTGTAATATCCATGCCGTCTTGCTTTATGCAGCCACTGACTGTTCTGTCTGGTTCACCGTCTCATTCACCTTTGATCGGTTTGTGGCCATTTGTTGTCAGAAGTTGAAAAGTAAATATTGCACTGAGAAAATGGCGGCCGTGGTTCTAGGATCAGTGATTGTGCTCAGCATGTTAAAGAATATTTTCTGGTATTTTATGTTATCAGATTCGTATTTGATGAGGAACAACCCATGGTTTTGCTGGGTAGCATTCGGAGTTCAGAATAATCTGGTGTGGATAATCATCGAGTTTCTCCATCACATCCTTACTCCCTGTGTCCCATTTGTCCTGATTCTGCTGCTCAATGTTCTCACCGTCAGACACATTTTAATGAGCAGCAGAGCCCGCAGGAGACTCCGCGCTCACAGCAGTGGGGAGAGGCCCAGAGACCCAGAGATGGAGAGTCGGAGGAAATCCATGATTTTACTGTTTGTTATCTCGGTCAATTTCATTCTGTTGTGGGCGATCTTAATGGTGTATTCTATATGGAGGCGAATGTTTTATACGGTGGCCGATTCTCTATGGATGGATGAATGTGTGCGGGAATTGGGATTCATGTTGCAGCTCCTGAGCTGCTGCACAAACACTGGGATTTACGCTGTGACCCAGACTAAGTTCAGGGAGCAGTTGAAGAATGTGCTGAAATATCCCTTTTCTCCAATTCTTCGATACTTTCGAGGATTTGAAGAAATGAATCACTGAGAGTTTCCAATATTTTATCAGTTGATTTCTCTCTTCCAGCGGGGAGATGAGCTGCTTCTGTTGTGACAGTTTGGGGGCCAGTCCTGTCCCCATTGAAAAATGTGGGGGGCAGGTATTGTCCGTGCCGTCACCAAGCGGGTTCTCTCCTATCGCTCTGGTGACAGAGGGGATGGTGGATAGTGTGACTATGATTAGAGAGCGGGGAGGCTCTGCTGCCATAGGGACAGTGAGGCTGGGGCCATTCGCTCTTGTGCCAGTGAGGGGCAGGGCCTGATGCTGTGGTGGGCAAAACCGGGCTTTTCCACTTACTCTGTTGGCAGAGGGGCGAGCGGAGACTCTGACTCTGGTACCAGAGTGGGGAGGGCCCTATCTCTCTGGGCACAGAGCCAGGATATTACCCGACTTCATGGTTCCTGGAGCGGCCACAGCCTAATCCCATTCCTGGTGTCAGCTCTCTCCCTCTGGGGACCTCATGCACTGGAGACTCGATGGAAAAGGGGGTGGGTAGGGGTTAAATGTCACCGTTTTCCTGCAGGAAAATAAGAACAGAAAGGGGGTATACATGCCAGGGAGACTGGGCGAGTGTTCTGATAATACAGGTTCACTGGGGAAGAGTGAGACATACCAGGAATATGGATGGATGGGGTTCTTATAGAATTAAGTCTAACAATAAAAGACGTCCCACACACTTTTCGTGTTTTCAATATATTTTCTATCGAGAAAGGATCTGAGAGAAATTGAGAAAATTATCTTGAAGGCGTATTAAATAAAAATTTAGCAAGATCCAACGCGTCGGGTTAAACATTCCAAATGTATTGCACAGGAATTACAGAGTACAGCAAAGTTTATCTACTTCCATTCTGAATGGGATAAGAGTCTGATAACTGTACCGAATATGCACATTGCAGTCTGAAATAATCCCCACATACCATCTCCAGCCAATATCTCCAATGGGAAATGGGGAAGGAGTTAATGTACAAGATCAGGTGGTATAAGGTCGAATGCAGCTTCCGAGGGCACTGTGCACCTTGCTGAAATTTCCAATCCCTGACAGTACTGTTCAATATGCACTCTTGATCAATCTGTTCCCAGATGCATCCAAGCAGGAACTGAACTTCTCTGAGACCGGCAAAGGGCAGCGCCTGTAGTGGCGGTGAGCTGCCTGCAGACGGTGGCATTGGAACATTTTAATCTCAAACCAGCGAAAGGATTTGAGAAGAGGCTTCGGCCGTCGGAGCTCGGATTGTGGAACCAACTAAGCGCTCACACTCCCAACCTGTCTGATGCTGACCCTCACCACTCAGTGAGCAGCCCTTAAATGAAAGGGAGAGAAAAAGGTTTATGAGCATACTTCTATTCCCAGGAAATGGGAGCGTTTTGAACCGTTCAGGTAACGCGTTGAGGATTTTATTGAGCGCAAAATTCAATTAATAACAATTACACACAAAGTTTTAAACAATCAGATTTCCCATCAGAGATTATCAGAGACTCGAACTTTTTCCAGTTGTAAGCTCAGTATTCAGCCACTCAAACAAACCCTTGCAATTGGAACGCTCCTTGCATTCTGCCACTTTATTGATGCCTTTCTAACGGAGAGATTTCCTTGTCTGATTGTCCATCAATGGAAGCCCTGCTTGCTGACCTGTGCAGATTGACAGGTTTACCCTGCAGGGTCAATGGATCATTTCACAACATTTCTATTGATGGTCGGCAGTGAAAATGGAAAAAAAGAAAAATCTCATTTTTCACTTTCTCAGGAATAAAATTTCCTGTCAGGAAAATGTTATTCAATGCAACTCTTATCAGTAACTTCAGTTAATTCAGCTGCTATCCATCAATTTTCTTTCTATCTCACTCACGTCAATATATGTTTATACAGCAGGTCTAAACAGCTAATGTCACACAAAAATACTCTTATATCAAATAAAATCTTGACTTGTGAGTCTATTTTTGGTTCTGCAAATCCCAGCACTAATTATTCCCCCATTCTACAGAAACATTGATTAAAAACTTGATCTCTTCCCAGAGGCTGACCTTTAACAAGGGTCTACCTGTTGTACCTGTACCAGTTGTCAGCAGTGACAGCTCCATGAAGCTTTAGGATCTGTGCACAGCGGGAAAATTTTAATGGAAAACCTTCATAAAACAGGAAATCACTTCATTCCTGGAACGGGCCAAGAGCTGGAAGGGTCAGTCTGGCTTCAGCCTGACCAGTGGTCACTAATTTAAAAGAGGGACATCATTTTCTTTTTATCAAAGCAAAAGCTGAAAATCTCCCCCACCCGTGCAGTGTGGAGCTGAATAAATAGCGGCATCAGAATCACACATGTCTAGCTGCATATGATCACTTTGCTGACAGATTCATTGTAATAAAGAAGCTGATGTTGAAGCAGTGCCGTCATCGAGCGAGTTTGTAAAGCACACGGAGATGGGATCACGGCTGATCAGTGACACTCTCCATCTGATTCTCGGTTCCGGAGGATCCACACCTGAGAACTGAATGTCTTCCCGCTTCAAGTCCTTTAGACATTGATTCTTCTGGAACTGCCGTAAACAGAAGAAATGATGGATGAATGTCAAACGAAAGGGAGGGATTGGGCAGGATGACTGGGTGTGTAGGAGATGGATTGATTTTGAGAAATATCTCCTTGTACTGTTCATTCGTGGGATATGGGCTTTCAGGTGGTGGTGTTCCCATTATCGGCTGCCCTTTTCATTCTAGATGGTAGTGGTTGTGGGTTTGGAAGATGCTAACTAAGGTTCCTTGGTCCAGACTCTTTGCTCAGTGCGTGCTCAGTGTTCAGAGTAAGCTCTGTGTACATTCTGAGCTCTGAGTTTAGTCCGTGCTCTGTGTTCACTGCGGCCGTTGTGTTCAGTGATCTCTGTGTTACTTGTGGGTGCAATGTCCAGGGTGCGCTCTATGTTCAGGTTGAGCTCCGTGTTCAGGTTGAGCTCTGTGTTCAATGTGGACTCTGTGTTCAGTGTGAGCTCTGTGTTCAGTGTGGGCTCGGAGTTCAGTGTGGGCTCTGTGTTCAGTGTGAGCTCCCTGTTCAGTGTGGGCTCTGTATTGAGTGTGAGCTCTGTGTTCAGTGTGAGCTCTGTGTTAAGGTTGAGCTCTGTGTTCAGTGTGGACTCTGTGTTCAGTGTTGCTCTGTGTTCAGTGTGGGCTCTGTGTTCAGTGTGCGCTCCATGTTTAGTGTGAGCTCTGTGTTCAGTGCGAGCTCTGTGTTCAGTGTGGGCTCTGTGTTCAGTGTGAGCTCTGTGTTCAGTGTGGGCTCTGTGTTCAGTGTGGGCTCTGTGTTCATTGTGAGCTCTGTGTTCAGTGTGGGCTCTGTGTTCAGTGTGGGCTCTGTGTTCAGTGTGAGCTCTGTGTTCAGTGTAAGCTCTGTGTTCAGTGTGCGCTCCGTGTTCAGTGTGTGCTCAGTGTTCAGTGTGGGCTATGTGTTCAGTGTGTGCTCTGTGTTCAGTGAGGGCTCTGTGTTCAGTGCGGGCTCTGTGTTCAGTGTGGGATCTATGTTCAGTGTGCGCTCTGTGTTCAGTGTGGGCTCTGTGTTCAGAGAGGGCTCTGTGTTCAGTGTTGGCTCTGTGTTCAGTGTGCGCTCCATGTTTAGTGTGAGCTCTGTGTTCAGTGCGAGCTCTGTGTTCAGTGTGGGCTCTCTGTTCAGTGTGGGCTCTGTGTTCAGTGGGTGCTCTCTGTTCATTGTGAGCTCTGTGTTCAGTGTGCGCTCCATGTTCTATGTGGACTCTGTGTTCAGTGTGAGCTCTGTGTTCAGTGAGGGCTCTGTGTTCATTGCGGGCTCTGTGTTCAGTGTGGGATCTGTGTTCAGTGTGCGCTCTGTGTTCAGTGTGGGCTCTGTGTTCAGAGAGGGCTCTGTGTTCAGCCTGGGCTCTATTTTCAGTGTGGGCTCTGTGTTCAGTGCGAGCTCTGCGTTCAGTGTGAGCTCTGTGTTCAGTGTGGGCTCTGTGTTCAGTGTGGGCTCTGTGTTCAGTGTGCGCTCCATGTTTAGTGTGAGCTCTGTGTTCAGTGCGAGCTCTGTGTTCAGTGTGGGCTCTGTGTTCAGTGTGAGCTCTGTGTTCAGTGTGGGCTCTGTGTTCAGTGGGGGCTCTGTGTTCATTGTGAGCTCTGTGTTCAGTGTGGGCTCTGTGTTCAGTGTGGGCTCTGTGTTCAGTGTGAGCTCTGTGTTCAGTGTAAGCTCTGTGTTCAGTGTGCGCTCCGTGTTCAGTGTGAGCTCTGTGTTCAGTGTGGGCTATGTGTTCAGTGTGGGCTTTGTGTTCAATGTGCGCTCTGTTTTCAGGGTGCGCTCCAAGTTCAGTGTGGGCTCTGTGTTCAGTGAGGGCTCTGTGTTCAGTGCTGACTCTGTGTTCAGTGTGGGATCTGTGTTCAGTGTGCGCTCTGCGTTCAGTGTGTGCTCTGTGTTCAGAGAGGGCTCTGTGTTCAGCCTGGGCTCTAAGTTCAGTGTGGGCTCTGTGTTCAGTGTGAGCTCTGTGTTCATTGTGGGCTCTGTGTTCAGTGTGAGCTCTGTGTTCAGTGAGGGCTCTGTGTTCAGTGTGGGCTCTGTGTTCAGTGTGGGCTCTGTGTTCAGTGTGCGCTCCGTGTTCTATGTGGGCTCTGTGTTCAGTGTGAGCTCTGTGTTCAGTGTGAGCTCTGTGTTCAGTTTGAGCTCTGTGTTCAGTGTGGGCTCTGTGTTCAGTGTGAGCTCTGTGTTCAGTGTGAGCTCTGTGATCAGTGTGAGCTCTGTGTTCAGTGAGGGCTCTGTGTTCCGTGTAGGCTCTGTGTTCAGTGTGGGCTCTGTGTTCAGTGTGGGCTCTGTGTTCTGGGTGGGCTCTGTTTTCAGTGTGAGCTCTGTGTTCAGTGTGGGCTCTGTGTTCAGTGTGGGCTCTGTGTTCAGTGTGAGCTCTGTGTTCAGTGTGGGCTCTGTGTTCTGTGCGCGCTCCATGTTCAGCTTGAGCTTTGTGTTCAGTGTGGGCTCAGTGTCCAGTGTGGGCTCTGTTTTCATCTGGGCTCTGTGTTCAGTGTGGACTTTCTGTTTAGTTTGGGCTCTGTGTTCAGTGTGGGCTCTGTTTTCAGTTTTCACTCTGTGTTAAGTGTGACAGTGTGCATTTGAAATCATTAGTCTTGTTAATAAACGTTTAATTTAGCTTTATAAATACCTTGAAGCCTTGGTGGTATTATAAATACATTATAAAAGGTAAGCATCTCAAATTCTATACAAACCTCAAAACCAGTTGTGGCAGTTGTTAAAAATTCCCTTTGGGATTTTAACAATTCAGCATTTACCATCATCTGTGTTGTAGCAGTACATGTGTGTGCATTGGGTGATGTTTCGTTTTGGGGTGAATTATTTTTAAAAATGTCGAAGCCTCTGTTTCTCACACCTGTTTTTCTTTCCTGTGATTTAAGTGGTACAATTGCACCCACTCCTGACGTTTGTATATTCCTACGGTCAGAGGGAGGAAATAATCCGGTGTTCAATAAGAGAGAGCTCGGTATTGCACAGCTTCCACCAACAATGACAGGAGAGCGAAAACAGGCCCAAGTTCAGTGTGAGATTAGAGAGGTGATCATTATTTGATGGAACTCTGAGTAAGGAGTTCGATAAAATCTGAAGCCACTTCAGCGAAAACATTTCTAGACATGTCAATTTATGGCAAACTGTGATTGCACATTTTGTGTAGTCTAGATGGATTTATTCATGGATTTTGACAAAGTCACAGAAATCGGGCTGGTGAAAAATAAAATCCCTGCAGATCCAGGGGCATGGGGCAAGCTAGATACAAAATTTAGGATCAACGGCAGGAAACAAAGCATAATGGTTTATGGTCATTTTTGTGACCAGAGGTTTGTTTTCTCTGGGGTTCCGCACGTCTCATTTTGAGCTCCCCTCCAATATTATGGTATATATTAATGATTTGGGCATAAATGCAGGTGTGTGTGATCAAGAAATTTGCAGATATCACAAAATATAAAAATTGGCAGCATGGTAGATAGGGGGGAGGATTATTGTAGACCAGAGGGAGATATCAATGGACTGGGCAGATGGGCAGAAAAGTGACGAATACAATCAAAGCCAGTGAAGTTTGAGGTGATGCTCTTCGGGAAGTCAAACAAGAGAAAGGCTTACAAGGCAAATGGCAGCATAATGAGAGTTGTAGAGGAAGTGAGGGGCATTGAGGTGAATGTCCGCAGTTCGCTAAAGGTAGCAGGCCTGTCCAAAAATGTGGTTAAGAAGGGGCATCCAGTGACTTGATTGAATAGTCGATGTGCAGTTCTGGTCACATCATTGCATAAAGCGTGCAATTGCACTAAAGAGTGGTCAGGGGAGATTTACAAGCATGTTCTCAGGACTGGAAAACCAATGTTGCTCAGAAAAGTCCTTTACAGAAGGAAATCTGCCTACCTTATCGGGCCTACAAGTGACTCCAGTTCCACAGCAATGTTGTTGACTCTTAACTGGTCATTGAAACAGCCTAACAAAGCACTCAGCTCAAGGGCAATTTGGGATGGGCAACAAATGCTAGTTTTGCAAGCGCCATGAAAATCACATCAATAAGTATTTTTTAAAAGGTCAAGTAACCAAAATATACAAGGGATATAGCAATACTTTGGAAGAATATGAAAGAATCACGATGATGGTGCCAGAACTGAAAGTTTTTGACCGTAATGAAATCTTGAACATGTCTTTCCTAAGGAACATCTGCACTGCCCAACTCAGGAAAAAAGGTTATATGTTTCAGTGAGTGCAACACTCACTCTACACTCTGGGGAATATTATGCCATGCTACTCTATCTCTCCACATAGCACAGTCCCCCCATTAGCATTGTTGGGTTATGGTCTTATCGTTATAACCGACTCCCACACCCCTGGTTGTGGAAGCGGCCCTGGTAAGGAAAATGTTGGGGACGGTTAAATTTCCACCAGCCCTCTCCCTGTTTCAGTATATACGCAGTAGGCAGGTGAAAGAGGGGAGCGATGATTTTCAGAGCTTCTGAGGCCACCTCACAACCTCACTGTGCATCAACTGATGACCGACACCAACCCCCGAGACTCTGTGACTTGTTTCCCCTGCAATCTCCCCAGTTATCCCCATCAGAACGCTTCACTCCCTTTCTCTCTGCACCTCTCACCATCTATTTCTCCATCCCTTACTTTCTATCTCTCCCTTTCTCCCCCCTTCTCTTTCTCCCTCGCTTTGTGTCTCTCTCTGCCTCTTTCCCTGTCTCTGTCTCTCTCCCCCTCGGTCTCACCCTCTGTGTACCAATCTCTGTCTCACTACTTATCTCTCTCCCTCTCTGCCTCTTTCGCACTGTCTCCCCCACCCCTCCGTCTCTCTCTCTCTCTCTCTCTTTCTCTCAATACTCCTCTCTCTCTCAATATCCCTCCCTCTCCCTCAATCTACTTCTCTCCCTCTGTTTTCCTCTTTTACTCCTTCTTCCTGCTTTCTCTCTCTTATCCTCTGTCTCCCTTCTGTGTCCGTCTCCCTCCCTACTCTTCTCTCTGGCCTTCTCTCTTGGTCATTCTCTCAGACACTCTCCATTTCTACGTTTCCCTCCCTCAGTCTGCGGTACTCTAATGTTATGTCTCTCTGCCCCTCTTCCCCTGTCTCTCTCTCTCTCCCCTTCTCTCATTTTCTCCCACACTCTCTGTGTGTAAGGACATCTCTCCCACGAACTATATCTCTGCCTCCCTCGCAATCTCTCTTTGTGTCTCACGCTTTCTCTCCCCCTCTCTCTTCCCCACTCTCCCTCACTTTCACTCTCTCTCAATCTTTTTCACTTTCTCTCTGTCCCTTTCTGCCTCTCACCCTCCCTCCGCCTCTGTATCTCCCTATGTCTCTCTCTCCCTTACCACCTCTACCTCTCTCACTTCCCTTCTGTCTCTGACGCTCTCCCTCCCCCTCACCTGCCTAGAATTCTTTCTCTAACTGTCTGTCTCACTCTCTCTCTCTCTCTCTCTTGCTCGCTCTGCCTCTCGCCCTTTTGCTCTGAATGTCCCTCTCCCTGTCGAAGTCACTCTATCTCAAACTATGGTTATCTATCCTTTTAGCCCCTTCCTCACCCTCTCACTCTCTCGCTCTCTTTCTCTCTCTCACACACACTCCCCAGATATTCCTGCCTCTAAATCTGTTTATGTTTATGGCTCCTCCTCCCTCTGACTTTCTTTCCTTCGTTCCCTTTCGCGGTTTTCCCCTCTGTCTCCCTGTGTCCCCCTATATGTCTTTCTCTGTCTCTCCCTTCCTCTCCCTCTGCCTGTATCTCTATCTCTGTCTGCTGTCACGATCAATGGGGATAGTGTTCTGTATTATGAAGTCTAACTTTTCCCAGAGCCGTGAATATTGTGAAAAGTTTGGCCAAACGACAACATTGCCCCAATTCTGTTTTAATATTTAATCTGGATTAAAGGAATACCAGCACCAGGTTTGTAAACCTAAGAAGTAAATAACTATTTATTGAACAAACTGTCTTTAACAAGTTGCAAAAGAAAGAAATGTGAATTGCAACTTCTAACTCAATACCTCTAACTCCACCCCTTCTTAAACCCCTATGCACACAAACACAGACACACACAAACACACACACACACACACACACAGACGCACAAACACACACAAACACAAAACGCAGAACCACACGCACACACAAACACGAAATTAAAATAATAGAATTTAAGGGGTGAGGTAAAGCTGTTCAAAAACACCAATCCGGAGTACAGGCTTAAATGAGTTGCTTTTGATTGAGGTCATCAAAATTCCTTGCGTTTCTTTTTGTTAATGACACGAGCTGGTCACCCAGCACCTTCCGTCTGTTGCTCACTGGTTGAAAACGTTGCTTTTAAAGTCTCTACTGGTGATTTTCCCCCCTTTGCTTCTTTACAAAGGTTTTCAGAGAAAGCAAGTTACCAATTGTGAGAAATAGCCAGCTAGCTGCTTACTGCAATTCTAAAAAACATAGGAGAGATAAGTTTCACGCCTCCCCTCTTTGCAGGCTAGGATCTGAACTACCTGCACTGTAACCACACAAGAACCTGTCACCTGGTCAGGAGCTAATTCAAATGTTGTTGTCAGGCAAATCCCATTAGTCCGGGGATAAAAGCAAAGAATTGCGGATGCTGGCAATCCAAAACAAAAACAGAAACATAAATACCTGGAGAAACTCAGCCGGTCTGGCAGCATCGGTGGAGAGGAGCACAGTTGACGTTTCCAGTCCTCATGACCCTTCAACAGAACTGTTATCCAGGGATCCTTTCCAGAACAATCCTCTTCTTTTATGGCACCCTATTTCCCAAGATAAAAAGATTGCAGATATTCCACATTCCATTCCAGTGAACTGGCCTTTAAATAGTAGCCATGGTCCTTTTTAAAGAGATTTCCTTGTCTGATTCAATGGAAGCCCTGCTTGCTGACCTCTGCAGATTTACAGGTTTACCCTGCAGGATGAATTGATCATTTCACAACATTTCTATTGATGCTCGTCAGTGAAAATGTAAAAAAAAAATCTCATTTTTCACTTTCTCAGGAATAAAATTCCCTGTCAGGAAAATGTTATTTTCCACCTCTTATCAGTAACTTCAGTTAATTCGGCTGCTCCCCGTAAATTTTCTTTCTATCTCACTCACGTCAATATATGTTTATACAGCAGGTCTACAACAGCTAATGTCACACAAAATTACTCTTATATCCAATGAAATCATGACTTGTGAGTCTATTTTTGGTTCTGCAAATCCCAGCACCCAATTATTCCCCCATTCTACAAAAACATTGATTAAAAACATGATATCTGCCCAGAGGCTGACCTTTAACAAGCATATATCTGTTGTACCTGTGCCCGTTATCAGTGTTGACAGCTCCATGAGGCTTTAGTACCTGTGCACAGTGGGAAACCTTTAATGGAAAACCTTCATTAAACAGGAGATCACTTCATTCCTGGAACGGCCCGGAGCTGGAAGGGTCAGTCTGGCTTCAGCCTGACCAGTGGTCACTAATTTAAAAGGGGGACATCATTCTCTATTTAACACAGAAAAGTCTGTAAAATTGCCCCCCTCTCTTGCAGTGTGGAGCTAAATCAATAGCGGTATCAGAATCACACATGTCTAGCTGTCGATGACCACTTTGCTGACAGGTTCATTGTATTAAAGAAGCTGAAGTTAAAGCAGAGCCGTCATCGAGCGAGTTTGTAAAACACACGGAGATGGGATCACGGCTGATCAGTGACACACTCCACCTGATTCACGGTTCCGGTGGATCCACACCTGAGAACTGAATGTCTTCCCGCTTCAAGCCCTTTAGACATTGATTCTTCTGGAACTGCCGCAAACAGAAGAAATGATGGATGAATGTCAAACGCAAGGGAGGGATTGGGCAGGATGACAGGGTGTGTGAGAGATGCTCTTCCAGGTGGTGGTGTTCCCATTATCTGCTGCCCTTGTCTTTCTAGATGGTAGTAGTAGGGGGACTTGAAGATGCTAACTAAGGATCCTTGGTGAGGACTGTTTGTTCAGTGCGTGCTCGGTGTTCAGAGTGAGCTCTGTGTACATTTTGATCTCTGAGCTTAGTCCGTGCTCTGTGTTCACTGCGGCCGTTGTGTTCAGTGATCTCTGTGTTATTTGTTGGTGCAATGTTCAGGGTGGGCTCTATGTTCAGGTTGAGCTTTGTGTTCAGTGTGGGCTCTGTTTTCAGTGTGGGCTCTGTGTTCAGTATGAGCTCTGTGTTCAGTGCGGGCTCAGTGTTCAGTACGAGCTCTGTGTTCAGTGTGCGCTCTGTGTTCAGTGTGCGCTCTGTGTTCAGGTTGAGCTCTGTGTTCTGGGTGAGCTTTATGTCCAGTGTGGCCTCTGTTATCAGTGCGGGCTCTGTGTTCATTATGGGCTCTGTGTTTAGTGTGTGCTCTGTGTTCAGTGTGGTCTCTGTGTTCAGTTTGGTCTCTGTGTTCAGTGTGGGCTCTGTGTTCAGTGTGGGCTCTGTGTTCAGTGTGGGCTCTGTGTTCAGGGTGCGCTCTATGTTCAGGTTGAGCTCTGTGTTCCGTGTGGGCTCTGTGTTCAGTGTGGGCTCCGTGTTCAGGGTGCGCTCTATGTTCAAGTTGAGCTCTGTGTTCAGTGTGAGCTCTGTGCTCAGTGTGGGCTCTATGTTCAGTGTGGGCTCTGTGTTCAGTGTGGGCTCTGTGTTCAGTGTGGGCTCTGTGTTCAGTGTGAGCTCTGTGTTCAGTGTGGGTTCTGTGTTCAGTGTGGGCTCTGTGTTCAGTGTGAGCTCTGTATTCAGTGTGCTCTCTATGTTCAGGTTGAGCTCTGTGTTCAGTGTGAGCTCTGTGTTCAGTGTAGGTTCTGTGTTCAGTGTGGGCTCTGTGTTCAGAATGGGCTCCGTGTTCAGGGTGCGCTCTATGTTCAAGTTGAGCTCTGTGTTCAGTGTGAGCTCTGTGTTCAGTGTGGGTTCTGTGTTCAGTGTGGGCTCTGTGTTCAGTGTGGGCTCCGTGTTCAGGGTGCGCTCTATGTTCAAGTTGAGCTCTGTGTTCAGTGTGAGCTCTGTGTTCATTGTGGGCTCTGTGCTCAGTTTGGGCTCCGTGTTCAGTGTGTGCTCTGTGTTCAGTGTGGTCTCTGTGTTCAGTGTGAGCTCTGTGCTCAGTGTGGGCTCTATGTTCAGTGTGGGCTCTGTGTTCAGTGTGAGCTCTGTATTCAGTGTGCTCTCTATGTTCAGGTTGAGCTCTGTGTTCAGTGTGAGCTCTGTGTTCAGTGTAGGTTCTGTGTTCAGTGTGGGCTCCGTGTTCAGGGTGCGCTCTATGTTCAAGTTGAGCTCTGTGTTCAGTGTGAGCTCTGTGCTCAGTGTGGGCTCTATGTTCAGTGTGGGCTCTGTGTTCAGTGTGGGCTCTGTGTTCAGTGTGGGCTCTGTGTTCAGTGTGAGCTCTGTGTTCAGTGTGGGTTCTGTGTTCAGTGTGGGCTCTGTGTTCAGTGTGAGCTCTGTATTCAGTGTGCTCTCTATGTTCAGGTTGAGCTCTGTGTTCAGTGTGAGCTCTGTGTTCAGTGTAGGTTCTGTGTTCAGTGTGGGCTCTGTGTTCAGAATGGGCTCCGTGTTCAGGGTGCGCTCTATGTTCAAGTTGAGCTCTGTGTTCAGTGTGAGCTCTGTGTTCAGTGTGGGTTCTGTGTTCAGTGTGGGCTCTGTGTTCAGTGTGGGCTCCGTGTTCAGGGTGCGCTCTATGTTCAAGTTGAGCTCTGTGTTCAGTGTGAGCTCTGTGTTCATTGTGGGCTCTGTGCTCAGTTTGGGCTCCGTGTTCAGTGTGTGCTCTGTGTTCAGTGTGGTCTCTGTGTTCAGTGTGAGCTCTGTGCTCAGTGTGGGCTCTATGTTCAGTGTGGGCTCTGTGTTCAGTGTGGGCTCTGTGTTCAGTGTGGGCTCTGTGTTCAGTGTGAGCTCTGTGTTCAGTGTGGGTTCTGTGTTCAGTGTGGGCTCTGTGTTCAGTGTGAGCTCTGTATTCAGTGTGCGCTCTATGTTCAGGTTGAGCTCTGTGTTCAGTGTGGGCTCTGTGTTAAGTGTGGGCTCTGTGTTCATGGTGCGCTCTATGTTCAGGTTGAGATCTGTGTTCAGTGTGGGCTCTGTCTTAATTGTGGGCTCTGTGTTCTGTGTGAGATCGGAGTTCAGTGAGGGCTCTGAGTTCAGTGTGGGCTCTGTGGTCAGTGTGGGCTCTGTGTTTCGTGAGGGCTCTGAGTTCAGTGTGGGCTCTTTGTTCAGTGTAGCTCTGTTTTCAGTGTGAGCTCTGTGTTCAGTGTGACAGTGTGCATTTGAAATCATTAATCTTGTTAATTAATGTTTAATTTAGCTTTATAAAAACCTTGAAGCCTTGGAGGTATTATTACTACATTATTAAAGGCAAACATCTCAAATATTATATAAACCTCAAAACAAGCTGTGGCAGTTGTTTAAAGTTCCCTTTGGAATTTTAACAACTCAGCATTTACCATCATCTGTGTTGTAGCAGTACATGTGTGTGCATTGGGTGATGTTTTGTTTTGGGGTGAACTATTTTGTAAAATGTCAAAGCCTCTGTTCCTCAAACCTGTTTTTCTATCCTGTGATTTAAGTGGTACAATTGCACCCACTCCTGACGTTTGGATATTCCTACGGTCAGAGGGAGGAAATCATCCGGGGTTCAATAAGAGAGAGCTCGGTATTGCGCATTTTCCACCAAAAACGACAGGAGCGTGAAAGCAGGCCCAAGTTCAGCGTGAGATTAGATAGGTGATCATTGTTTGATGGAACTCGGAGTAAGGAGTTCGATAACATCTGAAGCCACTTCAGCGAAAACATTTAAAGACATGTCAATTTATGGCAAACTTTCATTGCTCCTTTGGTGTGGTCTAGATGGATTTATTCAAGGCTTTTGACAAGGTCACAGAAATCGGGCTGGTGAAAAAAAAAAAAAATCCCTGCAGATCCAGGGGGATGGGGCAAGCTAGGTACAAAATTTAGGCCCAACGGCAGGAAACAAGGCATCATGGTTTATGGTCATTTTTGTGACCAGAGGTTTGTTTTCTCTGGTGTTCCGCACGTCTCATTTTGAGCTCCCGTCCAATAAAATATTAATAAATATAAATATTAATATAAATGTTAATTATTTGGTCATAAATCCAGGTGTGTGTGATCAACAAATTTGCAGATATCACAGAAAAAAAAATTGGCTGCATGGCAGATAGGGGGGGCGGATTATTGTAGACCGGAGGAAGATTTCAATGGACTGGGCAGATGGGCAGAAAAGTGACGAATGCAACCAAAGCCAGTGAAGTTTGAGGTGATGCTGTTCGGGAAGTCAAACAATAGAAAGGTTTACAAGGCAAATGGCAGCATAATGAGAGTTGTAGAGGAAGTGAGGGGCATTGAGGTGAATGTCTGCAGTTCGCTAAAGGTAACAGGCCTGTCCAAAAATGTGGTTAAGAAGGGGCATCGAGTGATTTGATTGAATAGTCGATGTGCAGTTCTGGTCACATCATTACAGAAAGGGTGTAAGTGTACTAGAGAGGGATCAGGGGAGATTTACAAGGATGCTCTCGGGACTGGAAAACCAATGTGGTTCAGAAAAGTCCTTTACAGAAGGAAATCTGCCGTCCTTATCGGGCCTACAAGTGGCTCCAATTCCACAGCAATGTTGTTGACTCTTAACTGGTCACTGAAACAGCCTAACAAAGCACTCAGCCCAAGGGCAATTTGGGATGGGCAACAAATGCTGGTTTTGCAAGAGCCATGAAAATCACATCAATAAGTATTTTTTTAAAAGGTCAAGAAACCAAAATATACAAGGGAAATAGCAATACTGGGGAACATGAAGAAAGAATCACGATGATGGTGCCAGAACTGAAAGTTTTTAACCGTCATGAAATCTTGAACATGTCTTTCCTAAGGAACATCTGCACTGTCCAACTCAGGGAAAAAGGTTATATGTTTCAGTGAGTGCACCACTCACTCTAAACTCTGGGGAATATTATGCCATGCTACTCTATCTCTCCTCATAGAACAGTCCCCTCATCATCCTTGTTGGGTTATGGTTTTAACGTGATAACCGGCTCCCACGGCCCTGGTTGTGGAAGGGGACCTGGTATGGAAGATGTTGGGCACGGTAAAATTTCCACCAGCCCTCTCCCTGTTTCAGTATATACGGAGTAGCCAAGCGAAGCAGGGCAGTGATGATTTTCAAAACGTCTGAGGCCACCTCACAACCTCACTGTGCATCAACTGATGACCGACACCAACCCGCGAGACTCTGTGACATGTTTCCCGTACAATCTCCCCAGTTATCCCCATAAGAAAGCTTCACTCTCTTTCTCTCTGCACCTCTCCCCATCTATTTCTCCATCCCTTACTTTCTATCTCTCCCTTTCTCCCTCTCTCTTTCTCCCTCGCTTTGTGTCTCTCTCTGCCTCTTTCCCTGTCTCTGTCTCTCTCCCCCTCGGTCTCACCCTCTGTGTACCAATCTCTGTCTCACTACTTATCTCTCTCCCTCTCTGCCTCTTTCGCCCTGTCTCCCCCAACCCTCCGTCTCTCTCTCTCTCTCTCTCTTTTTCTGTCAATACTCCTCTCTCTCTCTCTATATCCCTCCCTCTCCCTCAATCTACTTCTCTCCCTCTATTTTCCTCTTTCACTCCTGCTTTCTCTCTCTTATCCTCTGTCTCCTTTCTGTGTCTGTCTCCCTCCTACTCTTCTTTCTGGCCTTCTCTCTAGGTCTTTCTCTCAGACACTCTCCAATTCTATGTTTCTCTCCCTCAATCTGCGGTGCTCTAATGTTCTTTCTCTCTGTCCCTCTTTCCCTGTCTTTCTCTCTCTCCCCATCTCTCATTTTCTCCCACACTCTCTGTGTGTAAGAACATCTCTCCCACGAACTTTATCTCTGCCTCCCTCGCAATCTCTCTTTGTGTCTCACACTTTCTCTCCCCCTCTCTCTTCCCCACTCTCCCTCACTTTCACTCTCTCTCAATCCTTTTCACTTTCTCTCTGTCCCTTTCTGCCTCTCACCCTCCCTCCGTCTCTGCATCTCTCTATGTCTCTCTCTCCCTCACCATCTCTACCTCTGTCACTTCCCTTCTGTCTCTGTCGCTCTCTCTCCCCCTCACCTGCCTGGACTTCTTTCTCTAACTGTCTGTCTCACTCTTTCTCTCTCTCTCTCTTGCTCGCTCTGCCTCTCGCCTTGTTGCTCTGAATGTCCCTCTCCCTGTCGAAGTCACTCTATCTCAAACTATGGCTATCTATCCTTTAAGCCCCTTCCTCACCCTCTCGCTCCCTCTCGCTCTCTCTGCTCTCTCTCTCTCACACTCCCCAGATGTTTCTGCCTCTAAATCTGTTTATGTTTATGGCTCCTCCTCCCTCTGACTTTCTTTCCTTCGTTCCCTTTCTCGGTCTTCCCCCCTGTCTCTCTGTGTCCCCGTATATGTCTTTCTCTGTCTCTCCCTTCCTCTCCCTCTGCCTGTATCTCTATCTCTGTCTGCTGTCACGATCAATGGGGATAGTGTTCTGTATTATGAAGTCCAACTTTTCCCAGAGCCGTGAATATTGTGAAAAGTTTGGCCAAACGACAACATTGCCACAATTCTGTTTTAACGTTTAATCTAGATTAAAGGAATACCAGAACCTGGTTTTTAAACCTAAGAAGTAAATAACTATTTATTGAACAAACTGTCTTTAACAAGTTGCAAAAGAAAAAAATGTGAATTGCCAACTTCTAACTCAATAACTCAAACATATCCATTCTTAAATCCCCTATGCACACAAGCAGAGACACACACAAGCACTAAACGCACAAACACACACACACAACACAAAATTAAAAGAATAGAATTTAAGGGGTGAGGTAAAGCTGTTCAAAAACCGGAGTACAGGCTTAAATGAGTTGCTTTTGATTGAGGTCATCAAAATTCCTTTCGTTTTTTTTTGTTAATGACACGAGATGATCACCCAGCACCTTCCGTCTGTTGCTCACTGGTTGAAAACCTTGCTTTTAAAGTCTCTACTGGTGATTTCCCCCCTTTGCTTCTTTACAAAGGTTTTTAGAGAAAGCAGGTTACAAATTGTGAGAAATAGCCAGCTAGCTGCTTACTGCAATCTTAAAAAACACAGGGGAGAGAGAGGTTTATGTCACATCTCTTTGCAGGCTTGGATCTGAACTGCCTGCACTGTTACCACACAAAAGCCTGTCACCTGGTCAGGAGCTAATTCAAATGTTGTCGTCAGGCAATTCCCATTAGACCAGGGATAAAAGCAAAGAACTGCGGATGCTGGCAATCCAAAACAAAAACAAAGACAGAAATACCTGGAAAAACTCAGCCGGTCTGGCAGCTGCGGTCGAGAGGAGCACAGTTGACGTTTCGAGTCCTCATGACCCTTCAACAGAACTGTTATCCAGGGATCCTTTCCAGAACAATCCTCTTCTCTTATGGCACCCTATTTCCCACGATAAAAAGATTGCAGATATTCTTCATTCCATTCCAGTGAACTGGCCTTTAAACAGTAGCCATGGTCCTTTTTAAAGCCGCAGTCCAATTTTAAAGCGACAGTACAAGAAAAATGAGTTTCTTTACACTCTCTAGTTCTCTCACTTTCTCCCTCTCTCTTTCCGTATCTGTCACTATCTTACCCTCGTTGTCTCTCTCTCTCTCTCTCTGTCTCTCTCTGACTGTCTCTGTATCTCTGTCTCTCTTTAACTCTCTCTCTATCTCTGTCTCTGGCACTCCGTGTGTGTGCTGTCTATCTCTGTATATGTCTGTCTTCTTGTCTCTTTATCTCTATCTGTCTCTCTCTGACACTCTCTCTATCTCTGTCTCTGGCACTCTGTGTGAGTGCTGTCTATCTCTGCATATGTCTGTCGTCTTGTCTTTTTCTCTCTATCTGTCTCCCTCAATCACTGTCTGCCTATCTCTCAACCTCTGGCTCCCTCTGTCACTATGTCTGCCTCAGTCTTCCTCTTCCTTTCTCTCTCACATTCTCTCTCTCTCGGCCTCCATTTCTTTGTCCGCCCCTCTCATTCTCTGTCTCCCTCTTTCTGTATTACCCCAGATCAAAGTCTCTCTCCCTGTCTCTGTCTAATTGTATCAGCCTTTCTCTGCCTCTGCCTCCCCTTCATCTCCAACCCCATCTCTTTCTCTCTGTGTTTCTCGTGCTTAATATGTTTCCATCTCTAACACTCTTTCCTTCTCTCTGACTCTCTATCTCCGTTTCTCTTCCTCTCCCCTGAGGTCTATCCATGATTTTCTCGTGCATTTCCTCGTCTCCCTGTCTGTATTTATCTCTATCTGTCTCTTTCAATCTGTTTCTCTCCCTGCCTCTCTTCCTCTCTTTGCATCCCGTTTGCTGTCTCTGCCTTTGCCTGTGCCTGTCTGGCTGTCTCTCTCTCTGCTTCACTCTGAGTCGCCCTCTCTTTCCCAGCCTCCGTCCCGCTCTGCCTCTCTTTCTCTTCCTCTCACTCTCCCTCTCTCTCTCTCCCTTGCTCTCTCCTCTCTCTGCCTCTCCCGTTCTGTTGCTTTATCTCTCTCACTCCATCTCCCGCGATCCCTCTCTCTCTCTCTGCCTCTGGAAGCCTGTAGATGTCTATCTGCCTCTGAATCTTTCTCTCTGGCTGTCTCCAAATATTTCTCTCTCAATTCCATCTGTCTCTCTCAGCCTCTGTGACTCTCAGTCACTGTGACTCTCTTTTACTCCCTGTTGCTGTCATAATCATCTCTCTCTCTCTCTCTCTCCATTTCACTCTGCTTGTCTCTCTCCCTCCCTCCCTTTGTCAATATATTGTGCAATGTGGATTTCTCTATCAGTTTCTCTCTGCTGCGCTCTCACTTTGCCACTGCCCTTGTATCTCTCTCTCGCTCTTTCCCCCTTGATGACCCTCTGTAACTAACTCTCTCTATGTCTCTATTTCACACTATATATTTCTTCTTCTCCCTCTCTCTCTCTCTCTCTCCCTTTCCCCCTCTCTCTGTCTGCCTGGCTCCATCTCTTACTCATTCTATCTGACAACTTTTGTCCTTCTCTCTCTTCCTTTCTCACTCTTTCTCCCTAACTCTCCGTTACTCTCTCTCTCTGACTCTGTCTCTGTCGTTCAGTCTGCCTGTCTGTCTGTCTCTCACTCCCTCTCTCTCTCTCTCTGTCTCTGAGTACTGATGTAGTGCAGCATTCCAGAGGGCCAGTAATCAGGATGTGATTTTGTGTGGTTGAACTGTCAGGCAATAGGTAGGGCGGATGTGCTGCAGTTCTAATTGTGCACTGCATTGTCATAGAACCATTACCGTGGGATTTCGCGAGCATTGCACTGCCAGGTTTTCAGTGCAGAGGGATTGCTGAGCTATCAGGGCGTCAGCATTGCAAGCCGCACCATTGTCAACTGATCAGTACTGAGGGAATACCACAACGTCAGAGAGCCACTCCTGAGGGAGCACAGCACGTTTGGAGGGTCAACTGGAGTGAAAAATGGGTCAGTTCCGAGGGAGCGATGCACTTTCGAAGGGGCAATAATGCGGGAGTGCGGCTGCAGACTGAGGGTGTGCTGAGCTGACAGAGGGTGATCCATTAATCTGAGCTGCAATGTGTGTGGGACTGCGGCTGCACTTTCCTATAATCAGCACTGAGGGAGTTTGCATCTTAGAAATCAGCCCGGAGGGATGACTGAACAGTCGGACGGTGAGTACTGATGGAGCACTACACTGCCGCATGATCGGTACTGGAGACGCGCTGCGCTCTTGGAGGGTTTGTATTCACACAGAATCGCAGAATCACAGTGCAGAAGAGGCTATTCGGCCCATAGAGTCTGCAGCAACACGTGAGAAACACCAGACCTACCTGCCTAATCCCATTTACCAGCACTTGGCCCATAGCCTTGAATGTTATGATGTGCCTAGTGCTCATCCAGGTACTTTTTATAGAATGTTAGGCAACCCGCCTGCACCTCCCTCCCAGGAAGCGCATTCCAGACCGTCACCACCCTCTGGCTAAAAAGGTTTTTCCTCACATCCGCCCTAAACCTCCTGTCCCTCAGCTTGAAATTATGTCCCCTTGCCACAGACCCTTCAGCTAAGGGCAACAGCTGCTCCCTATATTCCCTGTTCATGCCCCTCATAATCTTGTACACCTCGATCAGGTCGCCCCTCAGGCTTCTCTGTTCCAACGAAAACAACCCAAGCCGATTAATGCACTCTTCTTAACTTATGTGTTTCACCCCAGGCAAAATCCTGGTTAATCTCCTCTGCACCCACCCGCACCCACCCCCCGCCCCCCCAGTGCAATCACATCCTCCCTATGATGTGTCGACCAGAACTGCACACAGTACTCCAGCTGTGGCCTCACTAAGATTCTATACAACTCCAAAATGGCCTCCTTACTTTTGTCATCTGCTTTATCTGATTGATAAAGGCAAGTGTCCATATGCCTTTTTCACCACCCCACTAACATGCCCCTCTGCCTGCAGAGATCTATGGACACATACGCCAAGATCCCTTTGTTCCTCAGAACTCCCTCGTGTCATGCTGTTCATTGACAGCTTCCATGTCAATAACTATGGGTGTAACTGCACCAGGTGGACTGAAGTGGATCAAGAAGGCAGCTCACCACCACCATCTCAAGGGGGCAATTAGGGATGGGCAATAAATGCTGGCGCAGCCAGCGAATCCCACATCTCCTGAATGAATATTAAGCAAAGCTGGTGAATGCGGCACTAGGCCCAGTGGGCAGACAGAGGAGAATTCCTGTCAGTGTGGATTCCAGGAAGGTGCAGTATGCTTCGGTGAACACCTGTCAGCGCGGGGGTAGGAAGGGGGGCATGGGTTGGGGAGGGGGAGGGGATGGGGGAGGGTTAAGGTGGGCGGGTGTTAAGATTGATGTTCGCTTCTTATAGATGTGCTGTCCATTTGAAATTGTGTCTCCTGCCGGGTTTTGTTGATGCTTATGCTTTGCACATTCTCTCCCCTTGTTAACTATTGGATGAGTTTGAGTTCATTGAACAAGTTGATTGATGAGTCTTTGCTTCTTTGAAAAGTGTATTGTTGTTTGATTTTGCATCAATTAACGTCAGTATTATTCCCTTATTTAGTGTCTGAGATTAAAACTCAAATTTCTGTCTCTGTTTACCTGAATCAGTTTGAAGGGTTAATTCAGCTTCCGCTGATTAGACTGTTCAGTGCTAAATTTAATTCAGTCTAAATTTATAACAACAAAAAGCCATTTTTAAAAGTACAGTATGAGATTAACGTCCTCCTGCTGCTACTTCTAATGTTCTTCAATGGTCGGTTCAGTGAGCTAACTCAAGGGTACAGGGGAGTTTTTCAACTGCCCCCACCCACACTAAGGGGCCATTGTCAATACTGAGGTTGTGTGATGGAGACAGTTACTGTGTTGTGCAGATTTGAATGCTGCACATGGTGTATCAGGACCGAGATAAAGTCAGCCCATAAATATTTCTGAGGGTGCTGCGTTTGGCAGCGGCTGTTCACAACAGAGGTGGAGATAAGATCTATCAGAAATCACACATCCAGGAACATGTACAAACAGGAGGAAGGGAAAAGAGAGTTGTTTGAAATATCAAAACAGGGGAAGGTAATTTATTCCCCTCGCCTTGTTCCAGTATTTAGGGGATTGGCAGCACATTAGTATTTCTACAACAGTCCCCTAGCTGGTACACAGAACCTTTAATATCATAAAGTAACATTGACCCATCACTGTGTGTCTTGACATTCCCAATTGCTTTCCAGAGGCTTGTGTGTTACGGTGTAATTCATGATATTAACCCTCAATGCCCAGATCTAATTTTAAGTTTATGTTCCTCGTTAGCAGAACATAAATACATTGGCAACAGATTATTCCTCCATATTACTATTGCAGCTTCAGAACTCACCCTCTGACAGTGCAGCACTCCCTCTGTACTGACCCTCCGACAGTGCGGCGCTCCCTCCATACTGACCCTCCAGCAATGCGGCGCTCCCTCAGGACTGACCCTCCGACAGTGCAGTGCTCTTTCAGTCCTGACCCTCCGACAGTGCGACACTCCCTCAGTACCTACCCTCCGTCACTACAGCACTACCTCAGTAATGTTCCTCCGACACTGCGTCACACCCCAATTATTGACCCTCCAACAGTGCGGCACACCGCCAGTGCGCACTCTCTGACAGGCTATTAAACTAAATAATAATTAATGTATCAATAAAAATAATTGAGAATAATTAATGCAATGTTAATAATAGGTTAAGAGTAATTAATTGTTTGTGCTTTGTTAAATATTTGTGATTAACTTATAATAAGGAGCCTTAAAACTGGATATCGTAATTCTAAATTAGATGCACAAATCATAAATCATTGATATTAATTCATCATTAGATATACTAGAGGTGGAATAAGAATATTTAAGAATTGTATTTTTACGTATAATATATTGTTGAATTTGATTACTAATTTGGCCAATAATTTATAATATGTTTTTAGAAAATAATTGGTAATTAGATGTTTAATTTATAATTAATATTAAGACGTTTTAATTCATAATTGAAAGCATTAATTTGGCCGAAAATTCATAATATGCTATTGAAAATAATTAATAATCAGCTGCATTATTTGATAATACAAGTTGAAATTAATATTTAGACCAATTATACATAAAATGCTGATGATTAAGTTAACATTTGGATATATTAACTTATAATATTTTGTAATTTATTAATAATTTAACGAATTAATTAAAATATATTTTTGAAATTGATTAATAGCTATACCTACGAACATACGAATTAGGAGCAGGAGTAGGCCAGTCGGCCCCTCGATCCTCCTCTGCCATTCAGTAAGATCACGGATGATCTGAATTTAAAATCAAACCCACATTCCCGCCTCCCCCCGAAAAACGTTCACCCCCTTGTTAATCGAGATTCTAACTCGCTTGGCCTTAAAAATATTACAAGACTCTGTTCCCACCACATTTTGAGGAAGAGAGGTCCAAAGACCCACGACGATCTGAGAGAAATTGCTCAAACTCATCTCTGAATGAATATTGAATGTTGAGATGTGTAACTGTTCATTCTGTTCACATCTTGAATTCAACATAATCCACAGCTGAGAAATACGGCTGCTGGTGTGAATGAGCGCTCACAAAATAGTGACTCAGTAGATATTTACCAAAGACTTAGATCCCCCTAATTATCGGAGGGAGGGCCGCACATTCAGAGGATGAGAACTGAGGGTGTCCCACACTGTCGGAGGCTCAGTGTGGAGGTGGCACAACACTGTCAGAGGCTCAGTACTGAGGTGGTGCAACACTGTTGAAGTGTCAGTGCTGAGGGGTTGCCACATTTTCGGAGGGTCAGCAATGATGGAGCCCCGGAATGTCAAATGGTCAGTATTGAGGGAGTCCGGAACTGTTGGAAGGGCAGCACTAAGGGAGCCCCGCACTGTCAGAGGGACAGTGCTGAGGTGGCACCTAGCTGTCTGTGGGTCAGTACTGAGGACGTGTCCCACTGTCGGAGAGTCAGTACGGAGGCAGCGCCGAGATGTATGAGGGTCAGTAATGAGCTTTTGCCGCCTATCAGAAGGGGTATTACTGAGAGAGCGCCGCACTGTAGAAGGGTCAGCTTTGGAGAAGCAAAGCACTGTTGGAGGGTCAGAATAGAAGGTGGGCCGCACTGGCGGAGGGTCAGTACAGAGCGAGCGTCTAGCTGTCTGAGTGTCAGTAATAAGGAAGTGTTGATCTGTCGGAGGGTCAGTTCTGAGGGAGTGCCACAATGTCAAAGTTGCACTTCTGAGGAAGTGCCAAACTGACAGAGGGTCAGTACTGAGGAACAACAAACTATCGAAGGGTCAGTACTGACGGATCGCTGTGCATTGGGTAGGTCAGTACTGAGGTAGCGCTGCACTCTTGCAGGCTTGGTAACTCAGGAGCGGCGCAATGTCAGAGAGTCAGAACTGAGGGAGTGCCCCCTGGAAGGAGGGTCAGTACTGAGGGGTTGTGGTACTGTCAGAGGATCAGTACTGAGTGAGCGTAGCACTATTGGGCGGTCAATACTGAGGGAGCACCACACTGTCGGAGGTTCAGTGCTGAGGGAGCGCTGCACTGTCAGAGGGTCAGTGCTGATGGAGCGCCGCACTGTCGGAGGGTCAGTGCTGAGGGAGTGCCGCACTGTCGGAGGGTCAGTGCTGAGGGAGCGTTGCTCTGTCGGAGGGTCAGTGCTGAGGGAGCGCCGCACTGTCGGAGGGTCAGTGCTGAGGGAGCGCCACACTGTCAGAGGGTCAGTGCTGAGGCAGCGCCGCACTGTCGGAGTGTAAGTGCTGAGGATGTGCCGCACTGTCAGAGGGTCAGTGCTGAGGGTGTGCCGGACTGTCGGAGGGTCAGTGCTGAGGGAGTGTGGCACTGTCGGAGGATCAGTACTGAGGGAGTGCCGCAATGTCGGAGGGTCAGTGCTGAGGGAGTGCCGCACTGTCGGATGGTCAGTACTGAGGGAGCGCTGCACTGTCAGAGGGTCAGTCCTGAGGGTGTGCCGCACTGTTGGAGGGTCAGTGCTGAGGGTATGCTGCACTGTCGGAGGGTCAGTACTGAGGGAGCGCCGTACGGTTGGAGGGTCAGTGCTGTGGGTGTGCCACACTGTCGGAGGGTCAGCACCGAGGGAGCGCCGCACTGTCGGAGTGTCAGTGCTGAGGGAGCGCCGCACTTTCGGAGGGTCAGTGCTGAGGGAGTGCCGCACTGTCTGAGGGTCAGTGCTGAGGGAGCGTGGCAATGCTGGTGGCACAGACCTGGCGAAGCGTGTTTCTGTGTTACTGTGCTGAGGAAGTGCCGTGCTCTCTGATGGTCAGTATTGAAAGTACGTTCACTGTCGGAGGTTCAGTTCTGAGGGAACGCCGCCCTGTCGGTGGGTCATTACTGAGGGAGTGCCGCCCTTTCGGAGGGTCAGAACTGAGGGCGTACCACGTTGTCAGAGATTCAGTACTGAGCGAGTGCTGCACTGTCGGAGTGACAGCACTGAGGGTACTCTGCACTGATGGAGGGTCAATTCTGAGGGATTTCCTCAATGTCGAAGAGTCTCTATTGAGGGAATACAGCACTGTCAGAGAGACAGTACACAGGAAGTGCCGCACTGTCGGAGTGACAGCACTGAGGGAGCCCCGCATTGAGGGGGATCTGCACTGGCAGTAATTCTAACATGCAGAAATAACCTGCGGGCCATGTATTGAGAGCACAGAATGGTCTGCTCCTGAAGGGCATAAACTTAAAATTAGATTTGGGCCATTCAGGGTTAATGTCAGGAATCACACAGAAACACACAAGCCCATGGGAAGCTCTTTGATGTGTCAATTTTGAATGTCAATTGATGGGCCTGTGTTACATAAGCATATTAAAGGCTCTGTGTGCCAGCTGGGTCACTGTTTTAATAATATAGATGAGCTGTAGACCCCCTGAATACTGGAACAATTCGAAGGGAATATATTACCTTCTCCTGTTCTCATATTTCAAAAAGCTCTCTGTTCCCTTGCTCCTGTTTGAACATGTTCCTGGATGTGTGGTTTCTGAGAGATCTTATCTCCAAGTCTGTGGTAAACAGTTGGCGCCGAACACAATAACATCAGAAATACATATAGACTGACCTTTTATTTGTCCTGATACACGCTGTGCAGTATTCAAATCTGCTCAGCACAGAGCCTGTCTCCATCACGCAACCTCAGTATTGACAATGTCCCCATAGTGAGGGTGAGGGGGAAGCTGAAATACTACCCTGCCCCCTGAGTTAGATCACTGAACCGGCCATTGAAGAACATTAGAAATAGGGGCGGGAGCAGGTTAATTTCACCCTGTACAATTAAAAAGCTCCGTTTGCTTCGATAAATTAGACTTCAATTAATTTAGCAGTGAACAGGCTGATCACTGGAACCTGAATTAACCCTTCAAACTGAATCAGCTCAACAGAGACAGAACCATCAGGCAGAGTCTCAGGCACTGAATTAGCGAATAATACTGACGTTTATTGAACAGAAGCAAAATAAAACAAAATTACGCTCATGAAACAATCAAAGGTTCATCAACCAACTTGCCGGATTATTTATAATTTATGAAATATCTAATACCAGGAAACAAAAAGAAAAGCATATTCATCAACGTAACACTCCCAGCCTCACACTTGAAGCGTTAACACATTGATGTTAATGATCGGCTGGAACTCACTACCAATCGGTCAAAATGGTGACAACGTGTCCATGTCTCTGCATCACGCCCGGGAATCGGCCTGTTCATCCACATGAAGATTCACGGCAGGAAGTGGCCACCCCGAGTATATATCATCCTCGAATCGAGGGAAAGCCGAAGGTGAGGACAATTTGCTATCCAGCTTGGCTATGTGACCAAGCATGAGCACAGAACACTCCATCCCCTCGTTAACTCATTAGTAAAGATTGTACATTTGGTGAGAATGGGAATAGATGAAGATTACAGGGGGGCAGGTGATGGACAAAATTGGGTTTGTGAGTGAGTGGAAAATCGGTCCGTCAAAGGGCTTATAATCCATAGAGTGGGACCTGAAATTGCACACCTGAGGTTTCGGGATATTTATTGATAATGTCTATATACAAACAAGACAGTTTTAGGACGAAGCTAGGTAGAGCATAAAGATCTCTGTATATTGTCCCCATCAAACACTTCCAGGGCAGAGACACCACGGGTTTAGCTACAGAGTAAAGCTCCGTCTACACTATCCCCATCAAGCACTCCCAGGACAGGTACAGCACGGAGTTAGATACAGAGTAAAGCTCCCTCTACACTGTCCCCATCAAACACTCCCAGGACAGGTACAGCACGGGGTTAAATACAGCTTAAATCCACCACTACAATGTCCCCATCCAACACTCCCAGGACAGGTACAGCACTGGGTTAGATACAGAGTAAAACTCCCTCTACACTGTCCCCATCAAACACTCCCAGGACAGGTAGAACACGGGATTAGATTCCGATTGAAGCTCCCTCGAGTTGCCAGCTCTCCCCGCTGCTCCTCCCTGGCCTCACGTCCTTTCACTGGTGTTTTTACGGTTCTCTCGGTTTCGTCCAGTGAGGCCGTGGTCTCCCCGGCACTCATCTTCTCATCATCCCATTCCGATCACCACTGTTTACTGATTATA
Organism: Cetorhinus maximus; assembly: GCF_964194155.1. NCBI lineage: Eukaryota > Metazoa > Chordata > Chondrichthyes > Lamniformes > Cetorhinidae > Cetorhinus > Cetorhinus maximus. Next base: position 1,735,000 of record NW_027596107.1, read on the forward strand.
ACAGATTCACACAGGTTCAGTGTTTGCTGATTAACGTTGAATAATTCAGTGAAAGTGATTCATTATTTATTGAAGATTCGTGGCCTATAATGGTGCAAAGGTAATTTAGATGAACTGAATGTGATTGTTTAGATGTTATTTCATATTCTAAATACAAATGTAAGTACGTTAAACTTTTTTAAATCAATATTATATTTAACAGCCAAGGGCATGCTTAAGTGGCATTTAGTTTTTGATCACATAATTAATAAATTGCAGAGAGAGAAAGACAGTTTGCATATCAACGAGGAATATAAATATATGAGAGAGAGAGAGAAACTCAGTGTGAAAATCGAGGAATTTAATGAACACATTAAAGAGAGACAGAGAGAATGCAATCCAGAGTGCCAATAGAGGAGGAAAGTAATTAATAAATTAGAGAGAGAGCAGCAAATACAGGAGGAATGTAATAACCAGTTAGAGAATGAGAAGCAGAGAGGAGCTCAGTGTACCAATAGAGGAGGGATGCAATTGATAAGTTATAGAGAGGGAGAGAGGGAGAGAGGGAGAGAGAGAGAGAGAGCGAGAGAGAGAGAGAGAGAAAGACAGACAGAGAGAGACAGACAGAGAGAGAGACAGAGAGAGAGAGAGCAACCCAGCGTGCAAATAGAGGAGGAGTGTAATTAATAAATTAGAGCGAGAGAGCAGCAAATAGAGGAGGAATGTAATTAACCAGTTAGAGAAAGAGAAGCAGAGAGGGACTCAGTGTCCAAATGGAGGAGGAATGCAATCAATTAATTAGAGAGAAAGAGAGCAGCCCAGTGTGAAAGTGGAAGAGGAATGAAACTAAAGAATTAGGGAATGGATAAACCAGTGTGCAAATAGAGGAGGATTATGATTACAAAATTAGAGACGGAGAGTGCAACACAGTGTGCATAAAGATGAGGAATGTTATTAATAGATTAGAGAGAGAGAGGGCAACCCAGTGTGCACATTGAGGAGGACTGTTATTAATAAGAGAGAGATAGAGAGATAGATAGAGATAGAGATAGATAGAGAGAGAGCAACCCAGTGTTCAAATAGAGAAGGAATGTTTTTAATAAGTTAGAGAGTGAGAGAGAGAGAGGAAGTGAGAGAGAGAGAAATCCAGTTTGCAAAAAGAGGAAGAATGCAATTAAAGAATTATGGAGAGAGAGCAAGCCAGATGTGCAAATAATGCAGGGATGCAATTCAATAAAATTATATAGAGAGAGCAACCCAGTGCAAAAATAGAACTTGAAAATAATTAGTAAATTAGAGACGGAGATACAGGGAAACCCAGCGTGCAAATAGAGGAGCAAACTAATTAATCAATTAGATAGAGTCCAGTCTGCAAATAAAGGATGAATGTAATCGTTTAAAGATAGATTATACAACCCAGTCTGCCAATAGAGAAGGAATGTAATTAATAAATTAGAGAGAGACCAACCCAGTGTGCAAATAGAGGAGCAATGTAATTAATAAATTAGAGAAAGAGAGCAACTCGCGGCGAAAATAGAGGTGGGGTGTCACTAATAATTTAGAGTGATAGAGAAACCCAGTGGGCAAAGAGAGGAGGAATGCAATTAATATATGAGAGGGAGTGAGGTCAACCCAGTGTGCAAACACAGGAGGAATTCAGTTCATAAATGAATGGGAGAGGGGTCGAGAGCAAGCATGTTCACGAAGAGAGGATTCATAGTCATCGAGGTCTTCAGCACAGAAAAGGGCCATTCAGCCCATCGAGCTCGCTCCGGTCAAACAAATACCTTACTATGCTAAGCAAATTTTCCAGCACTGGCATCGCAAGTGTGCATCGAAACACTTCTTAAATGTTATGAGGGTTTCTGTCTCTGCCACCCTTTCAGGCTTTGATTTCCAGATTCCCAACGCCCTCTGGGTGAAAATAATTCTTCTTCACATCGCCTCTAAACTTCCTGGCCCTTAACTTAAATCTCTGCCCCCTGGTTGTTGACCACTCCACCAAAGGGAAAAAAGTTCCTTCCTGTCTACACTATCTACCACAGCACTGCATATATCTCAATCATACCCACTCCCAATCTCCTCTGCTCCAGGGAAAATAACCCCATTCTGTCCAGCCTCTCCTAATAACTAAAACTTTCAAGATCAGGCAACATCCTGGTAAATCTCCTCTCCACTCTCTCGAGCGCAATCATATCCTTCCCGTAATGCAGATTCCAGAACTCCATGCAATACTCTAGCTATGGCCTAACCAGCATTTTATGCAGTTCCAGCATGACCTCCCTGTTCTTATATTCTATGTCTCGGCTAATAAAGGAGTTTATCCCATATGCCTCCTTAACCACCTATCCTACCTCTCTCACTAACTTGGTGGACATGCACACCGAGATCCCTCTGATCCTTAGTTCTTCCAAGGGTCCTACCATTCATCGTGTATTCCCGGGACTTGTTTGTCCTGCCCAAGTACATCATCTCACACTTATTTGGATTAAATTCAATTTTCCACTGATCAGTCCATCTGACCAGCCGCTCTATATCCTACTGTAATCTAAGGCTATCCTGACAAATGTTTGCCAACCCACCAATTCACGTGTAATCCGCGAAAATACTGATTAACCCTCCTACATTGAAGTCTAAAACATTTACACATACCACAAACAGCAGGAGACCCAACACCAATCCCTGCGGAAATCCAATGGACACAGGAATCCAGTCAGAAAAACACCCTCGACCATCACTCTCAGGTTCCTGCCACTCAGCCAATTCTGGATCGAACTTCGCAAATTGTATTGGATCCCATGGTCTCTTACCTTTGATATCAGTCTCCCATGCGGGACCTTATCAAAAGCCATGCTGAAGTCCAATTAGGGTACATAAAATGCACTGTCCTCCACAAATCTACAAATCTGGTCAAACTGTTGAAAAAATCAATCAAATTGTTCAAACATGAACTGTATTTAACAAAACCAAGCTGACTCTCCTTGATTAATCCCTGCCTCTCCAAGTGTAGATGAATTATCTACCTCAGAATTAATTGCAATGGCTTCCTCAACAGTGAGGTTAGACTGATTGTCCACTAGTTCCCTGCTTTGTCCCTCCCTCCCTTCTTGAATACCGGTACCACATTGGCTGCCCTACAGTAATTTGGTAAGTCTCCTGTGGCCAGTGGAGTATTGCAAATTATTACCTTGCGCCGCTGCTATCTCCTCCCTTGCCTCAATCAACAGCCAGGGATACACTCGATCCGGGCATGGAGAATTATCTAATTTTAAGCCTGTCAGAACACTTAGAAACTCCTCCCGTTCTATACTAATTTAATTTATTACATCACAGCACTTCAGCCTGATATCCATACCCATGTCAATCCTCTCACTTTTGATCACCGACACAAAGTATTGACTTTGAACCCTCCCTACGTTTTCCGGCTCCACACACAAATTACCACTATGGCCCTTAATGGGCCCTACTCTGTCCTTAGTTATCATCTTACTCTTAATGCAATTGTAAAATAACTTGGTATTTTCCTTTATTTTACCAGCTTATGTTTTCTCATGTCCCCTTTCTGCTCTCCTAATTTTCTTTTTATGTGTCCCCTCTTCATGTCCTACACTCCTCTAGGGCTATCGCTGCTTCGAGCCCTTGGTATCCGCCATAAGCCTCCCGTTATCTCTTTATCCAATCCTGTATATCCCTTGACATCCAGGGTTCCCTGAATTTGTTGGTTCAACTTTTTTTCTTTCCTGAAATACGTTGGCCCTGTACTCACCGTAGTTCCCTGTTGACTGAGCCCCACTGCTTCGACACAGATTTACCTGAAACTAGCTGCTCCCAGTCCACTCTGCCCAAATCATATCTTATCTTATTAAAATCGGCCTTCCCCCAATTTAGAACTCTTATTTCTGGACTTTTCCTTTTCAATAACAACCTTTAATCTAATGGAGTTATGATCATTATCTTCAAAATGCTCCCCACGGATACCTCTGCTGTTTGCCCGGATTCATTCCCTAATATTTAGTCCAGGACTGCTTTCTCTCCTGTAGGACCCTCTACGTACTGGCTTAATAAGTTCTCTAGGATGCATTTGAAAAATCCTGCTCCCTCAAAACTTTTCACCCCGTGACCAGACCAGTTAATGTTGGGGAAGTTGAAATCCCCACTACTAGCACCACATCATTTTCACACCTCTCTGAAATCTGCCTAAGCATCTGTTCTATTTCTCTCTGGCTGTTTGGGGGCATCTAGTAAACTCGCAGGAATATGATTTTTCCTTTTTTGATTTTCAGTTCTACCCATAAGGCTTCATTTGAGGAGCCATCTAAGGTGCCATCCCTCCTTACTGCTGTCATTGATTCCTTCGTCAATATTGCGAAAACTCCACCTCATTTAACTCCGTCCATGTCTTGCCTGAAGGCCAGATGTCCAGGAATATTGAGTTGCCAATCTTGCCCCTCTCTCAACCGTGTCTCTGTGAACAGCTATGACATCATACATCCATGTGTTGATTTGTGCCCCCAGACATGTGCCTTATTCGTCAGACTACTTGCATTAAAGTAAATACCCTCCCACCAGACAAAACTCCCTTGTTCCTTAACTGGCCCATAATTATTTCTAAATCTTCCAGACTCACTTGTCCTCTCTTCTAATTGTGGTTGTGCATCTCCCCGTGCTGAACCTTCTCTCAGGATCCCATCCCCCTGCCAGGTTAGTTTAAATTCAACTCAGAGGACGAATGCAATTGATAAATTAGGTAGAGAGACAAGGCAGATCCCTGTGCCAATAGGGGAGGAATATAATTTAAACATTAGGGAGTGAGCAATCCAGTGTGAAAATAGATAGATAATGCAATTAAATAATCACAAAGAGAGCAACCCAGTGTGCAAATACAGGTTGAATGCAATTTAAAAACTACAGAGGAGGAGAGAAAAATGCCGTGTGCAAATAGATTACAAATGCAATTTATTAATTGGTAAGAGAGATCGCAACACAGTGTGCAAATAGAGGAGAAATACAATTAATATGACCCCATGTGTTTTCCAGAATCTCTTACTCTGTTCATCATTGTTCAGTACTGAGGGAGCGCTGCAATCTGAGATCGAGAGTGCTGAGGAGGTGGTGTAATGCCAGAGGGTCAGTTCTGTGGGAGCGCAGCAATATCTGAGGGTCGGCACTGAGAGGGTGTTGCCATTTCGGATGGTCAGTGCTGAGGGGTGCCACAATGTCGGAGGGCCAGTGCCGAGGAAGTACTGCACTGTTGGAGGGGAATTAATGAGGGAGAGCCGCACTCTCGGAGGGTCAGTACTTAATGAGCACCGCAATGTTGGAGGGTCAGTACTGAGGGAGTTCTTCACTGTTGGGGGAGCAGTACTGAGGGGGTGCCGCACTGTCAAAGGGACAGTAATGTGGAAGCAAGGCACTTTCGGAGGGTGAGTACTGAGGGAGCGCCACACTGTCAGTGGACAGTAATGAGGGAGTGCCGCACGGTCGGTGGATCAGTACTCTGGGTCTGATGAACTGTCAGAGAGTAAGTCCAGAGGTACCGCAGCACTTTTGGATGGTATGTACTGAGGGAGTTCCCTACTGTCGGATGAATGTACTGAATCTGTGATCATAACAGGGAGGCATAATCTGTTGCCCGTCTATTGAGATAATTGAGTGATCTGCTCCCGACGGAAACATACTTCAAATTAGATTTGGGCCATTCAGGGCTAATGTCAGGAATCACAGAATCACACACGAGACTGTGAAAAGCTATTCCGTGTGTCAATTGGGAATGTCAAGATATAGATTGATGGGTTTGTGTTGCGAAAGGTTATTAAAGATTCTGAGTGCAAGCTGGGTCACTGTTGTAATAATACAGATGTGCGGCAGGCCCCCTGAACACTTGAACAAGGCTAAGGGAATGTATTACTTTCTCCTCTTCTAATATTTCAAACATCTCTCTGTTCCCTTGCTCCTGTTTGTGCATGTTCCTGGATGTGTGGTTTCTGAGAGATCTTATCTCTACCTCTGTTGTGAGCAGTTGCTGCCAAACACAGTAACATCACAACTTTTCAACCTGCTGCCATTGTCTTGTTTCTGACACATGACGTGCAGCATTCAAATCTGCTCAGCACAGAGCCTGTCTCCACCACACAACCTCAGTGTTGACAATGGCCCCATGGAATGGGTTTGGGGGAGTTGATAATCTACCCTGCACCCTGGGGTTAGCTCACTGAACCGGCCATTGAAGTGCATGGGGGCAGAATAAGGATAATCTTACCCTGTACTTATAAAAAGGGGTGTTTGTTTTTATAAACTTAGACTTGAATTAATTGAACAGTGAAGAGGCTAATTAGTGGAACCAGAATTAACCATTCAAACTGATTTATTTCAGCAGGGACAGAACAATCAGGCAGAGTTTCAGACACTGTATTAGCGAAAGATACTGACGTTTATTGGACAGAAGGAAAATCAAACAACAATGCACTTATCAAACAATGAAAGATTCATCAATCAACTTGCAGAATTATTTATAACACTTCATGTAACTGCTAAGAGTGGACAAAGGGAAAAGTATATTTATCACCGAAACCCTACAGGACACACACTTGAAGTGTTAACGCTTTGATGTTTATGACTAGGAGGAGCTCACTACCAATCGGTCAAAATGACGACAACGTATCCAACATTCTGCATTTCGCGTTGAGCCGCCATCTCTTATTGCTGAGGCAGAGCGGCCGCAGGGCAAGGAAGGGAAGGAAGAAACTCCTCCTCTCCGGTTCCCAATACCTGGTGGGATGTCCTGCCCCTTGTTCCCGAAGCTCTGCGGCTCTACAAACAAACACCCCTTCATCCATATGAAGACCCACGGTAGGAAGTGTCCACCCCGATGTTGTATCCTCAAATCGAGGGACAGCCGAAGACGAGGACAGTTTGCTATCCAGCTTGGTGATGTGACCAAGCTTGGACACAGAACACTCCGTCCCCTAATTAAGTCATTGGTATAGATTGTAAATTTGGTGAGAATGGGGATTGGTGAAGGTTACTGGGGACCAGGCGGTGGACAATGGTGGGGTTAGGTGTGAGTTGGAAAATCAGTACGTCACAGAGCTACTAATGCAGGGAGTTTGACTTCAAATTGCATCCCGGGGGCTTGGGAATTTGAATTTAAAAACAAGCCTGTACGCAAACAAGACAGTTATAGAGCTTGGTTAGATATACTGTAATTCTCCCTCTTCACTGTCCCCATGAAACACACCCAGTGCAGGTATAGCATGGGCTTACGTATAGAGTAAAGCTCCCTCTGCACTGCCCACATCAAACACTCCTAGGACAGGTCCAGGATGGGATAGATTCAGAGTGCAACTCCCTCCATACCATATCCATCAAACACTCCCAGGACAGTTACAGCACGGGGTTTGAAACTGAGTAAATCTCCCCCTACACTGTCCACAGCAAACACTCCCAGGACAAGTACATCACGGGGTTAGATATAAAGTAAATCTCCCTCTATATTGTCCCCATCATACACTCCCAGGACAGGAACAGAACAGGGATAAATACAGAGTAAGGCTCCCTCTACACTTTCCCCATCAAACACTCCCAGGACAGGTATTGCACGGGGTTAGATACAGAGTAATGCTCTGTCTATTTTGTCCAAGTCAAACTCTCCCAGGACGGTACAGCACAGGGTTAGATTCAGAGTAAGTCTCCCTCTTCACTGTCCCCATCAAACACTCCCAGGGCAGGGACCGCACGGGGTTAGATTTAGAGTAAATCCCCTTCTACACTGTCCCCGTCAAACACTCCCAGGTCAGGTACAGTACGGGGTTAGATTCAGAGTAAGTGTCCCTCTACATTTTCCCCATCAAACACTCCCAGGTCAGGTACACCACGCGGTTAGATTAAGAGTAAGTCTCCCTCTGCAATGTCCCCATCAAACACTCCCTGGGCAGGGACAGCTTGGGGTTAGATTCAGAGTAAGTCTCCCTCTACAATGTCCCCATCAAACACTCCCTGGGCAGGGACAGCTTGGGGTTAGATTCAGAGTAAGTCTCCCTCTACACTGACCCATCAAACACTCACAGGGCAGGTGCAGTTGGGGTGGGCTAGAGAATGAAGCTCCCTCGAGTTGCCTCCCCTCCCCGCTGACACCTGTTTCAGTGGAAAATTATTCTTAAATCATTTGATTCGCGAAATACAGAGAAAGTGATAGTAACCCAATGTGCAAATTTTTTTAGGAAAGTAATTAATTTATTAGAGAAAGAGAGAGAGTAACCCAGTATGGAACAGAGAGGTAATGTGGCTAAAAGTTGAGAGAGCGGGAGGGAGATGAACCCAGTGAGAACTGTGAACTGTAATTAATTAATGAGGGAGAGGATTGGACCAAACCAGTGAGCAAGTAGCGGAGGAATGTAATTAATCAATTAGAGACAGAGAGCAAAGCAGTGTGAAAGAGAGGGGGAACGTCACAAAAATATTACAGTGATAGAGGGAGAGAGAGAGAGCGAGAGAGAAAGAGAGAGAGAGAAGAACCCAATGCGTAAATAAAGGACCAACGTAATTAATAAACCAGAGAGAGATTTGAACTAAGCCATTGTGCAAATAGCGGAGGAATGTAAAAAATGAATTAGAGAGATAGAGAGAGCAACCCGTTTTCAAAATAAAGGAGGAATGTAATTAATAAATTAGAGAGAGAGAGAGAGAGCAACCCAGTGTGAAAATAGTGGCGGTTTGTAATTAATAGTTTACAGAGAGAGTGAAACCCAGAGTGCAAATACAGGAGGGATGTAATTAATAAATCAGAGAGAGAGAGATAGAGAACAACTCAGTGTGTCAATGGATATGGAATGTAATTAATAAATTAGAGAGAGAACACGCAGCATGCAAATAGAGGAGGATTACATTAATAAATTAGAGAGAGGGTGAGAGACATCAACACAGTGTGCAAATAGAGGGGAATGTATTAATGAATTAGAGCGTGACAGATAGAGGGCAACCCAACGTGCAAATATTAGAGCAATTAATAAATTAGAGAAAAAGAGAGCAACTCTGTGCAAATAGTGGAGGAACGGAAAGACTTAATTACATAGAACAGCCCAGTGTGCAAATTGAGGGGTGCAATTAATATATTAGAGAGAGCGAAAGCACCCCAGTGTGCAAATAGGGGTGGAAACAAATTAATAAATTAGAGAGGGAGAAAGAGAAATCTAGTGTGCAAATAGGGGTGGAAACAAATTAATAAATTAGAGAGGGAGAGTGTGAGAGAGAGAGATAGCAACACTGGGCAAATTGAGGAGGAATGCAATTAATAAATTAGAGAGAGAGATCAACCCAGTGTGCAAACATAGGTGGAAAGAAATTAATAAATTGGAGAGAGGGAGCTACCCAATGTCCAAACAGAGGAGGAAAGAAATTAATAAATTCGAGAGAGAAAGCTATCCAGTTTGCAAAATGAGTGACATAATTATTAATTTAAAAACTGAGAGATAAATCCAGAGTGCCAATAGAGGAGCAATGTAATTAATAAATTAGAGCGAGAGGGACAAAGAGAGCATCCCACTGTGTCAATAGAGAAGGAGTGCAATTAATAAATGAGAGAGGGAGAGAGAGAGAGAGAGAGAGAGAGAGAGAGAGAAAGACCCCGTGTTCAAATAGTGGAATGTAATTTATAAATTGGAGAGAGCAACCTAGCGTGCAAATAGAAGATGAATGTAATTAATGGTTAGAGGGTAACCCAGTGTGGAAGTAGAGGAGGGAGGTGATTAATTATCAGAGTGAGAGCGAGAGAGAGCGAGACAGAGAGGTCTAGTGCGCCAATCGAGCAGGAATTTAATTTATAGAGCAACCCAGTGTGCAAAGAGAGGAGTGATGCAATTAATAAATTATAGAGAGAGCAAAACTGTGTGCAAATAGAGAAGGCTTGTGATTAACAAAATAGAGAGAGGCCAACACAGTGTGCAGAGGAGGAATTTAATTTATAATTTTGAGGGAGAGAGCAAACCTGTGTGCAAATAGAAGAAGAATACAACTAATAAATCAGAGAGAGAGAGAGAGAGCAAGCCAGTGTGCAAATAGAGGTGGAATGCAATTAATAAATTAGAGAAAGAACAACCCACTATATAAAAAGCGGAGGATTGTAATTAATAAATTTGAGAGAGAGAGAAAAAGTACACCAATGTGCAAATGGAGGTGGCATGTAATTAACGAATTAGAGTGAGAGAGAGAGCAAACCAGTGTGCAAATAGTGCAGGAATGCAATGCTAAAATTATAGGGAGAGAAACCCAAAGTGAAAACAGAGGAGAAATTTAATTAATAAAATTCAGAGAGAGAGCAAACCAGTGTGCATATAAAGGAGGAAGGACTTTTATGAATTTGAGAGAGAGAGCAGACCAGTGTGCAAATAGAAAATGAGTACAATTAAATTAGAGGGAGAGAGAGAGAGAGCAAGCCAGTGTGCAAATGGAGGAGGAATGTGATTAATAAATTAGAAAGTAAGATGGAGCAAGCCAGTGTGGAAACAGCAGAGCAATTTATTGTATACATTTAAGAGAGAGAGAGAAAACCTGTGTGCAAATAGAAGATGTTCAAATTTACGGATTAGAGAGAAGGCAATGCATTGTGCAAATAGATGAGGAATGCGATTAATAAATGAGAGAGAGAGAGAGGGAGAGAGAGAGAGAGAGAGATAGAGAGAGATAGAGAGAAAGCAACCCAGTGTGCAAATAGAGGAGAAATGTAATTTATAAATTGGAGAGAACAACTCAGTGTGCAAATAGAGGTTGAATGCAATTAATAAATTAAAGTGGGAGCAACCCAGTGCACAAATAGATGAGGAAAATAAGTTATAAAATTAGAAGAAGAGCAACACGGTGTGCAAACAGAGGAGGATTGTAATTGATAAATGAGATAGAGAGAGTGAGAGAGGGGCAACCCTGGATGCAAACAGAGGAGGAATGTAATTTTAAAAATAGAGAAATAGCAACACAGTGTGCAAGTGGAGGAGGAATGTGATTAATAAATTAGAGAGAGAAAGGGAGAGCAACCCAGTGTGCAAAGAGAGGAGCAATTTAATTTATGAATTAGAGAGAGAGAGCGAACTAGTGTGCAAAGAGAAGAGAAATATAATTTATAAGTTTCATAGCGAGAGAGCAAGCAAGTATGCAAATAGAAGAGAAATGCAATTAATAAATTAGAGAGAGAGCAAACCAAGTTGCAAATAGAGGAGGAATATAATTGATAAATTTGAGAGAGAGAGCAAACCAGTGTGTTAATAGAAGATGAATACAATTTATATATTAGAGAGAGAGGGAGCAAGCCATTGTGAAAATAAAGGGGGAATGTAATTTATATATGAGGGACAGAGTGAGTGCATCCGAGTGTGCAAATGTAGGAGGAATTCAGTTAATAAATGAAAAGGAGAGAGATTGGGAGCAAAAATGTTATCAGAGGACGAATGTAATTGATCAGTTAGGAAGAGTGACAAAGCATGCCAGTGCATAATTAGAAGAAGAATATAATTAACAAATAAAAGAGAGAGCAATCCAATGTGCAAATAAAGGACAGATGCAATTAAATAACTACAGAGGGAGAGAGAGAGAGCAACCCAGTTTGCACATTGAATAGGAAGAGAATTGATAAATTATAGAGAGGGAGGGAGCAACCCAGTGTGCACATAGAGGGCTAACGCAATTAAATAAATACAATGGGGGAGAGTTCAATTCAATGTACAAATACATAACGAATGCAATTCATAACTTTGGGAGATTGAGGTAAATGTGCAAATAGAGGAGAAATGCAGTTCATACAACTCCACTGCTTTTCAAAATGGATTTCTGTGGTCATCACTGGACGGTACTGGGGGAGCGCTGCACCGTCGGAGGGTCAGTACTGAGGGAGTGCCGCTCTGTTGAAGTGTCAGTATTGAAGGAGTGCTGCCATGTACATGTTCAATGCTGAGGGTGCGCCGAACTGTCGGAGGGTCAGCACTGTGGGAGCGCTGCACTTCCAGATTTAGAGTACTGTGGAGGTGTTGCTATGTCGGAAGGTCAGTGCTGAGAGATTGCAGGAATGTCGGAGGGTCAGTAATGTGAGAGCACTGTACTGTCGGAAGGTTAATACTGAGGATCCAGAGCTCTGTTGGAGGGTCAATACCTGACAAGCATTACACTGTCAGAGGGACAGTAGTATGGGAGCACCACATGGCCAGAGGGCCAGAGTGATGGAGCGCCACACTGTCTGAGGTTCAGCACTGAGGGAGTGCTACACTGTTGGAGGATCAGTACTGAGACAGCCAGTGTAACATGGAGGAATAATCTATTTGCAACGTGTTTCGATCACTGAGTGGTCTGCTCCCGAGGTACATAACTTTAAAATTAGATTTGGGCTACTCAGGGTAAATGTCCAGAATCACACAATCACACACAAGTCAGTGGAAAGCTGCTCCCTGTGTCAATTGGCAATGTCAGGCATAGATCGATGGGTCTCTGTTACATAAGGATTTTAAAGGTTCTGGGCGTCAACTGGCTCACTGTTGTAATAATACAGATGTGTGGTAGACCCCCTGAATACTGGAAAAAGGCGAAGTGAATGTATTAACTTTTCCTGTTCTCATATTTGAAACAGCTCTCTGTTCCCTTGCTCCTGTTTGCACATGTTCCTGGATGCGTGGTTTCTGAGAGATATTATCTCCACCTCTGTTGTGAACAGTTACTGTCAAACACAGCAACCTCACAAATATTTAGAGGCTGACCTTTCCTTGTTTTTGATACACGGTGTGCAGCATTCAAATCTGATGAGCACAGAGCCTGTCTCCATCACGGAACCTCAGTGTTGACAATGGCCCCATAGTGCGGGTGGAGGGGAGCTGAAAAACTACCCTGCAACCTGGAGTTAGCTCAGTGAACCGGACATTGAAGAACATTAGAAATAGGGGCAGGAGAAGATGAAACTCACCCTGTGGATTTTAAAGTGGTGTCTGTTTTTATAAACTTAGGCTGGAATTAATTTAGCAGTGAACGAGCTAATTAGAGGAACTTGAATTAACCATTCAAACTGACTTAGTTTGACAGAAACAGAACAATCAGGCAGAGTCTCAGACACTGAATTGGCGATTAATACTGACTTTTATTGACCAAAAGCAAAATGAAACAGCAAGACACTTATCAAACAGTTAAAGATTTATCAACCAACTTGCAGTATTATTTACAATTTATCAAATAACTAATAGGAGGAGACAAAGACAGATGTGTTGATAAGAACGAAACATAAAAGGACTCACACTTGAATTATTAACACATTGACAATAATGACTGGGAGCAGCTCACTGCCAATCGGTCAAAATGGCGACAACGTGTCCATCACTCTGCATCACGCTCGAGAATCGGCCTGTTCACCAGCATGAAGATACACGGCAGGAAGAGGCGACCCCGAGTAGTCATCACCTTCGAATCGAGGGACAGGCGAAGATGAGGACAAATTACTACCCAGCTTGGTATTGTGGCCAAGCTTGGACACAGAACACCCAATCGCCTTATTAAGTCATTGATACAGATTGTAAATTTGGTGAAGTTGGAATTTGATGAAGATTATTGTTGAGCAACCAATGGATAATTTGAGGTTTGGGACGGAGACCGAAAATCAGTCCGTTACTGGGTGACTAATACAGAGAGTGTGACTTCAAATTGCACTCCTACGGCTTGAGAACTTGACTTTAAAAACAAGCCGGTATACAAACAGCCTCTACCAGAATAAGCCACTGACAGATTGCGAATGTTATAGGGATTTTCACAGTGAAAATTCTCTCTCTAAAACACTGACCATTAAGATTTCACAACACAACTTGCCAAGGCTCCTTGACAGCACTTTCCAACCTGATGAAACAAACAAATTAGAAGGACAAGGGCTGCAGACTCATGGGAACGCCACAACCTGCAAATCTCCCTCCAAGTCACACACCATACAGACTTGGAACTCTGTCAGCCGTTCCTTGACTGTCGCTACGACAACATCCTGGAACTCCCTCCCTAACAGCGCTGTGGGTTGACCTACACCATATGGAATGCAAAGGTTCAAGAAGGCACCTCAGCACCACCTCCTCAAGGTCGATAAGTGATGGGCAACAAAAGCTGGCCCAGCCAGAGATGCTCACAACCCAAGAAGCAATAAAAATATATACCCGGACCATTACACAATGTTGTCTAGAAAATGCTCAAGCCTGTTGCCAATTACAAACCCCCTAGACCTTTAATGATGGACAACTGAAGTCAGGTTAGGTTACAGGAAAAGAAAACTTCCAAATATCAGGTGAGATGTTTCCTTGTTTTGTTTTCACCAATCCTTTTATGAATAAAACTTTAATTTGCATGGTTGCTGCCACAATGTACATCATTGCTGAATTTATCAGCCAACCAGCGCAGCCAATGTTCACATGTGAATCCCATATATTGAGCGGTGTTGAATGTATTGTTACAGAGACTGACACCACTCACAGCAGCTTGTACCTGAGAGTGAAGAAGAAGCTAATTGACTGACCCCCAAAGAATCTTACACAGCAGTATCTCACTTGGGGTCTCTGGTAAGTAGTTCACGTATGAATCGACCTTTATAACAAGTTCAGGAATTTGTCACTTGTTGGGCATTGGCTTGCTGGTGTGTGTGCTGCTTTTCCTGTACGCGGACATGGCTCAGCAATGGAGCAGAATTCGAATATTAGCAAGGTGTCTCAGGAGGGCAGCTGGAGGAGGAGCTAGAGAAGAGAGCAGGAATGTCAGGAATACTAATGGTTTAAAAAATGGTGTTTTGGGAATTGAACAAGGAAAAGCCAAGGATTCGAATGAATGAATTGGCTTAAATTAAGGGCATGTAAGCAAGTGAACTTCACCTCTGGCTGTTGAGGTCTCATTGAGAGAAGGAGGTAGAGTATGCACTACCTCTTGGTGTTCCAGTGAGAGAGGGAGGTAGAACATGCACTACCTGTTGGTGTTCCAGTGAGAGAGGGAGGTAGGGCTTGCACTAAATGTTGGTTTTCCAGTGAGAGGGAGAGATAGAGTTCACCTACTATAAATCGATATAATCACTAATCCACTCTCCCACTCCCTAATTACTTTTCCCTCCCTTTCCCTATTCCATTCACTCTTCCTAATGCTAATTCTGCCTTTAACTTCCCAGAATATCACCCATTCAGATGTGGACCCTGCTGCTGATCTTCGATTTCCTGAGTAAGTTATGTACATTTTTATCCAGCTCCACCGTGCATGTTTAAACTAGTTATGGAGAGAGAGAGTTCATTTATGGTTTTGACGAGGGCGGTTGCACTGAGGCACAATACATTGTTAGCAATATACATGTTACATAAACTTGCAAGTTATTGTTCGACTCACAGAATGACATCATTTTGTCAAATGGCTTGAATGTTACCTAATGTGAGCTCATACATTCTGGGCCCAAAAAAGGATAAGCCAGTGATCTTTTTATTTGCTGAACATCCAGAAGTGCTGGGGGTCCACAGGGACTTGGGGATCATTTACACAGATTATGGCCTGTCGTTAACAGGTTCACAAAATAATCTAAAAGCCTAATGGGATGCTGACCTTTATATCGGTAGTAATGGGCATGTTTGTAGACTTCCTGTGTCAGTTTGATAAAGCCCTGGTCAAGCCACACACGGAGTAACTGTGAGCAATCCTGTGCACCACACCTCAGCAAGGATAGATTGTCCTCGGAGGGAGTGACGTGTAGATTTACTAGAACTAAACCTGGATACCAAGAGTTAAATTATGAGGAGATTTTAAACAAACTGAGGTTGTAATCCCATTTTAGAAGGGGGGATGATTTGATCAAAATGTTCCAGCTATTCAGGGGAAGGGAGATATAATCTCTTTCTGTGACTTTGGATGTGGAGGATGAGGGAGCGTGAACTAAAAATTAGATTCAAAATTTCTTGAGTGAAATTAGCAAACACTTCTACATATAACATTAGTGGAAGTATGAATTCTTCTTCGGTAAAAAGCAATGGATGATTAACTTCGAAAACTGGGATTGTTATATTTTAATTATCAATGATCTGAAAGGACAGGGGGCAAAGGCTGGCGGATTGGGTTATTTCACAGATCAGCCATAGTCTCACTGACTGCTGGAATAAACTCGAGGGGCTGAATGGACACCTCCTCTTCCTGGATTCTCAAAACTGATTGGAAAGTTTCAAATATGAAGTGAATTTTAAAATTCTCCCGTCCCAATTTCTCATGCTCACAATCACAAATCTGAATTAAAATTTACACCATGTCTCATCGCTGTTACATATTTATCCTGCACAGTCTGATCTTCAAATTACCAACAATAAAATCTCTGAATGCCCTGATTAAGGTGCTGAAAAAATAATTCACGAGGAAGATACCTGAACGGAGAGATTTTAATGTAACTGGAAATGCAGAGCTGACAGGAGCCTCTTTCTGTTCTTAAGGTTGAAGACTGAGGGGCAACCCGATAGCGATATTTAATATAGTGACAGTTCCTGATGAGTTAGAAGTAGAGAAGGTGTCCTCACAGGCGGGATGGACAACAATTCGGGCTCAGAAATCTCAGATATTCGCCAGTAAATCCAAGTGGGAATTCAGGAGGGATTTATTTCCTCGGATAATGGTGAGAATGTGGAAATTGATACCAAGAAATGGATGTGGCGGAAACAGAATTGGGCTTGAGGGAAAGCTGGATAGACATACGGAGGTGAAAAGAATAGGAAGTTATGTCAATGGGTTAAGTTGAAGAGGGGCTGGGATTATGCTCGTTTGCAGCATAAACAACTATATAGAGCAAATGAACTGAATGGTCTGTTTCTCTGCTGTAAATCCGACATTATTCAACGTTTTATTCATTTCATTTGCTCATTAATGACGTTTGTTCTACCCAAGCGTTTTCTATCCTTCAGGTCCTCCTGAATCACACAATTGGTGCAGTGGAGGAGGAGGCCATTCGGCCCATTGTCTCAGCACTGGCTCTCCCAAGGAGCAGTTGAAATAGTGCCACTCAACCCCTCACCCCCTCTCCCTGTATCCCCGCACATTCTTCCTTTTCAGATAACAGTCTGATTATCTATCGATCGCCTCGATTGAATCTCCCTCCCCTACATCCTCACGCAGCGTATTCCTGACCCTCACCACGCGCTGCCGGAGAAATTATCTCCTCGTGTCTCCATCTCTTCTTTTCCCAATCCCCTTATATCTGTTTCTCTCTCATCCTCACTCCTTCCCCCAGTGGGAATAATTTGTCCCGATTGACTCGATCCAGATCCCTCACGATATTGACCCATCAAGATTTTGATCACCTCAATCATATTTCCTCTCAACCTTCTCACCCCAAGTTAAACAGTCCCAACTGCTCCAATCTATCCACGGAACTGAAGTTCCACATCCCTGGAACAAATCTCGTCGACCTTTTCCGTGCCCTCTCAAATGCCTTCACAACCTTCAGATGCAAATTCTCCCCACTATCTGTCACACACACTCGCACACTAACCCACCCCCAAGGACACATTCACACTCTCCCGTTCTCTCTGTCACAAACACTCGCACTCTCCCCCTCTCTGTCACACACACTACCCCACCCCCGAGACACGTAATCACACTCTCCCCCTCTCTCCTTCAAAAAAAATCATCCTCCCCCCCTCTGTCACCCACATTCACACTCTCCCCCTCTCTGTCGCACGCACACACAAACTCACCCTCTCTCTGTCAAACACACACACTCCCCCTGTCTCTGTTACACACATTCATACTCATCCCTCTCCCTCTCTCTCAAACACTCACTCTCTCTCACTCTCACACACATATATTCACTCTCTCTCCCTCTCGCTGTATCACACACACAGGCTCTCTCCCTCCCTCTCTCACACGCTCAAACTCTCTCCCTCACTCTGCCACACAAACTCACTCTCGCCCTCTCACATTTACACATAATCACACTCTCTCCCTCACATTCATTGCCCCATCTCTCCCTCTCTCATACACAGACACACCCCCTCTCTCTGACGCTCACCCTATCAATCTCCAGCTCCCTCTCTCACACACTCACACTCTGTCTCTCTCTATGTCACACACACTCACACTCTCACCAGCTCTCTGTCACACATACTCATACTCTCCTCCACACTCTCTCACACACACTCTCGCTCACTCTTTCACACATACTCACATCCTCTCTCTCTCTCACATACTCCCACTCTCCCACACTCTCATACGCTCACACTCACAATCTCCCCTTTACCTGTCACACACACTCACTCTCTCCCTCTCCCTCTGTGACACACACACTCTCCCCCTCTGACACTCGAACAGTTACTCTCTCCTCTGCCTGTCACAGGGACACAGTCTCTCCCCCACTCTCTTTCACACAAGATCACACTCTCCCACTCTCTCTGTCACATATAGGCAAACATTTGTTCCCTCTTTTAGTCACACATAATAACACACACCCCCTCTCTCTCTCACACACTCACACTTTGACCACCTGTCGTTCACATTCACTCACGTTCAACCCCTCTCTCACTCTCACATTCATTTTCCCATCACTCTCTCTCTGACACGAACCATCTCCCGCTTTCTCTGTCGCACATAGTCACTCACTCCCAGTTTTTTCTTTCGCACACATGCACAATATCCACCCTCCCCATGCCTCACACACGCTCCCACTCTCCCCCTCTCTCACTCACACATTCATTTTCCCATCTCTCTCTCTCTCACACTCACACACCCCCAGGCTGTCTATCACACATACTCACACTCTCCACCTCTCTCACCCTCACATTCATTGTCCTATCTCACTTTCTCACACAATCACACTCTTCCCTCCTTCTCTCACACACTCACATTCTCTCCCTCTCTCTGTCACTCACAATCTCATTCTCCCCCCTCTCTCAGACTCACGTTCATTGTCACATCTCTCCCTCTCACTCAAACACACTCCCCCTTTCTCTGTCACACAAACTACCACATTTCACCACCCCCCCCCCCCCGCGTCACACACATTCTCACTCACCCCTACTCGTTAGCTCACATTATACCCATCTCTCTGTCATAGACACTCACAATCTCTCCCTCTCTCTGTCACAATCACTCCCACTCTCTCCCTCTGTCACACACAATTACACTCTCCCCCTTTCTCTGTCGCAAAAACGCACACACTCCCCCTCTCTCTGTCACACACACTCACACCCTCGCCCTCTCTCTCTGTCTCTCAAACTCACACGCAACCCGTTCCTCTGTCACACACAGTCACACCCTCGCCCTCTCTGTCACACACAGTCACACTCTCCCTCTCTCGGTCGCACACAATCAAACTCTCCCCTTCTCCCTGTCACAAAACACTCTCGCCCTCTCTTTCACACGCATTCACACTCTCGCTCTATTTCTGTTACACAAACTCAGAATCTCATCTTCTCTGTGTCACAAAAATTCACTCTCCCCCTTTCTCTGTCCCACACATTCACTCTATCCTCATCTCTCTGTCACACACACTCACATTCTCCCCCTCGCACAATGACACTCTCCCCCTCTCTCTGTCGCTCAAATTTACACCCTCCCCCTTTCTATGTCACAGACACTCACACTCTTACCCCCATCACACGCTCCACCTCTGTAAGATACACACTCACACCTTCCCCGTCTCACCGCCCTGCACTCTTCCTCTCTCTTTCCCCACCTCGCACTACTTCCGCTGGATCTGCTCTCTCCGACTAGACCCATTCTCTATATCTGGACACCTTCTTTCCTAACAGCCAGGCACTCACTCTCCAGCTGCGTTCTGTGGCCCTGGCCCCACTCGTTCTCACCGCCGGACGTGCTCTCTGCACCAAGAGACCAGCTCTTTACTGCCTCAGGACTAGATCACTAACACCCCACCACCTCCCCCCCCTCCCCCCCACCCATCACGGACCCTCTCTCTAACACCGTCGGCCCCGCTCTCTAAAGGCCCAGCCACAATAACTCTCCACCAACACCCGCTGTCTACTCACCGGTCCCACACTGTCTAAGCCCCCGGTCCAACTCTCTCTCTCTCTCTGTCCCGCAGTTACCACGCTCTCTCCCGCTGGCCAAGCTCTTTACTCCAAAAGCCATGGCCCCGCTACCTAAATCCCTGGTCCATATCTCTTTCCCCCCGGCCCTGCTATCTACCACAACAGCCGCACTCTCTCTCCACCCGGCACTACTCTCTTCCCCCCCTGCCATGCGCCGTTAACCACAGGCCACTCTTGCTCTCCCCCCAGTCCTACTCCCTCTCCCTATTTCACACGCTCTCTCCCCCCAGTCCTACTCTCTCTCCCTACTTTCACACTCTCTCTCCCCCCTGCCATGTGCCGTAAACCACAGGAAACTCTCTCTCTCCCCCCAGTTCTACTCTCTCTCCCTACTTTCACACTCTCTCTCCACCCTTACTTGCGCTGTAAACCACAGTAAACACTCTCTCTCCCCCCAGTCCTACTCTCTCTCCCTACTAACACACCCTCTCAACCCCAGTCCCGATCTCTCTCCCACTGGTTACGCACTATCCCTCCGGACAACCCTCCCTACCCCAGGCACCACCCGCAAATCCCACGGCTCCCCTATTTCATCACCTTGGCCCTACCCTCTTTCCCATGGCTCCACTCATTCTGCCACTAATCTCCCTCAACCTAGCCCCACTCAAACTCTCCCAGGCCCCGCTCACTCTCGCCCCAACGTTCTCCCTCTCACCGACCCTGCTCTCTATTTCCCCCTGCCCCGCTCTCATCCACTGGCCCTGATCTCTATAGACATTGCCCTGCACTCTATACCCCCCTTCCCTTCTTTCTCTCCCATCGGCCCTGCTCTCTCACCCCACTGCCCCAATCTCTCTCCTCCCGGCCCCACTCTCTCACCCCCTGAGCCTTATTCTGTACCACCCAGTAACACTCATTCTTCCCCCCGGCCTCGCTCACTTTCCACTGGGCCACAGTATCTACCTCCTAGCCTCACTCTCCCTCTCCTCAGCCCCGGTCTCTAACCCTCCAGTCCTGCTGTCTCTCTCCCCCTGTACCCACTCTCTCGCCCCCCGGCCCAGCTCTCTGCCACCCCCGGTACCACCTTCTGACACCCGAGACCCACTTTCTCTCCATCCTGTACCGCCCTCTCACCCACCAATCCCGGTTTCTGTCCCAACTGTGCCACCCTCTCGCCTACTGGTTCTATTCTCTTTCTCACTCTGGCGACGCGCTCTAATCCCCCAGTCCCACTCTCATTCCCAACTCTCCCTTTTTCTTTCTCCACTGTTCCACTCTCTCTCTCTCTAACCCCACTCTCTCTCTCCCCCGCACACGCTCTCTCATCCCCCTGGCACTGCTCTCTCTTCCCGCGGTCCCGCTCACTCTCCACCAGGCCCCGCTCACACTCCCCCCAAGCCGCGATCCCTCTCTCTCCCCAAGGTCCCGGTCTCTGTCCCTCCGGCCCCACTCTCTCAAAATCCCGGGTTGGCTTTCTCAACCCCAGGCCCCAGTCACTCTCCCCACGGCCCCGCTCACTATCCCCCCAGACCAGATCTCTTTCTCCCCGGCCCCGCTCTCTATCCCCCCGGCACCGCCTTCTCTCCCCCCGTCCCCATCTCTCTCCCCCCGGCCCCGCTCTCTCTCTCCCCGGCCCCGCTCTCTCTCTCCCCGGCCCCGCTCTCTCTTCCCCCTGCCCCGCACTCTATCCCCCCAGCCCCGCACTCTATCCCATCGGCCCAGCACTGTATCCCCCCGGCCCCGCTCTCTATCCACCGGCCCCGCACTCTCTCCCCCCGGCCCCGCTCTCTATCCCCGCGGCCCCGCTCTCTACCACCCCGGCCCCGCTCTCTATCCCCCCGGTCCCGCTCTCTATCTCCCCGGCCCCGCTCTCTCTCTCCCCCCAGCGCCGCTTTCTAACCCCCCAGCCCAGCTCTCTACTCTGGGCCCTGCTCTCAATCTCCCCGGCCCCGTTCTGTCTTCCCTCGGCCCCGCTCTCTAACTCCAGCTTTCCTGATAGTTTGAGGTGATGTTGATGTTGTTGTTGATTTCTGTTACTTGTGTGTGAATGTTAAATCGAAGATAGGGAACACTCTCTGTGAGCA
This sequence comes from Cetorhinus maximus, assembly GCF_964194155.1. Classification (NCBI taxonomy): domain Eukaryota; kingdom Metazoa; phylum Chordata; class Chondrichthyes; order Lamniformes; family Cetorhinidae; genus Cetorhinus; species Cetorhinus maximus. Next base: position 1,757,054 of record NW_027596107.1, read on the forward strand.
TTGAGTTAGAGGGGGAGGTTGAGCTGGGAGACAGATGGGAAACTGGTTCAGAGAAGGAGGAAAGATTCCAGATATAATTTGCGACATTTTCAAGAGGTGTGAGTGGGGGTGGGGGTGGGGGGCAGAGAAACTGCGGCTTTGGGGGTTACAGTGAATTCGCTGTGTAACTTCAGCTCTATTTTATATTAACGTGAAACATCTTTTGTGTCTCAGTCGCAGACTCGGGACTCACTGACCCGTGTGTAAATCACACCGTCCTGGACCAGGCCTGGAGAGCATCGATTGTAAATGGACTGTGAGTTCCGGCCAGGCGAAGTGTGATAACCATATTCAGGAAGGATGGTACCGATTTAAAAGGTAATGTTCAGGGAAACTTCCTGATTAAAATAGAAAAGGAGAGGAAAGTGTGTGTGTAGACAGAGCAAGTGGAGAGAGGCAGAGATCATCAGTGAGATCAATGGGGACAGAGAGAACAAAAGCAAATTAATTTTCCTTTTTTAGATATCAGTTTGATACAACTGGGCAGATTGTTCTGACATTTCGGACTCGAGAACTTTGCTGTGGGTCTGGAGTCACATGTCGGGCAGTCCAGGGAAGGACGGCAGATTTCCTTCCCAAAAGATAACCACATCAGTTGTTCCGACAATGCTCGATGGGTTCGCTATTGCCCAGTTACTGAGACTAGCTTTATGTTACAGATTTACTCAGTGCATTTAATTTAACAGCTGCAGTGTTTGGACTTGAGCCTGCGTCCCCAGGACATGAGCCTGACTCACTGGGTCACTCGTTTACTGACATTAGCACTATGCCAATAGACTTCCCATTAGTGGACAGTAACATTCGCACCACACAATCGCCAGCAAATGCCCATCAGAAACAAGAGAGAATCTAACCTTCTCTCTGTGACACCCAGAGGCATTACCATCGTTCAATCCTCCACTATAAACTAAGGGAATAACTCCCCATCTAACTCCGCAAAGCCTGTCCACAAGGCATCTGTCCACATCTACAAAGCACAAGTCAGGAGTGTGATGGAATAATCTCCATTTACCTGGATTAGTGCAGCTGCAACAACTCGATAAACTCAAGACCATCCGGGACAAAGCAGCCCCGCTTGATTGACACCTCATCCAACACTTTAAACGTTAACTCCTTCCACCACCGACGCATAGTAGCAGCAGTGTATACCATCTACAAGATGCACTGCAGAAACACAGCAAGCCTCCTTAGGCAGCACATTCCAAACACACAGACTCTAACACCGAGGAGGTCAAGGGCAGCAGACACATTGGAACTCCACCACCTGGACGTTTAACTCCAGTTCACTCACTATCCTGACTTGGAATTGTATTGCTTTTCCTTCACTGTCGCTGGGTCAAAATCCTGGAGGTCCCTCCCTAACAGCACTTTCGGTGTAACTACTCCACCTGAACTGCAGCTGTTCGAGAAGGCGGCTCACCATCACCTTCTCAATATAACTAGGGGTGGGCAATATATTCTGGGCCGGCCAATGATTCCCACATCTCGAAATAATTTTTAGTAACTTGGGACGAGGCCTCATTTCAAGTTATGTATCGATTCCTGACACCACACTTTAATAACGGTGTCAAGGCTTTGAACAGGGAAGAGAGGGGATTCACCAGAATGTCTCCACACTTTGGAATGGCGCGGGTTGGGGGCGGAGGGCGGGTGTGGGCGGTGTTGGGGGGCTGGAACTAAATGGGGAGAAACATGGATTATTCTTCCTCGGGCAGAGAATGGGAGCTGAGAGGGTTAGCAGAGGTGTTCAAACGCATGAACGGTTTGAATAGAGCAGGAAATGAGAAATTGTTTACACTGGAATAAGAACTGGAAACAAGGAGACACAGAATGAAAGTCATTGGTATAATCACAAGATCAACGTAAATGTGTACTTTGAAATTAACTAGGTACCTCTCCCAGTCCCCTCTCCCTCGGTGTCCTCTCCCAGTCCCATCACCCTCGGTGTCCTCTCCCTGTCCTCTCTCCCTCGGTGTCCTCTCCCAGTCCCGTCACCCTCGGTGTCCTCTCCCAGTCCCCTCACCCTTGGTGTCCTCTCCCAGTCCCCTCTCCCTCGGTGTCCTCTCCCAGGCCTCTCTCCCTCGGTGTGTTCTTCCAGCCCCCTCTCCATCAGGGACACTACTCAGTCCCCTGTCCCTCAGGGAGATTTCCCAGTCCCCTCTCCCTTGGGAACCTCTCCCCGTCCACTATCCCATGGGGGCCTTTTCCTGTCACCTCGCTATTCAGCCCTCTCCCTCGGGAACTTCTCCCCATCCAATCTGCCCCCGGGGCCTCTTCCTGTCGCCTCGTCATTCATGTCTCTACCTCGGGAACGTCTCTACGTCAAAGACCATGGGGCCAAAGCTCGCAGTCCACTGTCCCTCTGGAACATCTCACTGTCCCCTCTCCCCGTCCCCTCACCCCGTACTCTCACCCCGTCCCCTCTCTCCGTCCCCTCACCCTGACCCCTCTCCCTGTCCCCTCACCCCGTCCCCTCACCCCATCCCCTCTCCCCGTCCCCTCACCCCGTCCCCTCAACCCATCTCCTCTACCCGTCACCTCTCCTCGTTCCCTCTCCCCGTCCCCTCAACCCGTCCCCTCACCCCATCCCCCCTCCGAGTCCCCTCTCCCCGTCCCCTCTCCGTCCCCACTCCCCATCCCCTCTCCCCGTCCACTCTTCCCCTCCCCTCTCCCCATCCCCTCTCCCCATCCCCTTTCCCCCTACACTCTACCCGTCCCTCCCCCCATCCACTCCCCCCGTCAACTCCCCCCGTCCCCACCCCCCGTCCCCTCCGCACGCCCCTCTTCCCTTCCACTCTCCCCTTCACCTCTTCCCCTCCCCTCTCCCCGCCCCTCCCCCCGTCCCCTCCCTTTGTCCCCTCCCACCTCTCCCTCACACCGTCCCCTCTCCCCGTCACCGGTACCTCTCCCCTCTCCCCCTCCCCTCTCCCCGTCCCCTCTCCCCATCCACTCTCCCCATCCCCTCTCCCCCTCCCCTGTCCCCGTCCCTTCTCAGTCTTCCCTCTCCCCGTCACCTATCCCCGTCCCCTCTGCCTCTCCCCTCTCCTCGTCCGCTGTCCGCGTTCCATCTCACCGTCCTGTCTCCCCGTCCCCTCTCCCCGTCCCCTCTCCCCGTCACGTCTCCCTCTCCCCTATCCCCATCCGCTCTACGCGTCCCCTCTCCCCATCCCGTCTCCCCGTCACCTCTCCCCCTCACATCCCCCCGTCCCCTCCCTCAGTCCCCTCCCCACGTTCCCTCTCCCCATCACCTCTACCCCTCCCCTCTCCCCCTTCACTCTCCCCGTCCCCTCTCCCCGTCACATCTCCACCACCCCTCTCCCCCTCACTCTCCCCGTCCCCTCTCCCCGTCCCCTCGCCCCCTCCCCTCTCCCCGTCCCCTCTCCATCTCCCCGTCCCCGCTCCCCATGATTTCTCTCCCTCCCCTGTCCCCGTCCCCTCTCTCTCTTCCCTCTCACCGTCACCTCTCCCCGTCCCCTCTCCCCGTCGCCTCTCACCCTCCCATGTCCCCGTCCCCTCTGCCTATTCACTCTCCCCGTCTCGTCTCCCCATCCACTCTCCCCCGCCCCTCTCCCCGTCCCCTCTCTCCGTCCCCTCTCCCCGTGGCCTCTCCCCATCCCCTCTCCCTCTCCCCTCTCCCCATCCCCTCTCCCTGTCCCCTCTCTCCGTCCCCTCTCCCCGTCCCCTCTGCCCATCCCCTCTCCGCGTCCCCTCTCCACATCCCCTCTCCCCGTCCCCTCTCCCTCTCCCCTCTCCACGTCCCCTCTCCCCATCCCCTCTCTCCAGCCCCTCTCCTCGTCCCCTCTCCCCGTCCCCTCTCCCCCTTCCCATCTGCCCGTCACCTATCCCCGTTACCTCTGCCCGTCCCCTCTCGCCGTCCCCTCTCCCCGTCCCCTCTCCCCGTCGCCTCTCCCCTTCTCCACTCTCCATGTCCCCTGTCGCCGTCCCCTCACCCCGCCACCTCAGCCCATCCCCTCTCCCCGTACCCTCTCTGTCCACTCTCCCCATCCCCTCTCCCCTTCCGCTCATCTCCTCCCCTCTCCCACCCCCTTTCCGTCTCCCATCTACCCGTCCCCTCTCACCGTCCCCTCTCCCCCTCCCCTCTCCCCGTCCCCTCTCCATCTCCCCGTCCCCTCTCCACGTCCCTTCTCCCCCTCCCCTGTCCCCGTCGCCTTTCCCTCTTCCCTCTCTCCATCCACTCTCCCCATCCCCTCTCCCCGTCCACTTTCCCCCTCCCATCCCCCCATCCCCTCCCCGTGTCCCATCTCCCCGTCCACTCTCCCCCATCACCTCTCCCCCTCCCCTCTCCCCGTACCATCACCCCGTCCCCTCCCCCATCCCTTCACCCCGTCCCCTCCCCCGTCCCCTCTCACTGTCACCTCTCCCCCTCCCCTCTCCCCCTCCCCTCTCCACGTCCCCTCTCCATCTCCCCGTCCCCTCTCCCCATCCCTTCTACCCCTCCCCTATCCACGTCCCCTCTCCCTCTTCCCTCTCCCCGTCACCTCTCCCCGTCCCTTCTCCCTGTCCCCTCTCCCCCTCCCCTGTCCCTGCCCCCTCTCCCTCTCCAATCCCCCCGTCCGCTCTCCGCGTCCCCTCTCCCCATCGTGCCTCCCCGTATCCTCTCCCCGTTCCCTCGTCCCGTCCCCTCTCCCCGTCACTTCTCCCTCTCCCTTCTCCCCGTCCGCTCTCCGCGTCCCCTCTCCCCGTCCCGCCTCCCCGTCCCCTCTCCCTCTCCCCTCTCCCCATCACGTCTCCCTCTCCCCTTTCCCCGTCCACTCTCCACGTCCCCTCTCTCCGTCCCCTCCACATCTCCCCTCTCCCTGTCCACTCCCCATGTCCCCTCTCCCCTCCCCTCTCCCCATCCCCTCTCCCCGTCCCCTCTCACTCTCCACTCTCTGCGTCCGCTCTCCCCGTCACCTCTCCCCATCCCCTCTCCCCGTCCGCTCTCCCTTTCCCCTCTACGCGTCCCCTCCCCACGTCCCCTCTCCCTCTCCCTTGTCCCCATTCCCTCTCCCCGTCCCCTCTCCCTCACCCCTCTCATCCTTCCCTCTCCCTGTCCTTTCACCCCATCCCCTTTCCCCGTCCCCTCTCCCCGTCCCCTCTCCACGTTCTCTTTCCCCGTCCCCTCTCCCCGTCCCCTCACCCCGTCCCCTCTCCCCGTCCCCTCTCCCCTTCCCCTCTCCCCGTCCGCCAACACCGTCCCCTCTCCCCATGGCCTCTCCCCATCCACTCACCCCTTCCCCCCCACCGTCCCCTCTCCCCTTCCTCTCACCCCGTCCCCTCTCCCCGTCCCCTCTCCCCTTTCCTTCTCCCTGTCCCCTCACCCCGTCCCCTCTCCACGTGGCCTCTCCCCTTCCCCTCTCCCTGTCCCCTCAACCTCTCCCCTCTCACCGTCCCCTCTCCCTCTCCCCTCTCCCCTTCCCTCTCCCTGTCCCCTCAACCTCTCCCCTTCCCCTCTCCCTGTCCCCTCGACCTCTCCCCTCTCACCGTCCCCTCTCCCTCTCCCCTCTCCCCTTCCCCTCTCCCTGTCCCCTCAACCTCTCCCCTCTCACCGTCCCCTCTCCCTCTCCCCTTCCCCTCTCCCCGTCCCGTCTCCCCGTCCCCTCAACCCGTCCCCTCACCCCGTCCCTTCTCCCCGTCCCCACTCCCCATCCCCTCTCCCCATCCGCTCTCCCCATCCCCTCTCCCCGTCCCCTTTACCCATTCACTCTCCGCGTCCCCTCTCCACGTCCCCATTCCCCGTCCCCTCTCCCCATTCCCTCTCCCCGTCCCCTCTCACCGTCCCCTCTGCCCGTCCCCTCTCCCCGTCCCCTATGCCCGTCCCCTCTCCCCATCCCCTCTCCCTTTCCCCTCATCCCCTCCCCTTTCACCCTCCCCTTTCCCCCTCCTCTCTACCCGTCCCCTCCCACAGTCTCCACCCCCAGCCCCTCCCTCCGTCCCCCGCCCCCGTCAACTTCCCCCGTTCCCTCTCCCCGTCCCCTCTCCCCATCCCCGCTCCCCGTCCCCTCTCCCCGTCCCCTCTCCCCGTCCCCTCTCCCCGTCCCCTCACCCCGTCCCCTCTCCCCGTCCCCGCCCCCTGTCAAATCCCCCCGTTCCATCTCACCGTCCCCTCTCCGTGCACTCTCCCCATCCCCTCTCCCCATCCCCTCTCCCCCTCACCTTTCCCCATTCACTCTACCCGTCCAGTCCCCACGTCCCCACCCCTATCCCCTCCCCCCGTCCCCTCCCCGCCCCATCCCCCCATCCCCTCCCACCGTCAACTCCCCCCTTTCCCCCTCCCCTTTCCCCCTTCCTCTACCCGTCCCCTCCCACCGTCCCCTCACCCGTCCCCTCTACTCGTCCCCTCTCACCGTCCCCTCTCCCCGTCCCCTCTACCCGTCCCCTCTCCCCGTCCCCACTCCCCGTCCCCTCTCCCCGTCCCCTTTGCCCATCCCCTCTCCGCGTCCACTCTCCACGTCCCCATTTCCCGTCCCCTCTCCCCGTCCCCTCTCCCCGTCCGCTCTCACCGTCCCCTCTGCCCGTCCCCTCTTCCTGTCCCTTCTCCCCGTCCCCTCTCCCCGTCCGCTCTCACCGTCCCCTCTGCCCGTCCCCTCTTCCTGTCCCTTCTCCCCATTCCCTCTCCCCGTCCCCTCTCCCCGTCTCCTCTCCCCGTCGCCTATCCCCGTCCCCTCTCCAAAGTCCCCTCTCCCCGCACCCTCTCCCGCTCTACTCTCCCCGTCCCCTCTCCCCGTCCACTCTACCCCTCACCACTCCCTATCCACTCTCCCCCTCCCCTTTCCCCCTCCACTCTACCCGTCCCCTCCCCTTGTCCCCTCCCCCCGTCGCCTCCCCCCGACCCCTCCCCCGTCAACTCCCGCCGTTTCCTCCCCCCGTCCCTTCACACCATCCCCTCCCCTCGCCCCCTCTACCCGTCCCCTCTCCCGGTCCCCTCTCCCTCTTTACTCTCCCCGTCCCATCTCCCTGTCCCCTCACCCCGTCCCCTTGCCCCATCCCCTCTCCCCGTCCCCTCTCCGTCCACTCTCCCCATCCCCTCTAAACATCCCGTCTACCCCTCCCCTTTCCCCCACCCCTCTCCCCGTCCCCTTTGCCCATCCCCTCTCCGCGTCCACTCTCCACGTCCCCATTTCCCGTCCCCTCTCCCCGTCCCCTCTCCCCGTCCGCTCTCACCGTCCCCTCTGCCCGTCCCCTCTCCCCGTCCCCTCTCCCCGTCTCCTCTCCCCGTCCCCTCTCCAAAGTCCCCTCTCCCCGTACCCTCTCCCTGTCCCCTCTCCCCGTCTCCTCTCCCCGTCGCCTCTCCCCGTCCCCTCTCCAAAGTCCCCTCTCCCCGTACCCTCTCCCGCTCTACTCTCCCCGTCCCCTCTCCCCGTCCACTCTACCCCTCACCACTCCCTATCCACTCTCCCCCTCCCCTTTCCCCCACCCCTCTACCCGTCCCCTCCACCAGTCCACACCCCCGGCCCCTCCCTCCGTCCCCTCCCCCCGTCAACTCCCCCCATTCCCTCTCACTGTCCCCTCTCCCCGTCCCCTCTCCCCCTCCCCTTTCCCCCTTCACTCTACCCGTCCCCTCCCACCGTGCCCTCCCCGTCCCCTCGCCCCTTCCACTCCCCCGTCCCCTCCCCCCGTCCCCTCCCCCCGTCAACTCCCCCCGTTCCCCCTCCCCTTTCCCGCTTCCTCTACCCGTCCCCTCCCACCGTCCCCTCCCCCCGTCCCCTCCCCCCGTCAACTCCCCCCGTTTTTTCTCCCAACCCCCTGTCCCATTCCCCTCTCCCCGTCCCCTCTACCCGTCCCCTCTCCCCGTCCCCTCTCCCCGTCCCCTCACCTCGTCCCCTCTCCCCGTGGCCTCTCCCCGTCCCCTCTCCCCGTCCCCTCTCCCTCTCCCCTCTCCCCGTCCCCTCTCCCCGTCCCCTCTCCCCGTCCCCTCTCCCCGTGGCCTCTCCCCCGTCCCCTCTCACCGTCCCCTCT